>NC_090739.1:40181719-40189219 GCF_036898095.1 Palaemon carinicauda | reverse complement strand
AAGGAAAATTTTCAGAAAATACCAAATATTTAATAAAGAAATGGTTGAAAATGAGCGTAAAATCAAACAGAAATTTAATAGAAGTAGCAGAGCTATCCAAATTATTGAACAAATTAAAAACCCAAGATATTTGTAAGTTAAGGAAAAACTAAAGAAAGGAAGAAGCATGAAGTTGATGTACAGAAGACTTGAAACAGGACGCCAACAGATGTTTGCATTAAAGGATCAAAATGGAAATATTATTCACAATAGAGATTGAGTGATAAAATTGCAGAGGATTTCTATACAGTGCTATACACTAGTGATATAAGAAATTACTTCACCAACAGAATAATGAAAACCTGAGCCGGTAAAAAACATAACAGTAGGAGAAATAAAGAAAGCATTCAAAGGCATGAAAAGAGGCAAAGCAGTGGAAGGAGGGATAACAATTGATTTAATAATAGATAGAGTATATTTCATAGTAGTAAAACTCGCTGAACTCTATACCAAATCTCAGTAAGAATGCTCTATAGTCTATAACGTTATCATTTTACTAACTCACAAAAGAGGAAACACAAAAGACCTGAGAAATTACAGCCCAATAAGTTTACTCTCCCTAGTATATAAAATATTTACAAAGATCAGCTAGAACTTTAATCAACCAAGAGAGCAGGTAGGCTTTGGAAATGGGTATTCAAGAACGGACCATATCCATGTAATTAACCTGTTAATGGAAAATCAACAGAGTAAGACAAACCACTATGCATGGACTTTATAGACCATGAGAAAGCTTTTAATTGTGTCAAAACCTCAGCAGTAATGAAAACCCATAAAAACAAGCAATAGAAGAATGTTAAGTTACTACACTCGAAGATATCTATACAGGAACTACAGCAATTTTAAAAGTACATAAAGATAGTTAAAAAGGAAGATCTCATCTCCTCTAAATTATTCACAGTATGGCTTTAAGAAGTTTTTTTTAAGAATTTAGATTGGGAAAATGAAGGAATTTATATAAATGGGGAATACCTTAACAACTTAAGATTTGCAGATGACATAGTCGTGTTTAGTGAATCATGGGAGGAATTACAAAATATGATAGAAGATTTGAAAAGAGAAAGCAGAATTGTAGAACTGAAAATTAATAGGAGTAAAACTAAGATGATGTTCAATGAAAATGCAGAGAGACAACATATAAGAATTTTAGACGAACTTCTAGGGATTGTAAATGAATACATGTACTTAGGCTAAACAGTGTTTCCCCAGGTCACGAGACTGAAATTAAAATAAGGATAAGCATGTAATGGAGGGCATTTTGCAAACAAAATGAGATTATGAAAATTAAAATGCCACTCTCCAAAAAGAACAATTATTTAATGAGATGGTCCTAGCAGTATTATCCTATGCATCAGAATCTTGGAGCCTTACTAAAGCCTTAGAACATAAGCTAGTGACAACCCATAGAGCTGTGAAACTGATAATGCTGTGAATAACACAAAGAGACAGAAAAACAATAACATGGATACGAGAGCAAACTAAAAGTAGAGAATATTCTAACATGTAAGAAAAAGAAATGGATATGGGCTGGACATACAATGAGAATAGATGGACATTAATAAAAACAAAATGGGTGCTTAGATATTGTTAAAGAAGCAGGGGAAGGAAGGGAAGATGATGGATTGATGAACCAAGGAAGTTTGCAGATGTGGACTAGCACAGGAAGACCATAGATAGGCGCATGTCTGAGGGCTATGTTCTGCAGTGTTCTGCAGTGGAGTGGTAAAGACTGATGATGATGATAATATTATTTATATATATATATATATATATATATATATATATATATATATATATATATATGTATGTTTATATATATATATATATATATATATATATATATATATATATATACATACACACACACATATATATATATATATATATATATATATATATATATATATATATATATATATGTGTGTGTGTGTGTGTGTGTGTGTGTGTGTGTATATATATACATATTTATATATTTATGCATTACATATAATCATATGCGTATATATGTTTATGTTTGTATATGTTTGTGATTATTTTCTCCATTGGGCGGATGATTGTTATCACTATTCCTAGAATAGAACTACAAAATCGTATGTTAAACCAGTGAAGACGTAAATATCCCATCTTTGGTAATAAATATCATGAAAGTGACTCCTCTCTAAACTACTAAAGACCCTGTATCTCTTCTTGCTGGATGATATCAGTGTACCGTTGTATGTTTGTAAATTTACATGTGCGCATCAGCGGTATCGCCTGTGCATGGGAGACAGGATGCGAATGTTGCTGTATGTTTGTGTTCTGGGAACGCGGTTTGCTTTGATATGTGGGATGTCAGATTCTGACAATGTCGGCAAGGGTTGAAATAAAGATTCTCACGTCGGACAGTTTTATGTTTTCTTGTTGCCGTTATCTATGTGAAGCATTGATATACTATTTCAGATGGCTCCCTGTATTCATTGTCGTCTGTGGATTTGTTATGAACTTGTATGGTATTAAAAAGTAATAAAATCAAATTGTCAAATTATAAAAGATGTTGGATTGTGAAGAGAACAGAATGAGGTTTAGAAGTGTTCTGTTTATCATTATAGATGATTGTGGAATTTATTAAGGAAACTGTGTAAATATAAGCTTTTGTACAGAACTGTACTGCAAAATTACGAGTTATTTAGGGTTTTAGACACTCGCATGTAAGCAAGGGTTAGTGAGGATGGTGCTGAGTCAACTGATCAAAGAGCACAAATTATTTTGTTTTTTGCATATTTTTGAGGTTTTCCCAGTAACCTAACTCTCGCTGAAATCAAGGGATGACTATATATATATATATATATATATATATATATATATATATATATATATATATATATATGTATATATATATATATATATATATATATATATATATATATATATATATATATATATAATATATATATTATATATATGTATATATATATATCATATATATGTATATATATATATATATATATATATATATATATATATATATATATATATATATATATATATATATCGCATTTGCTAAGAGCTTAAATTCTCCTGCTGAAAACTTTAAGACTAATAGTTGAAGTCAGTTAGATGTTGTTTAAATTTTGGTGGAACAAGAAAATTAAAAGTTGAAAAAAAAATCATTCGTTATGCTCTGGCGAGGATAAAAAAAATAAGATATGTAAAGAAAAAAGGTCATTCCCTAATGTTTATTCGTCGCCTGCAAAACTTTTTCCACGATCATTCTTTCTTCGACGATCTAACTTAACCTTCAACTAACGACAGTCTTTTGCAGAACTAAATTATTGGATATTTTCAAGGTAGAACGAAATTTCAGTTTAAGGAAAGTCTTCTTCGGAATTTTATAAATCCGATCTTTGTCAGAGGCTAGGGTAGTATTTCTAGTGATAGAGAAGAAATTAGATATTTTCAGCCACTGGTATCGGTCTGAAATTTTGCCCGAAATTGAAGGAATTAGCAGCCGCACAAGTTTAATCATTCTACCGGTATTTTATTCATAGGTTTTAGAATCTCAACCTTATTTCTATCAGTATTACATCTCTGATGTTATTATCATTACTTCTATTATTAATGATATTTTTATTTTCATTATTTATTTTAAGTTACAAGAACTTACAAATAAGTACATCATAAATGCATCAAGGCAAAAGTTTTGAATTAATATATTATTTACAGTTGCATGGCATCGCCTACCATATAAAAACGTATCACAAACGTTTCCTTACTGTTAAAAAAGATACCTGTACAGTGATAAAAAAAAAAAAAAATACAATTTTCGATACACTCCCAATTTTTCTTTAGACTGATCTTCTACTGGTCTTAGAAACGTGCACCTTCCCATTTTGATTAAAATTGTCGTGAATTTAGACGAAATGTGTTAGTTAATATTGTTCAGTTAGTTACCTTAAAATTATGTCTCAGTTATCCAATGAAATTATTTACTGAAGCCTTTATTTCGAAGAAAAGGATTTAGATCCCTCCTTGACTCTAAGATTAGTCTAATATTTGACATAGAAACCCTTTCAGGGCTAAGTGGAGAAGACCATATAGGGTAAAACATTTAATTCCCTTCGAGATTGCAGTAGTATCCAATATTGATGAACAGGTTTTGTTAGACATCAAAATCACATATGGTTACTGTGCAATTTAGTTTTCAAATTTCATCTTCAAAACGAACAGCCACGGCGAATATAAAGGAACTATTCTCTAAGTCTGTGAAAAATGTTTTTCGATTTTTTTTGTGAACATCAAAAAGTTCGGGATAGGTTTCCCCACAATATCTAATCTAGCCCATTCATCCTTCCGCTCAAAAATATGAAGATGGACACATCTTTCAGCCTACCTCATCCTCCACCCTCCCTTTTTTTCCAAGATGGACTAAACTAAAATCCACCATGGCAGTTCTGCCAACGTATTCAACAAAATTAAAATGTATACACACAAGCTGTACAGTACATACTCACGAGGATGAAGTGTTATATTTCTAAGAGGTTCCAAAACCCATGAATATACTTATATCCGTGGTAGACGTATGGTGAGGGGATTGTGAAACCCTTATAGCAATAATCGTTTCTCGAAAATAAATCATTGTTGTTGTAACGTCATAAAGAAATCAATTAGTCAATATATCTCGAAAAGAAATAAAGGTCCAAAAACATGAACCTGGGTGATGAAATCAAAATAATAGTTTTATCGAATCATATAATCTAATAATCATTTTTTTTTTCAATAATTATTCAGGTAATTGTACGTAATTGATTTCCATGTGACTGTGAAATTCAGAATAACTTCAATAACTTCGGGGATAAATTTGCCTTATTGTATTAAATAACAAATTGGGAATGGCATACTACAGTAATATTTCCTGGGTGACAACATTGACTTATTGTAAGTAATAAAAAATAATTCATGTGTCATAGATACATTCTCTATAGTTTACTATAGCTAGTGACTATGATACTACTGGTGTTTATTTTATTCTTCGGATTTTTACCTTGGGAAGCTACCTATGGCAGCTTCGAGTAGATAGCTTTGAAACTGTATGAAACATAATACCATAACCAGAAATCAAAGCTTCATATATCCAGTTTGGCCAATGAACGCGCAAGTTAGCCATACAAGAAATTATAGGACGAGGTCATCCTCTTAAGAATTGAGTAAAAAAAAAATGAGAGGATTTTGGTATATTAATTGAGTAAGGGTCATAGAAAACTAAAGATTAATTAATAAGAGTAACAGATATTGTTCTATAGATTAACCTTATTGCAGCCCTTCTTAAAGACAATTGAGATTGAAGGCAACGACAAAACTCATACTCAAAATATAAAGAATCATCGTATAGATATTTTTTCATCGTAATAACTAAATTTATTGATCATTCTAAACATCGGCAATAGAATTTGCGAGTTTTGGATCCGAAAGAGGTAATTCATTATCATATGGGAGAGGAAATATGAATATTGAGAAAAAAGTGTGTAATTTTAGGAAAAAACTCAAAACAAATGAGTCTTCTGGGTGAGAATCTTAATATGGAACCAACCCCCTAAACCTCTCGTCATTTAAATCTGTGTTTGTTCTAATTCTTGAAAATAGTATTGATAAATATTGGGTATTTAAGTGATTCCCGTGTGTGTAAATATTCCAAATAAATCCGTATTTATATTCTAAAAGTAATGTATGTGAGATAATATATTCCTGTATTTTTTCTTCACCCATTGTCGCATTTTGAAAGGCTGGTGCTCTTAGGAGAGAGCCTTACAGTTTTTAACAAGTAACTCCGATTTACGTCGACTGGAACCACAAGCGTAAGGTTATTACACTAGTATATATATATATATATATATATATATATATATATATATATATATATATATATATATACTGTATACATATATATATATATATATATATATATATATATATATATACATACATACATACATACATATATATACATACATACACACATGTATATATATATATATATATATATATATATATATATATATATATATATATATATATATATATAGTGTATATATGAATGACTAGAACTCCAAAGAAGACCTTTAATATGGGGACTTAGAAATGAAAAAGGACAAGGTTAAGACTTTGTTATTATATGTGTACAGATGAGGTGGAGGAGCAAAACATTGGATGCGATGGTGAAAGGAGAAGTAATTTGAGATTTATGGACTCTTTACGTAGATTGAACGATATCTTATTTAAATATAAGAGCAAAATATGTTTGTAACGATGACTAACCCTTCATAAGTAAGTAAGAAGAGCAAACATAGGGAAAATGGGTCAAATATTGGCAGAGTTTAGATACAAGAAGTTTTCCAGTTTCCTTGATGGGATTAGAGATACTGCAGGTATTGTTAATGGTTGAGTAGGACAAGAAGAATAAGTATAAACCAGTAAATCTAGAGAAGGAAAAAAAATTGATATGCAATTTCATGTTGAGAGAGGTAATTTGCAGGTAAAAGAGGAGACTTTCATACGATACTCAAGAAGAAAGTAGCGGGTAAAAGAGAGTAAGTAATGGAATTATACGGAAGAAGGAGAGAAACGTCTTTAGAGAAAATAAGTTGGTATAAAGGTGTATAGATGTAGATAGAAAGTTCAATGAATAAAGGGATCTCCGTAAGAGGTGAAAATAGTAGCGTAAAGATCGATGGTAAAGGTACTAGACCAGAATTCTTCCACTTCCATATGAATGCACAACCTGATGCTTACGACAAGACCGACAGTTTAGAACACTAAACAATCATATAGTGTTTGACAGAATATCCACAGAGGGGACAAACGCAGTCGGCCTTATTGGATGGAAGAACTTGTGAAATGTTTAGCTGGATGGCATTTGGTTGTCTTGGGTAGGTTGCAGAGAAGGTTTCCATAAATGAGAACAAAACAATGTTCGATTTGAAATGATATCAAGCTATTGATAGAAACAAGGAGAAATTTTTTTACCCCATTCAGTGAGTCGCCATAAAAATAGGTTATTAACAGCATCCCAGATGATATTTGTAAATGAAATCCGGAATTCATAGAGTAGGAAAGAAAGATTTGCAAACGCCAGTAGTTTAACTGGAATGAAAATGAAAGGAATGGGAAGGAGAAAATATTTGAAATAAAAAAAAAAATCTATAATTGACGTTTTTAACTAACAGAACCCTATTCTAGTCTTTGTAAATCATCTTTCGGATCTCAAAAACTGTGATTAGATCGTCAAAGCTTCAGATAAATGCATCCTGGTAGATCACCGAGCTATTCTTCTTTTGCTGAATCCAGGTTGAAAAAAAAAAAAATAGATAAAAGTTTACTGGGAAATTTAAGTGTTGTAAAGTAAAAATTATTGAAGCAGGATTGCAACAAATAAAACACAAGAACGCTCACACACACACACACACACACACACACACACACACACAC
>NC_090739.1:40174219-40179219 GCF_036898095.1 Palaemon carinicauda | reverse complement strand
ATGAATAAATTTCATATTTAAAACTCTTTTATAGCTACCAGCAATATTGTGTAGCTCAAATTAACTAAAACAATTTTTTTACATATTTGATTACATCATTTCATGAGACAATAAAGAGAAAAGAACTCTTATAACAGAATTCTGTTGTTTAATCTTGAAGAAAATAATTTTCCTACAAATTCTAATAGATTTTTTCCTGCTCTGAAACAAAATATTAAATGGCAAAATATGGTGAGGTAAAAACCAGGCAAATGAAAGTGCCGAGGCCAGCGATGGATGAAATAAAACGCAGCTATAAAAACTAAAGGCACCGAATCCATACAGGCTATAGCCAGCCATACCGCATACCACGATTATTTTTTATTCCATAATATGATATAGTGATGCTATATATTGGGTGATAGCAACTCGTATTTCCTCATATTATGACAAAGCTGTGCTACGTGTCGGCATCTGGTGTGCATAATATAGTCTCGTGTCGTATAGAAGACAATTTTTTTCCAGTGTTTGGTGACTTTGGTGGTGGGGAAGGGGTTGAGGGGAACGTCTTCAAAATTGTTAACAGTGGGAAAAGAAAAGACAAGGAATAATTCTGATAATACTATCAACTGTTTAGTTTATCGATTCCGTGACTTCTGAATGATTTACTTTGAAATTGAATTTAATCAGAATATTAAATGCCCATAAGCAAATAATAATGAAAACATCGATATAAAGAATTTATGAATCATGGACAGATGAAAATAGCAAATTATAGTAAATTATCAGTAAGTAATGAGTTTGCGTATGTTATTGGTGGAACCTCCGTGCCTGGCGACCAGCCGGACTTGGGTTCGAGAACGCTCAAGCTTGATAGTTTCTTGTAGTGTCTGCAACTTTCCCAGCCTTGTGAGCAAAGGATGGGAAATTTGGGGGAGCCATCAACGGCCATTGCCTGGCCCTCCCTGGTCCTTGCTTGGGTGCAGAGGGGCTTGGACGCTGATCATATGTATAGATATTCAGTCTCTAGGACATTGTCACTGTCCCTTGCTTCTGCCATTCATGAGCGACCTTTAAACCAAGAAAAGTCATCTAGTTGTTAAACGGGATCAGTCATGGGGACACGTTTAAGAGGAACTGCAGTTATATGAATAAAATAAAATCAATAAAAGGATTGATATTGATAAGAGCCTAATTAAGGCTATTCAATCTTTATATATGATTATATATCCATCACCTCTTCTCTGATATCACGATTAAATAATGATATTCGTTTTAAATCATTTGGTATAATTTTTATGATTCCGTAAATCTTATACTGATATCCCATAAAGACTGCCAGTTAACATCTGTTGCTTTTGTTGCATGGAATCTTACAAGCACCTGGCTGTTTATCTTGTCATTGTTTTACGCGTTTGATATAAAGCCTTTAACATTTTTTTATTTAACCTTACAGATAACATTGCTTAAGTCAATATTTCATGTAAATGTTACATATGTTTATAGAATACCATCCCCTTTTCTAAACGATTACACAGATAAATACACCATTCTATATCACGTCTCCCCACATGGAAGTACGTAGAAAAAAAGATTGCTAAAAACAGTTCAGCGTGGCGGTGAAGGTGAATTCACAAATAGTTCAAGGCTAAGGTTTAGCCTATAGGTAAAATGATTTGTGGTTGTTCATGTAATTATTTTTTATAGTTTTCGATTTGTTAAAGAGTAATATCACATTATATAAAATCAATATTAAAGTCATAAACTATTACCATCTTTCTTCTGCCACCGATGAAGGAAAGGTTCTCTTTTACATAAATCTGTGATTTCTAATCTAATGTAATCGATTGAGATAGAAAACATATATTGGAAGTTTTGTCACTGGAATTGTATAAAATAAAGCTCGTCTTATGGGAATCAATCTACAATCGCAAACCACTCTTATTAAGCCATAAGGAAAATAAACATGGTCGTCCAGGGAAAGTAAACAAACCGCAAAGTAATCCCCCCTTTAAAAGCACATATAAACAAATAAGAGAATAAAGATCATCTATCGTGATACAATAACAGAGCTGTTTTGTTTAAGTTTATGCGGTCATGCGTGGCTGCATGTACGAATTTCATTTAGAGGAGTGCTCTTGTGTTTATATGATTGTGCTCTCCGTTCAAGACAAAGCTTTCGTTCTTAGCTTGCAAATGCGAAAGTAATTATGTTTTGTTGTAAATAAGCAAACGCATGCCGGAGTTTTGTACCTTGATTTCGTTGTAAAAATATCTTTTACTCCTGCATAATTCCTCTCATGACTTTCCCACAAAGATTACGGGGTATCATGCAAGGTTCCTTTTTTTTATTCTTTCCTCTTTTTTTTTTCTTGCTTCGCACGCGATCAGGCCACATACAGAGAGAAAAAACTATGACTGGGACATCAAGAATAAAAAAAAATAAAAGGAGATGGGAGAGAAAGAAGGAAAGAACAACGAACAAGACGCACAAGAAATAAGAATTTGACTGAGAAACCAAAAGTAAGAATGGAAAATGGGATGAAAAGGGAGAGAGACGAAGCAAAAGGGAAATTATAAAAGACCAACAAAAATGAAAGAAAACATAAGTCAAGCAAAGGAGTTTAGACGGGAACTACTCTGCAATATTGATTGCTTCCTTTCCTTAATTTTATCAACTTTATTGCAATCACGCTTCGATGGTTACTTGTTCTATTATTTACTCCCCTTTATAATCGCCCCTCCCCAGCTTTATTCATCATTCACTCTTCCTCCCCTCCCCTTTTCCGTCCTCCACATTCCCCTCCACCGCTTGTCACAAGTATAATAATAATACATTGGAAAACTGTAACTGAAGCCTTGGAGAATTTCTGATATTACAATTAATTTTGTAATGCTTCCTCTCTCTCTCTCTCTCTCTCTCTCTCTCTCTCTCTCTCTCTCTCTCTCTCTCTGTATAAACATTAAACAAATATTTATTAAAATTATTTTAATTTCAAATTTTATTTTTTTTAAATTATATTTTATCTCAAGGAGAAACATATTCATATGAATTTTTTTCGACATATATAAATATAGATAATATACAAATATATATTTATGTGTATATATATATATATACAATATATATATATATATATATATATATATATATATACAGTAGATATATATGTATATATATATATATATATATATATATATATATATATATATATATATATATGTATGTGTGTATGTGTATGTGTAAGTGTCTTCCCAGCGTGCATTTATTTAAAGATCTCATTATTCGTATTTAGGTCAAAAGAGCATCGGAAACTCCTGAAACCCGCTTTTAGCGATGATGCCTTCAGGGAACGAACAGAATGTAAAGAAGACGTGTTTCCCCCCACCACATTACGCAACCCTTCACGTCCTCCCTCATACGTCTCCCATACAAAATCTACATATTAACGACCGTAGCGAGTTTAAAAACGCCCCATCATTTCAGAGACTTCATAAAAAAAATGGGGGAAACCATATATCAATATGACCCCTACGGGTTCTGACTCACATATTCTCTTTTATGCTTTGCCGCCTCTTCCATGGGCGCTTTTTCCAGGCTCAAATTCCACGAGGCCGCCCTTGGTAGGATATTTGAAATTTTTAAAGAGCATCGCTTTTCCGTTCATTTCTGTGGAAATAATCGAGTTGTTGCCCTTGTTTTCCTCTGCTTCTTCTCTCGGCTGAATCTCTATTGCCCGATTGAGGTCCATGCACGTTTGATTTATATATATGAATACAGATACACACATGTATGTATATATATATATATATATATATATATATATATATATATATATATATATATATATGAATAAGGGTTTTAATATCAAGAAATAGTTTCATTATAAGTCTAACTTGTACCAGGATTCAAAATTTGGATTCAGAATCGAAATAAAACAAATGTTTGGCCAATGATCCAAGTCTACCATCTGGATTCGTTTAATTTTGATTTCTGAATATAAATATACACACAAAACTCACATATGTATGCATATACATACATATATTATATATATATATATATATATATATATATAAATATATATGTATTCATCCATATATATATATATATATATATATATATATATATATATATATATATATATATATAGAGGTATGTATGTATATATGTTGCAACATATTGTTATTTATATCTGGTTCATACAGCATTAGGAATATATTCACAAAGATAAATTATTTAATGATAGGTGTTTCAAACGAATGATTCAGAATCACACAAAACTAAAGATAGGCCAATGATCCAACTCTGCCTTCTATTTCTCTTTTGATTCTGAGGAATGTGTTTGAGTCTTTGGACTGGACAGTCACATAGTAAATTAATTCCATTTTAGGTATGCATTCCCTATGTAGGTGTATTTGTTGTCAAAAACGTTTCTGGCTTTCTCTCAGAATGTACGAGTATAAGTGACATGTGTTGGTAAGTAAATTGCATATATATATATATATATATATACGTATATATATATATATATATATATACATATATGTATATAAAATTATAAATATATAATTAAACAGATCGATAGATAGATAGATAGATGTGTGTACGGGGTTGGTATGCTACTTAATGTTTACAATTGAAATAAAATAAAAGGTCTCTGGCATAAAAAATTCAAGTACACACACACACACACACACACACATATATATATATATATATACAGTAAATGAGGCTTGGATACAAGTAATTTTCAGACCACAACACCAGTTGCGTTGCTAGACATCATTTCAACGTCACCTGTCCAGAGAAATTTTCAGATAATTGCAACTTACCTGGTGCTGAGAAGCAGCAGAATGAAGAACGAGCACACCAGAACCAGCATCTTGTGGTTTCCTTGGTTTGAGGGCTGCTCGATTACGGTGACATCTGTGGGAAAAGAAAGAAAATATGATTCAGTGCTATGAAAATGAAGTTTGAATTGCCTGTAATATGGATAGATATAGGCCTTATTGTTATT
>NC_090739.1:40149219-40159219 GCF_036898095.1 Palaemon carinicauda | reverse complement strand
CAGTAGTTATACGTCTTGTCTCTTAGCGTGACGGCAATAATGTATATATATATATATATATATATATATATATATATATATATATATATGTATATATACATATATATAAATATATATATATATATGTGTATATATATAGCTAGATAAATAGATAGATAACTAAATAGATAGATAGATAAATCGATAAATAGATAGGTAGGTAAAATTATAGTGTAACACGGGACAACATTTTTAATAGACAAAGCAACCTTTCCGTAAATAGTGTTGCTTTCAATCTATTTGACCTTTATTTTCCCGCAAATTAGCCGTTTTAAAGTTACCCCCCCCCCCTCTTCTTTCTCAACGGACGCAGGTGGGAACTAGGCACCTTGGGTGAGTGAACCAGGGAAAAACGTGATTATTTACGACTGAAATAAAGGTAAAATTGATTGCAAATACACTATTAAGTGTAGGAAAAACAGTTTGTCCTGTAAGGAAAGTTTTTCCCTACACGAAAATATAGATTTCAAGATTAGTTCAAAAGGCCACAAAACCTAACAGACCCCACCTAACCTAACCTAGTAGTTTTCGGGTGACAGGCCCAGATGAGGCCAATTCCCCTGGCCCCACTTCCCAGGTCAGAGACCTAGCCCCCAGGAAAACGTTTTCTTTTTTATTAGAAAATGTCCCAACCGGAACGACAATAAGACTGAGCATAGAATGCCAATATTTTGTGTAATTTTTGTTGATTTTGTATGCATCCCAGAGACTAATGTATAGAGAAGAAAAGGTTAGTTTAACCATTATTTATTGATTCCCTAGTAAATTTTCCTTCTCCCCCAAAAAATCAGTTCCCACCGGGTAGCCCAATACCGCCGGATATATCAGGTATATCTTATTAACTATTTGTTTGCGATGGAAATAAAGATCTTTTTGAAAAAAACGGGAATTTTTCTCTCTAAAACCCCATTTCTTTAATGATAAAGTTTTTCCCGTGTGGTTTTATAATAATACAACACCGATATATATATATATATATATATATATATATAGATATTTATATATATATATATATATATATATATATATATATATATATATATATATATATACATATACATATACATATATACTTATTCATCATCACCACCTGCAATTACTAATCCACTGCCGAATTAAGGTAGCAGACATATCCTTCCACTTGCGTCTGTCTATGGTCTTTCTGTGCCAGTCCACACTCGCATTCTTTCTTAGTTCGTCAATCCATCATCTTCTCTTCCTTCCCCTGTTTCTTTTGCAATCCCTAGGCACCCATTCTGTTATTCTTAATGTCCACCTGTTGTCTGTCAATCTCATTATATGTCCTGCCCATGTCCTTTTTTTATTTTTTACATGTTATATTATCCTCTTCTTTAGTTTGCTCTGGTATCCATGTTGTTCTTTTTCTGTCTCTGTGTTATTTCCATCATTATTCTTTCCATGGCTCTTTGAGTTGTTACTAGCTTATATTTTAAGGCTTTAGGAAGGCTCCAAGTTTCTGATGCTTAAGATAATACTGGTAGGACTATCTCATTAAATATTAATCATTTTAAAGAAAGCTGCCTTTTACTTTCCATAATCTCATTTTGTTTACCAAATGCTCTTCATCTCATGCGTATTCTTCTTATAATTTTGGTCTCGTGTACTGGGGTAATGTTTAATGTTTTTCTTAAGCACGTATGTTCATTAATAATCTAGAGGCTCGTCCATAATTCTTATTGCATATCTCTGCATTTTCATTGAACATTATTTTAATTTTACTCATTCATTTTCAGTCCTACATTTCTGCTTTCTCTATTTAAATATTCTATCTCATATACATACACACGCAAACACACACACATACACACACACACACACACACACACACACACATATATATATATATATATATATATATATATATATATATATATATATATATATATATATATATATATATCCAGACACTGGCTCTGTATCATATAAGGGAGACATATTTGTTACGTAAGTGATGCTCGAACACCAATGCTTGAAATATCGGATCAGTTTTCATCTTAAACAGTGTTAAAGTATTTTCCACAATCGGTATACCGTCACGATTTTTTACATTCTGTTTTAATTGAAAATGTCGACGCTTAATTTTGGGGAATTTTTAAAACCTATTTTTATTGACATAAAGAGAAATTTCTAATCGATTAGCATAATGTGGTCATGCTGTTCCTCGAGTAGTTACGTAATCCCTCCATCCTAATGTGCCTGCATGATACCTTTACTCTTCATTCTTTTCGGGCTTTGCTGCATTTCCGGTTGTCATACAGCCAGCACATTGTCGGGAATTATGATCTATTTGGTCGTTCTCCGGGCGATTTAACTTCCAAAAATCATCCTTTATGTTGATGAGGAACTAAAGCGCAACTTGGGAGTGCTAGATGCCAAAATTGCTGGTTCGTATTGCTTCATATATATCTTTTAATTTTCCTACATTAGTATTGAATTAAAAAACATAATAATAAAGACAGATGACATCAAATTAGTTACGTTACATAAACTGTCAATGTCAAAACCATTACCATTTACGTATATATAAGAAAAAAAGAAAGTAAAAGAAATGGTATCAGTGCATTAACTGTGGTTTTGCTCAATGAATACTCTTGGAAACCCGTCAGAGTTTCTTATGTTATGAATAATGACCCGAGTTAACGGAGCTTTTCCTGTTTTGTCTCTATACTCTGTCATGAAATACGGGACAGCGAGGATGTAACATTGAAATTTGTTGCATGACACTCCTGGGGAGACTATGCAACGTCGGCTTACATCGTCTTACATCGTGTCTTGCTCGGCGGGAAGATTAATGGGCTCAGTGGATGCTTGTTTCTTCTCGATTTCTTCCGCCGTGGAGGAAGTCTTGTCGTCACCCTCAGCGTCTCTTCTATTCCCAAGGGCCTGATTTGGGTTCTCTTCTTATTCGCTTCGTTATCTTTTTCCTTAGTTTCTTTTTTTTATATATTTTATCGCCCTTTTACCAGTTCAATCATAAAAGTTACTTGGTTTCTTTTGTCTATTAGTTTCGATGTCGTTTACTTTAACCTCTTTTGCACCATCGAGATTTATTTTAAGATAGATGAGCTTTTAAGGTCTGCTTAACATCGCAGCGTCATTTTTAATCTTAAATCTCTGTCAGGTACAAACAATCTGATTCCATCTTCGAAGGAATTGAGAAAAAGAGTCTTGTAGAGCCAGACGTGGCTATTCAGATCGTAGCACTTAACCGAATTCTTTGGAAAAGGAGAGACAAATAAAGAAAACACATTTCGGAAAGAGTTACAGCTTTACCCGAGTGTCCCTGGCATTACTTCGCCCAGGTCCCCGGAGACACGAGGTTTCACTCCCACATTTATCTTTTTCCTCCTAAAAAGGTATGAAAGATTGCTCAGAGGGAAATGTTTATTGTCCTTATCGTGGCTGAAATACTTTGCACCTTTTTCATACTTTATTCCCGTTACTGTGTCTACTGAGGTCGGCTTTGGTGATTTATTTCATAGTATTTCTCCTTCCTGTGATATCTTTGATATAGTTTGTATTTATAGAGCTGTTCGTTACATTCGATTATTTCGTCTTCATTTCTTATTCATGTAATACTAATTATTTAATATTAGTGTACTGAGCCGTAGAACATTACGTCTAAATGTTTGAATATATATGTAAGCACACGCGCAGATTCAACCCTTCGGCAATTTGTGAGATTGTGGTTTTCGAGTGCACGGTATCCTCTCTCACTAGGGTATGACTACAACCTCTCACCCTTGAGCGTTACAGGAAAGTAATATATATATATATATATATATATATATATATACATATAAATATATATATTTATGTATATATATGCATATATATATATATATATATATATATATATATATATATATATATATATATATATATATATATATATCCATACACAGACACTTGCTCCTTATCTTATTGGGGAGTTTCTTCGGTGTCTATGAAATGAGGGAGACATTATCATTGAACGTCAAACCAATGAGATGTCTGTGTTCAATTCAAGACATGACAGTCTAAGCAATGCCTTTTGGTTTATGCCTTCGCCTTCAAGAGAGATTTCAAATCAAACAGCAGCGGAAAATTGACGAATTACTTATCTTAGTCCTTGGCAAAGTAAACAATAAAACAGTCGTTGTTACCCGAGAAAATAAATTTTAAATTTGATCGTGTCAACCTGTTTTTGTAAAAAAAAAAAAAAGGGGGGGGGGAATATTTGAAAGCAGTACTAGCAGGTTTTTTTTTTTTTCATCATTCACTTCAATCGTGAATGATGGTATCAACGTCAGTTTGCAATATGGGTAAGACAACTTCATCTATAGAGAATCTGCTGAGAACTCAAAAACTCTACTCTTTTGACGTCACCCTCTCAGAAATAATAAATGTTTACTCTTATTTCTATAGGTCATAGGTTTGAATTCTTGGCTGGGCAGAAATACTTATCACTAATGGAATTTTTCTCAGGTCCTGAGATCCCGTGGCAGAGTAAAGTCGATAGTAATGAGTATCTGTGACTTATTTAAAAAAAGGAAAATCAGGGTTATAAGTGAGAAAATTATCATATATATATTTTATATATATACAGTATATTTATGTATATATATATATATATATATATATATATATATATATACTGTATATATATATGTATATATATATATATGTATATATATATATATATATATATATATATAGATATACATATGTATTTATATATATGTAAATGTATATGTATGTATGAATATATATTTATATATATATATATATATATATATATATATATATATATATATATATATATATATATATATATATATATATTGAGGTGTGGTATCTAATTGGTATCGCCATTGATTTAAAACCCAGTTCAGGTTTAATAGAAACAGCAGAAGCTCAGCTTTACGAACCCTAGGTGCTAGGTGTTAGTCCACACAGTTGTTAATGTGGTGGACTATTGGAAGCGTCTGTGCCTGGCGCTCGCCAAAGGTTTGTTTGAGTCCCGCTCTAACTCGATAGTGTCTTTAGTGTCTGAAATCTCACCATCCTTTTGAGCTAAGGATGGGGACTTTGGAGATCCTCATAGGTCTACCTGCTGAGTTATTAGTAGCTTGGGTTGAGAGGGGACTTGGACGTTGATCATATGTATATATGGTCAGTCAGTAGGGCATTGTCCGGCTTGCTAGGGCAGTGTCACTGTCCCTTGACTTGGCCATTCACGAGTGGACTTTAAACCTTTAAACCATATATACATTGGTACATAGTCAGATATATATAGAGATAACAGAAAGTATGTAGATAAAAAAAATGTGAAATATGTTTAGTTGTCGTCTTGTAGTACACACATAAACTCAAGAATAAAAAAAAAAGGTTGATTACTATGACTTCAAAAGTCCTATTGTATCCTGTGTTCACTTGTTTGACGTAATTTTGAGACCTATGGCTTAGGCTTTTCTTTGCGTATCTGATGTACCCTATTAATTAGGGTTTGCTAAGAGACCAGAAGGCTGAACTCTTCTTGCGCTGCGGTCTTCAAGAAATAAAGGACGTATGAAGAAAATCCACTTGTACAGACTTATACATGTTTGTATGTTCGTTTAGTTTTTCGCATTTTTCACTCTCTAAGCTTACATAATATGTGCAAGGAAAATGTTGTTTAAACGCCCGAACCGCTTTCTTTGCTTTTTCGTGATCATATGCAAAAATTATCATAAGTTTTAAATAATATTACATTCAGTTTTGCATAAATAATCCTGAAATGTATAGTTTTACCCATATCGGAAAGACCTCTATCTTAGCTCTATATCCTTAAGCTACCCCCGATACAAGGATTTTTTTTTCTTTCCATTCTTACATAGGTTGCACTTTCACCTTTGTCTGCCTACATCCTATGAAATCATGCATTCTTTCCTGAAACTGGTAAATTGCCAATACACACTTCAAATGTTTGTTTTTGAAGAATATAGTTGAACGTATGTAATCTCTCTTTTAAGAGAATTATGCATTTTAGATAATCTCCGTATATATTTAAGACTCGTACGATGTCTATATGGTGTTGAGGGCAGTATAGCATGCTACATTCAATCGACAAATTGTATTTAGAAGTGCCCCTTATGGACTAAATGTTTTAACTGTAATTTCTGTCCAACTATCATTTTCTATTTTCATAAACATGCACACACAAAAAGGAATATATATATATATATATATATATATATATATATATATATATATATGTGTGTGTGTGTGTGTGTGTGTGTATATATATATACATATATATATATATATATATATATATATATATATATATATATATATATATTTCTATTGAAAAAGCTATAACTGATACCTATAAATCATTGAATCCCATGGGTAAGCGTCAACTGCCTTATTGATAATTGTGAATCATGGATTTATGGTATAGATAAAATAAAATACTACAAGAACTTCCATAATTTAGGAGAGAGAGAGAGAGAGAGAGAGAGAGAGAGAGAGAGAGAGAGAGAGAGAGAGAGAGAGAGAGAGAGAGAGATACAAAAAAAATCGCTAATTGAAATGAGATACCATCAAGCTCAAATTCACCAATTTTCTTAAAAAAGTTCTCAGGGAACCTTTCACTAAAATTATATAACATAAGGCGGGTGAGTTTCAAGTTTGAACGAAAGGAACCAACGAGAGAGGAGTGTAGGAAGAAATTAGGGAGAAAGGAAAGGGGAGGAAATGGTAATGCTGGTACAGCAAAACTAAGGAAACAATTCCCAAGGTTTTTTTTTTTTTCATCTGGAAATTCTATAAAAGGTCCATAGATTTTTAGTTCATTTATATATTATTACATTGATATTTTAAGGTTAACACTTAAAAACTTGTGAATTGTATAGCGACAGAAATTTACATAATTAATGGAAATATATATGTATATATATATATATATATATATATATATATATATATATATATATATATATATATATATATATATATATATATATATATGTAAAGATTTTTTTAAAACGCAAATGCCAAATTTTCGTAAATATATGTCAATGTTTATTACGAGTGTCTTAATATGCTTGTGATAGTCATTCGAAACCCAGAGGGATATAAAACCTCATTTTTATTTATCAAGTCAACATTGGTATTTATTTACACTGTATTGAATACATGGAAATAAAGCATTTTCATTGACTCGTGTAATGTCCGACTGGTTTGGCATAAATCTTTTTATATGCTTAATACAAGCTATAGCTCGATATTTTTATTGGCAAATTTTAATGTTAGTCTACATTTTCGTAAGGTCTCGTTTTGATCAGGAAACAGTAACTGGTTTAATTCAGATAAAATATTCTGCCTTCGTCATGTGTGAAGTTTACGTAATACTATAAAGACACATTAAAATATTTTGTCACAGAAAGATGCTCAAGACATGTCGATTTCCTCAGATGAGATGTCTTATGTTTATTCACCATCGGAAAGTGTAACTGCTTAAATGATATTACGAGATGTCTACCGGTATCCTCTGATGTTTTTTTTTTTTTTTTTTTTTTTTTTTTTTCTTTTTTTTTTTCAAATTGTATCATTTTATTATGAATAATGATTTTGATGTGCAATATGGTAATAAGGCCATTTAAAAATGAAACACAAGTAAGGTAGGTTCACCTTCTTCATGAACAAATTACATCTTGCTTTATCTTTCGAATAATGATTGTTTTAGATGTTAACATATATCCATAGCATATATTTTACAACTATTATGCTTTGAATAGAGGTTGCAGTTTTCATGGGGATGGCTTCAGGCCAACGAGCCTCCGAAAAGGTCATTGATGGTAAACAGGTAACGATGTCCTAGTGATGTGGGAAGTAGACCTAAAACGTCGACGTGGATGTGGGCAAAACGACGCTAAGGTTGAGGAAAGGTCCCCAATCCTGAATGGTGTCGATGTACTTTTTAAGCTTGACATGAAGTACAGGCGCAGACCCAATACTTAGCATCCTTAGTAATGCCATGCCAAATGGACTTCGTCTTCAATACCTATGCAGTAGATCGGTGCGAGGGATGTGAGAGGCCATGGATGAAGTTAAACACCCGTCGGCGCATGGAGTCGGGTAACCACGGTAGCGGCCTACCAGAATTGAAATCACAGAGGAAGGTGGCGTTGGAGTCATCGAGGGAGATGTCTTCCCAGCAGATGGATGTGCAGAATGTCCTGCATGCTTAGTAATCTGGATGTTTTCGTTCGGCTTTTGCCAAGGCGTTGTAATCTAATCCCAGATGAATGGAGGCCAATTTGTTTCTTAACAGGGCTTCGCTAACAGGATTCATTTTTCCAGGGACGTGTTGATGGTTGCAGTTGTATTCAGTTACTGCGGAGAGGTGTCGGGCGTTGATAGGGGACTATTATTATTATTATTATTATTATTATTATTATTATTATTATTATTATTATTATTATTATTATTTGCTAATCTACAACTCTAGTTGGAAAAGCAGGATGCTGTAATTCCGAGGGCTCCAACAGGGAAACTAACCTAGTGAGGAAAGGAAATTAGGAAACTACAAGAGAAGTAACTAACAATTAACATAAAATGTTTTAAGAACAGTAACATTAAAATAAATCTTTCATATATAAGCTATAAAAACTTAAAAAAAAAAACCAGAGTAAGAGAAATAAAATAGAACAGTGTTTCTGAGTGTACCGTCAAGCAGGAGAACTCTACCCCAAAACAGTGAAAGACCATAGTACAGAAGCTATGACACTGTACAAAACCAGAAAACAGTGGTTTGATTTTGGAGTGTCCCTCTCCTAGAAGATATGCTTGCCTTAGCTAAAGTCTCTTTTACCCTTACCAGGGGGAAAGTAGTCACTGAACAATTACATTGCAGTAGTTACCCCCTTTAGCGAGGAATAATTGTTTGGTAATCCCAGTGTTGTCAGGTGTACGAGGACAGAGGAGAATAGGTAAAGAATAGGCCAGACTATTCGGTGTATGTGTAGGCAAAGGGAAAATGAGCCGTAACGAGAGAGAAGGGTCCAATGTAGTACTGCCAGGCCAGTCAAAGGACCCAATAACTCTCTAATGGATATTAGGCGTCGGACTGTTGACTGAAAGCGTACGCCAGAGGCACATGGTCTGTTGGAATGACCAAGGGCATGCCCTCTAAGAAGTGGCGAAAGTGACAAGTCAAATGCACCACCAGCAATTTGCAGTCGAACGTTGAATAGTCAGATTCTGCCTTGGCCGTTTTTCTGATGAAGACGAGTGAGTGGGGGAAACTGTGAACTACCTGCTCGAGATCTACACCAATAGCGATGTCAGTGGTATCAGTGGTGAGAAAAAGAGGGGCATGTGGTACGGGAAAGGTCAGAGCAGAGCAATTGATAGGGCATTCTTTGCATTACAGAAGGTCACTCCGTGAAGGGGAACAAACTTCAGGTCTTTTGGTTTTCCGTTGAGATAGGTGTAGATGGGGTCAAGAGTGGCAGCGATGGCTGGAAAGAACCGATAATAATAGTTTTTCATGCCCAAGAATTCTTGTAGAGCTTTGACAGGCGACAGCGTGGGAAAGTTCTGAACAGCTGATATCTTTTCAGAGTAGGGATGGTCTCCTTCAGGTGTGATGTGGTGTCTTAAGAACGATAATTTGCTGGCGCTAAAGGTACACTTTTCATACCCGACTACATTGACCGCTCTGTTGCACGTGGTCGAGAATGATGTGTAGGTGACGGAGGTGTTCCTTTTTGGAGGAATAGAGCATAAGTATGTCATCCATGTAACATACACAAAAGGGAAAGTCCCTCTAGATGCCATCTGTTAGGTGATGAAAAGCGAAACAGGAGTAATTGCGTAAGTCCCAAAGGTGTTGGTGATGTAAGTCTTCGAGATGTCTTCTGGGTTCATGGGCACTTGATAATGCTTCTTCAAAAGGTTGACTGTGGAGAAC
>NC_090739.1:40129219-40144219 GCF_036898095.1 Palaemon carinicauda | reverse complement strand
TATATATATATATATATATATATATATATATATATATACATATATATTTACATATATATATGTATATATATATATGTATATATATATATATATATATATATATATATATATATATATACACATATGTAAAAAGAGAGGACCAGAGATAAAGAAAAATAATTTGAAGAATTAAACAAGGAAAATGTTCCTTATCTGACCAGTGAAAATGTATTATCTTTTTCTTATTTAAATCTTAACTAAAATTCTATATTTTATTAGTAGCTGTGCTCTGAAAAGAAACGTATTTTGGATATCGTTGCCATTTTTTACAATTTTTTCAAAGTTTATTATCGCCTATTTGTCACAACGTTTCGTTGGAAAAGTATATAGTGTTTTGCGTCATTTGTTTTCTGTTACTCTGCAATGAATATTGAATGTAGGTGCTTTCTTAGTCGCCCTAAGGATGTTGCCATGGTTACATAGTAATGCCAGTGATAGACAGAGGCTATCTGCTTTCCTGAAATTGCTTTTCTTTTCACTTGCTAAGATGGATGAATAATCCAAGAAGGAGAAACTCCACTGGTATTGTATGCCTATATTGTGTGAGACCTAAAGTCGACGATGTGCGCAGTGTGCTGAGGATTAATGGGAATATAGAAAACATATATGTTGTTCAGGAATTACGGCGAAGTAAAATTATTGTAAGACTCGAAGATTATGCGCAAAATGATTTTGGAAAAGAGCCTTCGAAATTTAAGAGGAACTGAATTTTATGATTGGTGACAGGAATGTGAAAATTTAGATAATTAATTTTTCGACAAGTAAAACTATAGTAACCATGAAGAATCCCCTAATTCATTTGTACTGTAGGCTGCTGATTTAGAAAACTTTCTTGTTATGTATAGACGAGTTCGTAATGACAGGTCATAATTCTATACTCAAGCCACAGTGGCTGGTAAGTGCCGTAGTAATAAAACCGCTCCTTATGGATATCAGTAAACCGATTCCCTCAACAGTTGTGTTTAACATGTTTACTATTGTTGAATCGCTATAATTGACAACTACGAACATGGCAGAAGAATGAAAGAGAAATCTTTATTTAGAGGTTAATTGGCTAATATGTAAGTGAAAATGTATTTAAAATGGTAAGGCCATTCAGATCTCGTGGTGGCCAATGTGGTAATGCCTTTGGCTGGTGAAATCCAGACTGGGGTTCGAGCAAGGCCGTCTCAAATACAGGCCTGGTCAGTGGGGAAGAAGTCAGCCGGAGTAGGTCGATTTATATGGAGACGATTAAGGAATGAGTTTGGTTGTGACATCCACAATCCCTCTTTCTCTCACGCACTTACTATACATGCACACTTTGTTTCTCTTTATAATCTACAGCTGATAATCCTCATAGAAAAATTAAGAGATCATACACATCAAAAGGATAGGACTTTGAATAATCGGGCTAAGAAAAATTAGACAGAGAAAAAAGTAGTAAAGTTAAAATAAAACTTTCCCCTGGCAGTAATATAATTTCAGGACCCACTAATTCCAAACTACACTTGCATACCGAACAAATCAATGATTCTTTCAAATGAATCGTGAAAAATATATAAAAAGTAAACAATTCTGCTTATTTAATATTATTTAACATCTTTCGCACAATCACCTGATCTTGCTGTACATTTTCTGTACTTGAAATTTTTGACGATTTATTTTTATTTTTCCACTATTATTGTTTGCAATTCTCTTAGCTATGGGTCTCTTCCGAGTTGTCTTATCAAAGAAGGATGTCTCGGATTCAATATGATTAGATCTGAAGTGTAGCTGGCACACCTGAAAAGTGTTTAAATGCAATATTAAAGTGCAAAATGCATTTTCAGAGAGAGAGATAGAGAGAGAGAGAGAGGGGGGGGGGCAACCGAAGAATGAGGAAGCAAGAATTGAAAGAGAAGAAACCAAAGAGAGAATGAAGTAGTGAGTAGCAAGGAAAAAATGCGTGAAGACCAAAGTAATTTGTGAACAGTTTAATAATCTTTTCATTATACAAGAGGCTGATATTCTGTGACCAATACCACATGAACAATATAATGAAATTATAATTGTTAAAACAATAAATATAGTACTTCCCCTAATGTTACAGTTAGGAACATATCGGGCTCTTTTGATGGCGTGCAATAACTAGGCTTTTTCTTCATCAGCATATGGAAAGGAAAAGTCAGTTTCGGTCCAGTTCGTTAATTTCCTTTGCAGTTT
The DNA here is from genome assembly GCF_036898095.1 of Palaemon carinicauda. NCBI lineage: Eukaryota > Metazoa > Arthropoda > Malacostraca > Decapoda > Palaemonidae > Palaemon > Palaemon carinicauda. The sequence goes on along the minus strand of NC_090739.1, from coordinate 40,141,996 downwards.
GGTACATAACACATAAAAGGGATTAGCCTGGATTCCAAAACAGTCAAATTTTCTTGAATAATAGCAGAAAACTGTGAAGAAATCAAGCGAGACACCTTTACTCACAGCTTATAATAGCGGTGTGAAAGCACTACTCGTGTCACGTGGGACCTTTCTTAGTCCCCAAATGACCCGGCCTTCTCTCGAGACGGCCTTGGTTCGAGTCCCCCTCAAACTCGTTAGTTTCTTTGGTTGCCACAACCTTGCCATCCCTGTGAGCTAAGGATGAGGGGTTTGGCGGAGCCTGTAGGGCTATCTGCTGAGTCATTGCCTGGCCCTCCTTGGTCCTAGCTTGGATGGAGAAGGGACTTGGGCGCTGATCATATGTACGCTATTTATGGTTAGTCTCTAGGGTATTGTCCTGCTTGATAGGGCAATGTCACTGTCCACTGCCTCTGCCATTAATGAGCGGGCTTTAAACCTTTAAAGGTGGACTTTGACAAACCCCAAAGAAACTCCTAGCCCAAACAACAATTTTAACAACGTTAACACGGAGCATAAAGTCAATACTCACAATGAAGATTTGGTTAATGTGGTAGAAGAAGAATCGAAAGATATTGGTCCTAGTTGCGGACAAATTGCACTTGAAAAGGAGATTTTTTTGGGGGGATAGGAAAAGTAGGCTTAACCCAGGTAAGAGTTTCTAGATTGGTTCCATGAATTATGTCTGGGGAATCTGCATATTAGAAGGTTGAACTTAGTCAAGACGAAGAATTCAAAATGAGTACTTAGGCAGTAGACATTCGCGAAAGTCAAAGTTATGTAATATATGAAGAACCGAATATTAGTGAACATTGTTATCCGGACGATATGGTGATATTTGGAGATCGTATTGGAAATGTTGGAAGTTTCTGAGAAAATTTTTGATTACGTGATAAAGCATAATGTGGTACAAAAGACAAGGATATATCGTATACCTTGCTAATAAAAGTGCAGCTCATTCTAAATTTTTAAACTCTAAGAGTATAATTTTATATAGATTAAAGTAAATGCTAACGGTTGAAGTAAGATATCTTCTCTTTAATTTGAAGGTGAAGTAGACTAATTTTAATTAACGTATAATCAATGTCAATGGCAACTGTATAGTTTTCAAGAACTTTCATGAGTTTTTTGCCTTAAGAAAGAAATTACAATTGTGCTTAATTTATCTATGAATGGCATATTGTCTATGCAATCTTGAAGAAAATGCTTTGTTTGTCTTTTATTTCTGTAAAATTCAGGTCTGTTTTAATTGTATTTTAGAGTTAACGAAATCTGTACTTAAATTTGACCCTATCAGTAAAATAAGATTCATTTATTTTTATTTGAATGTGAAGGATAAAACAGATTGGAAAACCATTTTTTCCAGACTTCCCAGACGAAAGATCAAGTTCAACAGGTTGTTAGTAAAAAGTGTACCGGTAACAGATTCTGATATCCTTTTGTTAGGTAGTAGGTTGGCCAGGGCACCAGCCGCCCGTTGAGATACTACCACTAGAGAGGTATTGGATCCTTTGACTGGCCAGACAGTAATGCATTGGATCCCTCTCTCTGGTCACGGCTTATTTTTTCTTTGCCTACACTTACACAGAATAGTTTGGCCTATTCTTTACATATTCTCGTCTTTCCTCATACACCTGACAACAATGAGATACTTAACACTTCTTCACCCAAGGGGTTAATTACTGTACTGCAATTTGTTCAGTGTACTTTCCTCTTGGTAAGGGTAGAAGAGACTCTTTAGCTGTGGTAAGCAGCTCTTCTAGGAGAAGGAAACTCCAATATTAAACCACTGTTCTCTAGTCTTGGGTAGTGCCATAGCCTCTGTACCATGGTCTTCCACTGTCTTGGGTTGGAGTTCTCTTGCTTGAGGGTACACTCAGGCACACTATTCTATCTTATTTTTTTTTCTTCCTCTTGTTTTTTTGAAATGGTGTGTTGGGCAGGCTTAATAGAAGGGCCATGGATGCCTGGTGGTTTATCAAGAGGTTGTCTTTTCCTTTTTCCGATTCTTTTTCTTCTCAAAACCATCCTTACTGTCCTCCCTTCAGTTGAAGTGGCTATCCTGGAGGGTATTTAGCCTTGCATGGTGTATCGGCTCCTCCATGTTGACCAGTTTTTCCGACTTTTTACTATAGTCTATGGGTATCATCAATCACTTTGTTTATAATTCTGTACATATTGTTTTTGTTATAATTCTTGTTAATCTAGTTTTTAAGTATGATGTCTCTTTTTTATTTTTATTAATTCTTATGCTGTCTGGAGACATTGAGCGAAATCCGGGACCAGTACGTCCTAGATTTCGTCAATGTCGTCTTCTGTATTGCAATATTCGTGGTCTTCATGCAAATATCCAAGACCTTACAGTGGCGTCCAGACAGTATGATATTCTTTTGTGCTCAGAAACTTTGGTTTCTAATATGAGGCACTCATCTGAGCTCCTTATAACTGGTTTTAAGAAGCCAATAATGTTGAAACGTGATGCCATCCCTAGGGCCAGGGGAATGGCGGTGTATATTAGGACCGAGTACCCTGCTTCTCATAAGTCCTGCTATCAATGTGGATGTCATGAGATTCAGGTAATAAAAGTTTGTGGCAGGCATAACAACTTTTATTTATGTTCGATCTACCGTAATCCAGACATGGATGATTCTATCTTCGATTGTCTTCTTACCATTATGGCTAAGATACAAGAAGATGATAGAAAGGCTTCTTTTGTCTTTGTTGGTGATTTTAATGCTCACCATAGGGAGTGGTTAAGTTCTATCTCTCCTACCGATCGCCATGGCTTAAGAGCTTTAGACTTTGCCTCTGAATCAGGCTGTGAGCAAATCATAAATGAAGCTACTCACAGGTCTGGTAATTGCTTGGACCTCGTATACACTGACTCCCCTGGCGTTATAACTGGTAAGGTTGGTTCTCCAGTCGGGACATCTGATCATGCCTTGATTTCATTATTAGTGAAGACTGAGCAGCCTGTCCCTGATATATCATATTCTTGTAAAATTTATATGAAATCCCAAGCAGACTGGAATGGGATTTTACATGATCTTTTGTGCTTGAATTGGTCACAATTATATAATAGTGTAGATCCTGTTGTCCCTTTGAATGAGAATCTAGTCAACATAATTGATAGGCGTATCCCTTCTCGTGTGCTAAGGTACCGAGTGAAGGACAAACCGTGGTTCAATGATGATTGTAGACGTGCTTTTTTGGAGAAGCAGGAGGCCTATCAACTTTGGAAGGGTAACAGATCAGATTTGACCTGGAATAACTATACTCAGCTTCGAGCTTTTGCTCAGAGAGTTTATGCCTCAACTGAAAAGGAGTACAATTTAACCATAAAAGAAACACTTTCTGGTACAACTCAGGAACATAAATGGTGGTCTACCCTTAAATCTGCACTCTTTGGTGTAGATGCAACAGTTCCTCCTTTACTTAAACCAGATGGCTCAGTCACTCACTGTCCAAAGGAAAAGGCAACCCTTTTGGCTGATGTTTTTGACAGTAAACAGAGTAATGAAAAACTTGAACTTCCTCATTCCTGTTTTCCTGAGGCTAAACTAACTAGTTTAGCTTTTCGATCTCGTGAGATTAAAGCTCTGTTGATGGACCTTGATGCTTATGGAGGTGTAGACCCAAATGGTATTTTTCCTTTGTTTTTTATAAAGACAGCAGATTTCTTAGCTCCAAAGTTATCTGTTATTTTGCGCAAGTTAGCAAGAAGAGGAGCTTTTAGCACTAGTTGGAGAATTGGTAATGTTACTCCTCTATGTAAATGTGTTTGTGGTAGCTCAAGTCCCACTGATTACCGCCCAATTTCCATAACTCCCATATTATCTAAAGTTTTTGAACGTCTTCTGGCAAAACGTCTTAATAGGTTTGCTGAAGGTAATCATCTACTCCCTAGTTTGCAATTTGGTTTTCGTAAAGGCCTTGGAACATGTGATGCCCTTCTTACAATCTCCAATGCTGTACAGAAATCCCTTGATTGTGGTCGGGAAGTTCGTATGATTGGCCTTGATTTTAGTGCTGCCTTTGACCGTGTTAATCATGAGGCCCTTGTTTTCAAACTGAAACAGTTGGGAGTGGGTGGGTCGTTTCTTAGCATTATTATTGATTTTTTAAGTAATAGATCTCAAAGAGTTGTTGTTGATGGGCACCATAGTGATTATAGGAATGTGATATCCGGTGTTCCACAGGGTAGTGTTCTTGGCCCATTACTTTTTATACTATATACACATGACATGTGGTTTGGCCTAGAAAACAAGCTTGTTGCATATGCAGATGATGCTACTCTCTTTGCATCAATTCCATCCCCTGAATGTAGATCTAGGGTTGGTGAATCCCTTAATAGAGATTTAGCTAGAATTAGTGCATGGTGCAAATTATGGGGTATGAAGTTGAATCCTAACAAAACTCAAAGTATGATTGTAAGTAGGTCAAGGACGGTGGTTCCTCAACATCCGGATCTCAGTATTGATAATGTTTCTTTAAATATGTATGACTCTTTCAAAATTTTAGGTGTGATTCTCGACAGTAAATTTACTTTTGAGAAACATATAAGGTCTGTGTCTTCTTCAATTTCACAAAAAATAGGCTTATTGAGAAAGTCTTTCAAGATTTTCGGTGATCAATCTATTCTGAAGAAGTGTTTTAATTCTTTCATTCTACCTTGTTTTGAGTATTGTTTTCCTGTCTGGTCTTCAGCTGCTGATTCTCATCTTAATTTGTTGGACAGAAACTTACGGTCTATTAAATTTCTTATTCCTGATCTAGATGTTAATCTCTGGCACCGTCGTTCAATTAGTTCATTATGCATGTTGCATAAGATTTTTCACAACTCTGACCATCCTTTACATTCAGATCTCCCTGGACAATTCTATCCTGTTCGTAATACTAGGCAGGCAGTTAATTCTAATAGCCAGGCCTTCTCCATCACGAGGCTCAATACTACGCAGTACTCTAGAAGTTTTATTCCAGCTGTGACCAAGTTGTGGAATGATCTTCCTAATAGGGTGGTTGAATCAGTAGAACTTCAAAAGTTCAAAGTTGGAGCAAATGCTTTTTTGTTGACCAGGCGGACATAGTCTTTTTATAGTTTATTTATGACATATTTGTTTTTGATGTTGTTGATAGTTTATTATATGACATGTCTGTTTTGACGTTGTTTCTTATTTTAGAATGATTTATTGTTAATTTGTTCTCTTCATTTATTTATTTCCTTATTTCCTTTCCTCACTGGGCTATTTTCCCTGTTGGAGCCCCTGGGCTTATAGCATCTTGCTTTTCCAACTAGGGTTGTAGCTTGGATAGTAATAATAATAATAATAATATGGTGCACGGTATTGGATGTACCAAGATGTTTGGTAATAACTGAGATGAAATTAATGGGGGATTTTCCTTTATATAATATTATATATATATATATATATATATATATATATATATATATATATGTATGTATATATATATAAATATATATATATATATATATATATATATATATATATATATATATGTATGTATATATATATATATATATATATTTATGTATATATATATATATATATATATATATATATATATATATATAAAAAAGGAAACAATACAGTGTGTTTGATCAGTTTTTTTTTTTTTTACTTTTTAGTATGAAGCAGATCTATTTGTTGTGGATATTATTATATAATTATATTTCCCTTTTATATATCATATATATATACACATACATATATATATATATATATATATATATATATATATATATATATATATATAAAGAGAGAGAGAGAGAGAGAGAGAGAGAGAGAGAGAGAGAGAGAGAGAGAGAGAGAGAGAGAGAGAGAGAGAGAGAGAGAGAGACTGTATTAAAAATGTATGGAAATTACTATAAATGTTTGTAAACAGAAAACTAACATGTAATTCAAACTTTTCTTCAAATACTCTCATGTAATTATGATCTATATAGTTACCAATGGCGTGCTACGTTAAATAAATATTCGTACCAAGATGAAAAGAATAAATTTTTCTATTTCCTATTTTCCCTTTCCAGTCTATCAGTTTTCCCAGTTCATCATCATCACCCATTTCCAGTTCCCGATTCCTGACCTAATTCACCTAATTCAACAAGACCAATCGACGAATTTTACTGGAAAACAGTATTCAGTTTATCAAGACTTCCTCTCTTATTTCTTTAATGTTTCCCATTCTTTTTTCCTTTTATTCCCATTCATTCGCTTTCACAGCGAATGCCTCCCCGTCCCTTTGATAAGAATGGAACAGCGCCATCTGAAAGCTTTTATTCTCCCCTACCAAATACTACACTTTTTTATATCTGTTTTGATCAGTTGCTCTGTCTTTTTAGTTTGCATTGTGCTACTGATTCCCCTTTCAGAGTGGGGTGTTACCTCAGTATAGGAAACAAGTCTGGTGCCACAGGGAATAGTAAATTTAACATTTTTTTTTTTTATTAAATTTCAATTAACCAAGTAATTTCCTGCCTGTATTATGAGAAGCATTAAACACACACACACACACACACACACACACACACACACACACACACACATATATATATATATATATATATATATATATATGTGTGTGTGTGTGTGTGTGTGTGTGTGCGTATGTGTGCACACTTATACGTATACATGCAGGCATTTATAATTGTACCATTGCTTACTTGGCTGCATGACGAAAAGTACTTTTTTCTTGCACATGTATGTTCAATGGTGTATATGTACACACACGCATGGAGTTGTTCTTTTTTCTCGAGTTTTTACCCATTTGCTAATTGGGTCGCTGATATATTTACAGTTATTATTAGCTTTATTATCGCAATGGAACTTCTTATAATGAAGCAAAATACATTAATACAAGTGCTCTAGTCAGTCTTCTCTACCCCTAAGGAAAGTTATGACTTACTGATAACGAAATACAAACAGGAAATATTTACACATTTCTTTAACTAATTCTTGCAAGGTTCTCATTAAATGAACTGCCATGAAACAGACTCTTCTCCACGAGAAAGACATTTGTATACCGCCAAATTTAGCTCACGTTACACAAATATATCCTTGAACAAGTATGCGCAGCAATGTGTCGATGGGATATCACCGTGTCCTCACCAGTGAGCCTCAAGATCAATCCCTAGAGAGAGAAGAGTTGTGACTTTAGCCTCTTTTTGGAAACAAAACCTACATCTTAACTCGATTGACCTAAACATCAATTAACTGTTAGTTAATCAACTGTATTGAGTAACGGTCAAGGAAGAGATGCGCATAGGGTTTCAACCAAATCGCATAAGGTCACCACCATCTACACCTCAAAGATGTAAAGCTAACCGTCGCAGGCAGCACAGTGTAAGTTTGCACCATACAACCTCTTCATGAAACCAACTACTGCCTTTATCTTTTCAGACTAATTAATTATTTAGATAATGATCAGTGTGTTGGGTCTCATTCTCAGAGTGATATAAATTATTTTAGGTTTTCCTTTTCATTAGTCCAGCTCTGTATTTCTCGTCCATTTGTATTTACACACAAATCTTGTAAAACCAAGAGGTGGCTTGAGAAGACAATATTGCTTCATTAATGTGCTGTACGTTCCCTGCGGAATCCCATTCCATAGTTTACGCAAGTGTTGGTACTTGTTGGCAGAAATTTTCATCCATGAATTAACGGACCCAGATAAACGCTTCTTTAGGACTCTAGAAGAGAAATCCACCAAATACACGAACTCCGTTGTTAGGTATTACTTGATAGTCATATCAGGGTTAAAAGAAATGTTTACATTTTTTTCGCGTTTATATTTAATTGCACCCTCCCGGGACTATTTAAAGGTTTAAATGCCGATCATGAATGGCAGAGGCAAGGGACTGTGACATTGCCCTATCGAGCAGGACAATGGCCTAGAGATTGACCACACATTTATTATTATTATTATTATTATTATTATTATTACTTGCTAAGCTACAAGCCTAATTGGAAAAGCAAGATGCACAGGAATAATACCCCAGTGAGGAAAGGAAACAAGGAAAAATAAAATATTTTAAGAACAGTAACATCAGTAAAATAAATATTTCCTATATAAACTGTAAAAACTTTAACAAAACAAGAGGAAGAGAAATCAGATAGAAAAGCGTGCCTGAGTGTACCCTCAAACAAGAGAACTCTAACCCAAGGGACAGTGGAAGACCATGGTACTGAGGCTATGGCACTACCCAAGACTAGAGAACACTGGTTTGATTTCGGAGTCCTTCTCCTAGAAGAGCTGCTTACCATAGCTAAAGAGTCTCTTCTACCCTGACCAAGAGGAAAGTAGCCACTGAACAACTACAGTGCAGAAGTTAACCCCTTGGGTGAAGAAGAATTGTTTGGTAATTTCATTGTTGTCAGGTGTGTGAGGACATATGAGAATCTGTAAAGAACAGGCCAGACTATTCGGTGTATGTGTAAGCAAAGGGAAAGTGAACCGTAACCAGAGAGAAGGATCTAATGTAGTACTCTCTGGCCAGTCAAAGGACCCCATAACTCTAGTGGTAGTATCTCAACGGGTGGCTGGTGCCCTGACCAACCAAGGCCCCTCTTCATCCAAGCTAGGACCAAGGAGGGCCAGGCAAAGGCTGCTGATGACTCAGTAGATAGACCTATAGGCTCCTTCAAACCACCAATCCTTAGCTCACAAGGATGGTAAGGTTTCAGCGACCAAAGAAACTGACGAGTTTGGGTGGGACTCGAACCCCAGTCTGGCGTTCACCAGTCAGGAATGACTGTTGCTATAAGACAACAGTTAGAGGGATCTTAGGCGATGGTATTTCAAATAATTTAGCAGTTATTGAAATATTAGAGTATTTGCATTATTAAATTCCTGTTGCAGGTGCTATTTTTTGTGTAAATAATGAATAGAATTAAAAAAAAAAAGTATAGAACACAAACAGTGGCAAGAATTTTAATGAGTGAAATAGAAACGACACGCGTTCGTGTGATTAAGTTAAAACTTCGCAAAAAATAGAGGTCTGAATATCATTGAAATTGCCATTTCCATTACTCTAGTAACACGAGCTTGATGTGTTTTTGCCACCTGTTATCGAGATATCATCCGGGCGAATACGACTGCCACTTGTACACACAAGAATTGCTAAGCAAATAATATAGAAGTAATGAAAAGCCTACGGAACTTAAACGATACCTGAACCCAAAAAGCTTTCAGATATTCCAACAGTATGCCATACTATTTTGATCACAGGATATTTTTTCTTCTTATGAAATGGTCCACAAATTAGAGCAATTCATTCTGCATAAACACCACGAATAAATGTCACTAACATATGGAAGATTAACTCTTAAATCCTGAGATCTTTTAATCAAAGGCGATGCTGACATAAATAGTGACTTATAACTCAAGTTACGCCCACAGTAATGAAGAACTTTAAGCTGTAACAGCGAATGGCTTCTCTCGTGTTCAAGCATTGTAGTCCTAACGACTAAATAGCACTCGCCTTGAAACGCACCAGAACAACTGGCCCTGTAAGATAGTGCGTGCAGCTTCTCGTTTCAGACTTAATTTCTCTTACGACAAGTTTGTCAACAATAGTCTCTCCTGATAGTATCTCTTATGTCAACTTTATGCATATCTCTGAATGTTGAACTTTGGCCATTCATTTTTTCTCCGTTTTTCTACTTATGTTGCACATTATTCTATTAATAGTATTATTGTAATTTTAATAGTTTTTTCTTCTTCTTTTTCTCTTCTTCTTCTTCTTCTTCTTCTTCTTCTTCTTCTTCTTATTATTATTATTATTATACTACTACTACTACTACTACTACTACTACTACTACTACTACTACTATTTTGGTTTACCACCTTCACATAAGTTTGTTCTTGGCTTTTCCCATTCGTCAACACCTTCCACCCTCCCTCCTTACTCGGCCGCCAATCCTCCTCCAATTCCTATTCGTCTCCCTCATCTTTTGTCTCCTCCATTGCAATGAACTTAAAATTCGAGTCTTACGATAGCTCAGATGATCCCGGGTCTTTACCGCAATCATCATCAACAATGCCATCAAGCGCCTCTTTAATTGCGGCAGTGGCGTCCAGAGGGGGAGGCCCAAGGCTTCTGAAATACCCCCCTTACTCCCATATCCCCTTCTCCCTCCTCCTCTTCCCCTCAAACACCCACAGGAAGGAAAATGAACTTAATTCTGTAGGTCGGAACGGGGGAGTAATTTCCCTGCCTACTTCATTTTTATGGAGGTTCCTCATTGCTCTGCTATGTGAATGTGTGAGTGCTTATGTTTGTGGGTGTTACATCTCTCTCTCTCTCTCTCTCTCCTCTCTCTCTCTCTCTCTCTCTCTCTCTCTCTCTCTCTCTCTCTCTCTCCGTAAAGTACATAGTTTTATTGACCTGCTGCTATACGTATGTTGATTATATTAATGTTAAACATGCAAGTCTTATTGAAACAGTGCTTGCTACATGTTTTGTTTTGTGCCAGTACGTGCGCGCACACCCCCCCCCCCCACACACACACCCACCCACACACACACACACACACACACACATATATATATATATATATATATATATATATATATATATATATATATATATAAATATAAATATATATATATATATATATATATATATATATATATATATATGTGTGTGTGTGTGTGTGTGTGTGTGTGTGTGTATAATATGTATGTATAGGTTTGTGTTGGTGCATCTGTGATCCTGTCTGTGACTTTTAGCATGTATGTGCGTGCACACATGTAGACACAAGATGGCTCTTTTATATAATACATCTTTAAATCAATTACTCGCATGACACACGAATACAGTAATTATATTTTTTTTTTTACTTAGGTTGGGATAAAGTTACCAGATCTATAGATTTCATTAGCAAATATATGCTAAGATAGTTTTATATATTGTTATCAATAAAGAATTTGACAATAAAGCATAATTTATGATAGAGTAAACGGTTAACTCCAAACTGACTACAAAGGTAACTATATGATTATATTTAATGAGAGAGAGAGAGAGAGAGAGAGAGAGAGAGAGAGAGAGAGAGAGAGAGAGAGAGAGAGAGAGAGAGAGAGAGAGAGAGAGAGAGAGGTTTACCACATCATTAATAAGAGGTCTTTTGAAAGGAATCCTCAGAGAGATCCCCTTTGCAATGAAAATAGGTATAAAAAAGATCCCAGATTATTTCAAACATTTGGCTTCTATATGATTTCAGCATCTTTAAAGTTATGATTTCGTAACCTTTGTAGTTAGGTTGCTTAAATATAGGTATATTAGATTAGAATCAGCGGTTGCAATTTGGTATGGTAAGAAATATGTCCTTAGATATAAGTAGCAAAGGAAATGATAAAGTCGATTTGAATTACTTACCAAAAGGAAAGAAATGGGTTTAAACAATGCGTTGCATTAGTTTGTTAGGATAGATGGAAGTGTAGATAAAGAAGCATTGCCATTGATGAAAACGGGAAATACTGTCAAGTATAATATCATTCTGATAATGAATTATTTAGGCTTTTATTGTTTTGTTACTAGCTAAGCTACAATTTTAGTTGGAAAAGCAGAATGATACTGTACGAGCCCAAGAGCTACAACAGGAAATATTCCAGCGAGGAAAGGAAATAAGGAAATACACAAGCCAAATATGAGAAGTAAAGAATAGCAAAACTTATTTTAAGCAGGTTACCCAGTTTTAATATACACCGTCATTCCCCTTGCCCAAGGAATGGCATCCCGTTACAAAATTATTGGTTTCTTAAAACCTGTAATAAAAAGCTCAGATTGGTGCCGCATTAGAGAAACCAAAGTTTCTGAGCATTGTAAAATATCGTACAGTCTCGAGGCAAGTGTAAGGTCCCTAATAGTGTCATATATGTCCAAAAATATTTCAATACATGAGACGAGACTGGTGAAGTCCTGGGTTTTGCTCAATATCTCAACATAATAAGAATTGAAAGCAATAAAAAAGTCATTTTACTTTAAAACAAATTTAATAATTATATATCCACACAAGTGTGCGTGCAATGTTGGTGCGTGAATGATTATATACGCTTGTATAAGCGTTTCCATGTAAAAGCACCCTCTTCAGTGCATAACTGTGTCCCTGATATTGAAGATATATCAATATGGAAATCATGTCCATATAAATGCGCTGGAGAATTTTGCACACGCTATCGGGCATATATATTACTCAGGTGAGGATTTGCAGAAATGGTTCCCAGGTGTTCGAATTTCCACGCTATCCAGCAAATCATTAAGCATCGGAACTTATGGTAAAAGTTTGTAACTGAAAGCTCACCCGATAGTAAAATTCCTCCACATGCGATCATATGCTTACACTTGTATCCAGACTCTTTCGTCTAGATAATCATCTCGTTTTGGCAGCTTTTTTCTTTCCCTCTTTAGAGATAAGCGTTTCATTTAATCTTCAAAAGAAGGAATGTAAAAATCACTTTTTTTTTATGCGTGATTATAATTACAAAACACATTTTACTTTTTTTTCTGATTAATGATAAGGGTATAGCGTATACATTGCATGTTGTGTCTGAGGGGTTGCATGTTTAAACAATCATTTTATTACCAATTACCAACGAAATATCTTTAGTACCTTCCTCTTGAAACAAAGGCAATTTAATATTCATCTACGACAAATTATTGAAAGTAACTGAACATTGTATAAAGATACAATATTTCTTCCTTTGTTTTTAGTCATTGTTATATATATATATATATAT
>NC_090739.1:40124219-40126719 GCF_036898095.1 Palaemon carinicauda | reverse complement strand
CATATTCTCCTCTTTCCTCATACTTTTGACAACACCAAACAATTTTTCTTCACTCAAGGGGTTACTACACTGTAATTGTTCAGTGGTTACTTTCCTCTTGGTAAGGGTAGAAGAGACTCTAGCTATGTTAAGCAGCTCTTCTAGGAGAAGGACACTCCAAAATCAAACCATTGTTCTCTAGTCTTGGGTAGTGCCATAGCCTCAGTACCATGGACTTCCACTGTCTTGCGTTAGAGTTCCCTTGCTTGAGAGTACACTCGGGCACACTATTCTATCTTATTTCTCTTACTCTGGTTTTGTTAAAGTTTTTATAGTTGATATAGAAGATGTTTATTTTAATGTTGGTGCTGTTCTTGAAATATTTTATTTTTCCCTGTTTCCTTTCCTCAATGGTCTATATTCCGTGTTGGAGCCCCTGGGCTTATAGCATCCTGCTTTTCCAACTAGGGTTGTAGCTTAGCGATTAATAATATATATATATATATATATATATATATATATATATATATATATATATATATATATATATATATATATGTATGTATGTATGTATATGTGTATATATATGTATATATATACATATATATATATATATATATATATATATATATATATATATATATATATATATATATATATATATATATATATATATCCCTTTCATTCATTCAGGTATCTCATTATCTCATAGAAATTAAGTTTGCATACGTGTGAATTAAGCCAAATATAAACACAATGTATTATTGAATGAGAATTGAAATTTAAGAGAAAATAAAAAAAAATGTATAAGGTTCCAAGCTACATCTCTAATTCAGGTTTCAAGAATCTGTAATGATAATATAGATTCCAAAAATAGAATGTTTAAAGTTGCATCATATATTGGATCCTTCTCCAAACAAAATTAGGGATGATAACATTAGAATTAATAAAACTTAGAACTGAAGTTGAATGTAGAATTGACTACCGAAGACATGAAAAATTACTTAACATTTATCGTTAGATAGATATGACAAACACCTTTGAAGTGGTAAACTACCAAATATGATTCTTGTACTACCATGACTCATGTTACTTTCACATGCAAGTGCCAATTTAAATTCATTTTATGTATAAAGAAAACTGTATTTTTACATAGCAAGATAACATCGCATCAATGATAAACTTTTAATCATCTTTCACCTGATAAATTTATATAAATGTTCGATGTCATTTAATAGAACTCTTGAAAGTTTCAGTTTCCTTGGTGTAAATAATTCATTAAGAAATTCCTTGTTCCTCTTCTCTCTTTGACTCTTTTTAGTTTGAAGTATGAAATTAATTGGACGCTGAATCATTAATTAAAAATTAGCCAATAAAACGAGCATCTAATTAATGCGCGTTGTTGATTCACATTTATTTTCTCATAAATGTTAAAAGATAAATTGTTTAGCTATCTACTTGGGAAGATGTGGTGGAGCGTCTAGTAGACGGAATTTATAATAGTTTTAACAGAGAGATGGAGAATTTAATTATATATGACGCAATTAGTAACAGCTGAAAGAGTCAACAAGTCATTTTAATATGGATTAACTCAAAATATAAATCATTCGCTCATAGATATTTTCGATTTTATTTCAATATAGTGAAAACAGCAAACGTTGTAGGGAAGTTATTGATGATATTATTATTATTATTATTGTTATTATTTTTATTATTATTATTATTATTATTATTATTATTATTATTATTATTATTATTATTATTAGCTAAGCTACAAACATAAATGGAAAAGCAGGAGGCTCTAAACCCAAGGGCTCCAACAGAGAAAATAGCAATTGAAAAGCCGGCCAAAGATGCTGAGTTTTGTATTATGATTCCCTCTGAATTACTCTCTCTTCTATACCTTAATGAGTAAGCCCAATCTACTTTCTAATCAGATATATATGAATAGACCGTTTGTCACAATAATAAATAGAATCATTGGCGATCGATGTCTTTTTATGACAAAGGATCATCTCGTCATCTGTGTGATACCATTCATCTACTTAGAATATAATATATCAATAAAATATAATAAAGGTTTTGAATCTAAAGCCTGTTAGTTTCTCGTGTGAAAACCCTCCAAGCTTTTTTCAGTAACTACAAATAATATGGGGTTTACTAAGTAGTGTGACGAGCCGAGAGAAGGTTGTGACTCAAAGACAGGTTGAAAGCAACTGAGTGAGTTTATTATAGAACACTCTCCTTTAAATACTAACGCTCAAAGCAACAAGAATTTTCATGTTAAAAAAACAGACACTGTTACCGATGAGAAAACATACATGTTTATTCAGGCTCTTTTTAGTGCGAGGGAAGAGCGAAGATACAAGCATAATATATACACAAAATGAACTATCTACGATCGTGTGACACACGGTTGGTACAGTAGTAAAAATGGTACCCTTCATACCCAATGTTCAATGATGATTAACTGGCTGTATGTACTGTACGAGTACATACGAAACTCACAGCGGAAAGTGGG
>NC_090739.1:40111719-40114219 GCF_036898095.1 Palaemon carinicauda | reverse complement strand
TTGGGAAAGAAATATTAACTGAGTAGTATGAAAAGTGAACATAACAAATAAAAAAAAAAAAAACATGAAAATGTAGGAGAAACTTGAATAAATTCAAAGTAGTAATTTTTAAGAAAATGTAAGACCAATGTCACAATTGTTTATTCCTGCATGCATGAATTAATCATATTAGCAATAGGAACTTTTTCTTGTACCACAGTAGTATAATCGCTCGTGTTTTATCCAGCAATTCACAATGAGGCTTGACAATTGGTCAGGGGAAGATTACGATTCGTAATTTCAGTGATAAATCCTATTTCTTCTTATATCGGTAAATATGAACCTCTTGCCGAAACTAAAAGACACGAAGCATTATTAATTCATAGATAATAACTATTCTTCTTCGTTGATGACTGTAGTTATAGTCATGCCAGTTTGTGAGAGTCAGTCTATCAATCATGTTATTTGTAATTGATATAAGAATAGCCAGATATTTGTTTAAAATAGTCAGCAGACCTATGCTGACACGAAACCAAGGATCTCCAACACCGAAAGGTATTATCAATAGGTATGATAGAATATTTAGAAAGATTTTTCATACTTCATAATAAATCCTTATAAAATGCTCATTCATACTTCTTAACGGAGGATTTACAAATTGTCACTTCTAGGAATCGTATTAAATTTTCAAAGCATTAATTGTAAGTCTGAGAGAGAGAGAGAGAGAGAGAGAGAGAGAGAGAGAGAGAGAGAGAGAGAGAGAGAGAGAGAGAGAGAGAGAGAGAGATAAAACTAAAATTTTACATTAATGATACATTTTAGTGCTATAGCTGCTGCATTTTTTATATTTAATACCCTTTGTCGTCTTATTTTGTAAGGGATGAAATAATTATAAGAAAATAGTTGAAAAGTTTGGAAGACGTTCGTCATATTTCTCAGCACAGATAACTGAATAGTTAAGAGAAAGATAGAAATTAGATTCATAGATAGTAAAGTCTTGAAGGAGAAATAAGAGACCTGCAAAACACACGAGGGACTGCTTTGATAAGAAAAGAAGCAGTTAGAAGAGGCTTTTGAAAAAAAAAAAAAAATAAGAGAAGCAAACTTGAATATTTGTGTAAAGTTGGTAAGGTGAGTTAAAGGAGCTAACGGGAAAGAACAATACAATCAGGAGAGAAAAGACATGGTCAGAGATTTTACATGCTCAAATTATATGAAAAAAACCTTGGAAAAAGAAATAGAAAAAAACGGGAATTACAAAACTCTTTTATCGGTAAGACTTAAATGAAACGTATGGAAAAATGCTTCAGGTAAGCAATCGCCAAATATCTGTGGTGAAGCATTTCCTATGTATAGAAAAACTGAAAACGAATTCAAATTCATAATCAACATAGGATGTGGGAGAAAGTAAGAAATCAAACCACAAAGAGCAACTGCAAGAGGAGAAACAATCATTTTAGATTCAAGAAGTAGTATGATTTTTATAATTAAAAGAATCCTTTGTTAAAGAAGTCACACTGGAGTATTAATTCCTGTCAGAATTATGAATGGTGAAGCATTAGAAATGCGAACTCAATTACGGATGCATAAAAACTATATTAAATCTGGGATGATAAAAGAATAGGAAAATTATCTACAAGATGAAACAGATGGAAAAAAGCTGGATAGTAATTAAAATCAAGGAATTAAAATAAGATTTTCATTAAGAGAAGTTAAAGGAAATCTTGTTCTTGCAAAACTAGACAGTTGAGACTGATCCTTTAATGAAGGATGATAATGTAACAGTAACAAAATAAATTTTATTGAGAAAAAAAATGAAATGAATAAATAGAATGTCAAGATCACAAACTCAAGTTCGTCCAATTCGCAACGTTAAGCCTTGTCATACAAAGACTGCTTACCAGCAAGAAATATTAGCTCCAACAAGAACCGTCCTCATACAAGGGGGAAAAGCATGTATGTATGTATATAAAAACAATAACACCAACAAATGTACCTTTTTTTTTTTAGTTAACTGCAGGACAAAGGCCTCAGACATGTCTTTATTCCTGTCTGAGGCTTGGCCGGTTTTCATCACCCCGGCGGTTACTTCGAGTTAGTGATAATGGGAGACTAGCCTGATCGTTCACAGCAAACCAACCTAGTATGGATGGCCCTGAATAGTATAGCTTTGCTGATAATGGCGATACACAAGCCCTTTAACCTCGTTAAGGTATCCCCACTTAAAAAAGGATATATATATATATATATATATATATATATATATATATATATATATATATATATATATATATATATATATATATATATATATATATATATATATATATATGTGTGTGTGTGTGTGTGTGTGTGTGTGTGTGTGTGTGTATGTGTGTGTGTGTTTGTTTGTTTGTTTGTGTGCATGTAGGTTTGTGTCTGTGAATGAATGCGTGAAGCCACTTCAAGGGAGATTTCCTATAATTATCTCATATCTCTCATATTTAGAGTACCATAAACCCTTCTTCTAACTCCTATCCAC
>NC_090739.1:40089219-40106719 GCF_036898095.1 Palaemon carinicauda | reverse complement strand
TTTATCGTCACTTACATTAATTAAAACATTATTTATACAAGCATCAATTATTGTACACTATTTTTCTATCCTATAACTGAACTAATATCCATTTTCCTTTACCTGACCTTTATCATTGCTACGCCCATAGATATTTGCTGTTAAGGACGCATAAGTCAGTCGCTCTCCAGTCTTCATACTCCAACAAACATTTCACTTGCTTCATATAAATTGTTCATTGTTCTCAATAGCACCTCTTGTATACCTGAACAGCTCAATACCCTTTCACAAAGATTGAACCACATATTTAATTCTTATGTAAACCCCCACTGCACTTTCCCAATACGGCCTTCTTTCACCAGTGTTACATTCTTGATAGAAATTATAACATACCCCTTCCTTGGTGCACTAAATAATGTTACCTCTTTAATTCTCACAATCACACCAGTCAACATACCTTCATATAACAGAATATTACTAATTTTCTCTCTCTCTCAAAACCTTCAATGAGTATTTCCAGTGTATCTTTTCCCTTTTTTTTTCTTTTTTTTTTTGCTTTCCCCCCATTCCCTCTTAATTCGCTTGGGAAGATCCATAATGCCAATGGGAAGATGATAAATCAGCGGGTGGACTATCTTCTAGGAATCACCAATCGTCTTCTTAATTTATTGTCAAATTTCAATTATAACTTCATTGACAACGAGGCCGCGAAGGGAGGTTTCTTCCTTTTCGCTGCTTTTCGGTCTAAATTGGGTATTATTCCCAAGAATTTTATCTTTCCCTTTCGAGTCTCATTTTAGACATCAATATTTCTCGTGTAAATTATTGCAATAGACGGGGTTTAATTTGTTATCAGCATTATATATGCATAATCAAGAATATCTCATTTAAATCTTCGCTTGATGACACAGATACTTTTACCCTTTTAAAGTGACAAGTTAGGTAAAGAATTGATTTCGTAGACGTCGTCTGGTTATCTTCTCTCTTGTCAGTTGCGGTCTTTGTTCAGATTAGATTTTGTTAGCACCAAATTTAAGTTGAAGTTGGGTCTACTTTGGAAAATTTTATTTTATATATTTTTTTAGGTAGTAGGTTGGCCAGGCACCAGCCATCGTATTGAGATATTACCGCCAGAGAGTTATGGGGGTCCTTTGACTGGCCAGACAGTACTACATTGCACCCTTCTCTCTGGTTATGGCTCATTTTATCTTTGCCTACACATACTCCGAAATAGTCTGGCCTATTCTTTCCACATTCTACCCTGTCCACACACACACCTGACAGCACTGGGAATACCAAACAATTCTTCTTTGCACAAGGGGTTAACTACTACAATGTAATTGTTCAGTGATTACTTTCCTCTTGTAAGGGTAGAAGAGACTCTTTAGCAATGGTAAGCAGCTCTTCTAAGAGCAGGACACTCCAAAATCAAACCGCTGTTCTCTATTCTTGGTTAGTGCCGTAGACTCTGTACCATGGCCTTCCACTGTCTTGGATGAGAGTTCTCTTGCTTGAGGGTACACTCGAGCACGCTGTTCTATCTTATTTTTCTTCCTCTTGTTTATTTTGAAGTTTTATAGTTTGTATATAAGGAATCTAATTTAATGTTGTTACTGTTCTTGTCGCTTATTTATTTCCTTATTTCCTTTCCTCACTGGGCTATTTTTTCCTGTTGGAGCCCTTGGGCTTATAGCATCTTGCTTTTCCAACTAGGGTTGTAGCTTGGCTTGTAATAATAATAATGATAATAATAATAACTGCATAAGGTTTTTCAGAATTTTGACCATCCTTTGCATTCAGATCTTCCCAGACTGTACCATCCTGTACATAGTCCAGGTATGCAGTTAATTCAAACAGTCTTGCCTTCTATATCATAAGGATCAACACTGGACAATATTCTAGAAGTTTTATTCCAGTCGGAACCAGGTTGTGGAATGATGCTCTTAATCTGGTAGCTAAATTAGTGGAACTTAAGTAAGCAGTTCAAACTACCAGCGAATATATATGTTTATGTTGAACAGGCTAACGTAAGTCTCTCTCTTCATAGCTTATATATGACAAACTTATTTTAACGTTGTTAGAGATCGCAAGATATTTTATATTTTCAGTTATTATTTTTCATGTAGAGTTTATTCATTTCCTTTGCTAACTGCGCTATTTTCCGTGTTGGACCCCTAGGGCTTGTAGCATTCTGTTTTTTTTAACAAGCTTATATAATAATAATGATATTGAAACGGAGTGCACACACACACACACACATATATATATATATATATATATATATATATATATATGTGTGTGTGTGTGTGTATGTGTATGTGTGTGTGTATATTAACGTCAGCTATACTTCTTTCCCCTTGAAATTAAATTTTATGAAGAAATATGAACACTAGAGTTTTAAATCCATATCATTTTTTAGTTTTTAGCAACGCTCCCAAAAAATCATCTTAATATATGTATATATATATATATATATATATATATATATATATATATATATATATATATATATATATATATACATTATATATATATATATATATAAATATATATATATATATATATATATATATATATATATATATATATATATATATATATATATATATATATAAGTTTTTTCTCTTCTACAAAATATAATCGCAAACCGCTAAAAAAAACCTTCGGAGAGATTTCCAAACCAAAAGGGTAGTTAGTATCGTTTCCCATATTGATTTTTATAAACAACGCACAAGGCTAAATTAAACAGGAAATGACAAAATTGCTTGTAACGATGGAACTATTAAAACCTTATTTGAGGAGTAGTTGAAATGTTTGTATATTGTCATTTATCTCTGGTTTAGTGTTTTTCATGCTTTCTGCTTTTATATTGCTTTATACAGGACTTTGAAGTGTGTATGAATATGGTCTTGTTGGTCAGGGTAATCTCTAAAAGCTGAGTGTCATGATTTTTTTTAATGGTAAATCCAAACAGGAATATTTTTAATCCTTCAAACAGGGTTTTATCTGACAAAGAGAATGATGTTTTATGTTTGCTAAATGATTATGGTCTTAATCCCAGAAAGGTAAATTGTATTTAGTTCTACCGTATTTTTCGAAACTTATACAATGTAAATGCATGTAACATTTAAAGTAATTCAAAAATTGCTAATATAATTATTGAAGTGTCAGTTACAGTCAATTAACATTTCATTAAGTTTCGCGACTTTTTTTTTTTTTTTTAAATAATAAGGTTTCTTCAGAAAATGTAGATATAATAGAGAACTTGAAATAAGCTACAAATCTGAATACTTCTAAACCGGATAAGGGTAAAGGTGTTGTTACGAACAAGGTGGAGTACTATTTGAAGAATACAGGTTGCTATTGCCTATACTTCTCAATTACAAATAGTTGGGGATACATTGCATCATATAATCTTAAACACGTAAAATTAAGGATACAATTGTCAATGAGGTATATGACACATTTTACCCCTATCACTCGAGAAATTTGTACCTATATTGTTTAAGAAATGCACAAGTTATAACAACCATCTACAACCAGTCATTTCCTTCATAGGTTCCTTTAATTAGAATATATAAAGTTTCTGGGATAAATCATTTTGTTTTTAGCAATCAATAACTATTCAGTCGAAAACTTAATCTGTAAATTTGTATGAAACTGCTCGAATGATCAGTTATGGTATGGATTGACTATTTATAAATGTACCACATATAATTTTAGGTAATTTTGAAATTGAAAGAATAAACCAATATAGAGCCGAGAAAAATAATCTTTAAATCTATGCTTAATTTAACTTAAAAGATTCAGCACTCACATTTGAAAATAAGCTTTACTCTCAGATTGATGGATTAGCAAAAAGGTCACCCCTCTCTCTTGCTTCTATACTAAGACCTTTTTATGCCATTTGGGGAGTCGATGACTAAACAACTACCATGCTGAGTTTAAGATATGTAAATGACACATTCCTTACTTTCAAAGAACCTGGCCACATTTGAAAATGTGAAATTTACATGTGAAATGAAAAATGGTTGTTAAATCTCATTCCTTAGCACCATTATATCTATCTATCTATCTGTCAATATATATATATATATATATATATATATATATATATATATATATATATATATATATATATATATCTATATCATAATTTTCATCATGATCAGCCATTACCTGTCCACTGCTAAACTAAAGCTTCAGACATGTCCTTCCACTTGAATCTGTTTATGGTCTCTCTATTTCAGTCCACACCCGCAAACTTTCTTAGTTCTTCAGTCCATCGTTTGCCTTTCCTTCCTCTGCTTATGTTGCAATCTCTAGGGACCCATTCTGTTATATATATATATATATATATATATATATATATATATATATATATATATATATATATATATATAAATATATATATATATATATATATATATATATATATAAATATATATATATATATATATATATATATATATATATATATATATATAAATATATATATATATATATATATATATATATATATATATATATATATATATATATATATATAAATATATATATATATATATATATATATATATATATATATATATATATATATATATATATATATATATATATATATATATATATATTGTGTATGTATGTGTTTTACAGAGAATACTTCAACAGAATTACGGAAAATCTCTCAAGTAATTCAAGTAGTTATCTACAAAGATCCATGCTCTATACTGGAGGCTGCTGTCAGCCCTCAGCTGAAGCAACTAACCAGAGATAATGACTTCAAGGTTAAGAGGTACAGCAAGTAACTTTCAAGAGTGCCATTTCTGTAGGTGTTTTCCACTTTTCCAGTAGTTATCACTCTCGTTTTGTCCCAAAATATAAAGCAGAGGTATTTCAGCTTATCATCTTGATTAGTGGTCAGCATTATTTCCAAAAGGGGATAGTGGAAAGCTTATCAAAGCATTATTTCATTGACAGTGTTTATTTTTATAAAAATAGGGAAACTTGACAACTCAGATAAAAAAAGAAAAAAAAAAAGATTAAATGAGATGATATATGATTCGTTGCTAATGGATATTTTGGTTGTACTCCAGAATTTTTAAATATATTTCATCCAGTGACGGGTTCACGAACAAAGATACAACTAGGCTAGAGGGCTTCTCTCATATCCTACATAATCAGCACTTTGTTCGGGAACTGAATCTTCATCATCATCATCATCTCCTACGCCTATTGACGCAAAGGGTATCGGATAGATTTCGACAGTCGTCTCTACAGGAACTGTATAGTTACTTAATGTTTTTGTTTTTTATATACTCTGGTTGGAATATGACATCAATGTTTCCTTTTATTTTGTTCCTTGAATGCCAACTAATTTAGCATCACTTCAAACAGTTGAAATTATTTCCCCTCTCTTAAATTTGATTTCGAAAAGCAAAAAGTCGTTCTCAGTAATAATGTAATGAAATTCAAAACTATATTCATAAACTCATTTTTCCAAAGATCATGATAATAACTCAAGTCTACCAGTCATATCACTCATGTTATTAGATACGTATTGAATATGGATCCATCTTTCGTTAGTAATAATATGTAATGAACTTTGGGTTGATTTTCAATGTTGGATAGGCTCTTTAACTTATCGAAAAGATTAGTTTTAAAGCAGAAACTATTTTTCTCCCTAGTGAGGGATCTATATAATCATCAACGTAAATTAGTTTTGTCATATTCAAAACTATATAAAGAAACTACTGGTGATCTAAATCAGTTAAGATATAATATCGTACAAAAGTAATCAAGCAGTATTGGGTAAATGACTGGAAGCAAATGGAGAAGTATATATTGGTCCTGGTCAAGATCTTTAGTTAATATGTACAGATAAATTCGGAAAAAAATTCTCAACGTAGATTATTGAATCACTACTTTTACATAAGTCTTAAAAGAATCACCAAATTCCTTTGTATAATTTATTAAGATTAATATGTAAAAAGATCTTGTATCTTCTGTCATAACAATCTATCAACAATGATGAATTGAGTGAAGGCTGTCACAAACTCGATAGGTTAGCCTATAAATATGCCAATGCGACCGGGAATCTCAAAAAAGAAAAAAGAAAAAAAAGATGATAACTCGACAGTATAATAGATTGTCAGAGTTGTATCACATAGATATTTGAAATCTATTCTTTTATTCGTGTGATGCTTATGTTAACGTTTCTTGGTCTTTACCTGGAAAAAATAAGCCAGAGTATTCTAAATCGGAAACATATTTTCCAGATACATATTTTCACAATGTCGGGATATTCTCCTGTTTTGTAGAATCACTAAGAAGTGTACTGTCCTTCATCGAAATTCTTTTTTTTTTTTACAATGGTTTCGAGGAAATTGACTATTTATCCATGAAGGCTCCCTAACCTGCATCAAAGGAAGTATTTATTTCATTAACTTTCTTTTTTCATTGATATATGTTTATTTTATAAAACCAGTTTTCCTTGATAATTGGACATATTTCTAAATCTGTCATACTTTTTTCTTATGAATATGATAGAATATTTTCTTCTCAATTTAGATGGAGAGATATCTTAACTCTTCGTATTTCATCCCCTGTGGTATTTCTCCAAAATATGCAATTTTGTACTTAAATTCTCTTTTCTTTCTACACAGGACAAACCATTTTCATCCCACTGAACGAAAATTTCGAAACCAATACAATATTTGAATTCCAAATAAGGTTCAGTGTTAATTTCGTGTGCTTCGGCGACTCGCTTATTGGTTCTGATTTTTTTGTTCTTCCTCTTTTTTTTTACTCTTTTTGTGAAAAAAGGTATTCTAAATTCTTTATCTTTATCATTATGATTCTTTATTTTCTCACAGCCATATAATATCTCCATGATTCTTTACCGAATTAAATTATAATTTAAAATGATTATAGCCATAGTCCGCAATTTTTTTTTCTTTTCACATTTCGTATACCTGCATACAATATGTAGCTGATGTGTCCTCATATATTGATAAATATAATGGCGCATCCATAAAGCATACAAAGAAGAACGAAATATCTTGGTACAATCATATCCATTTGTCTTCCAAATTACATTTACCTCCAGTTTCACCTTCCAGTCTACTGGCCTGGTAATGTTATCATGTGTTTCATTACTCATGAAGAATCTTTTGTACTATCCTCAGGTCTATTCTCTATCTACCCTTCTTTGAAAATTTAGCATTATTTTTCTCATGCAGTGACAGGACTGATTTTTTACTTACCCTAATTCTTTACTTCCCGGGAAACGCCAGAAATTTCCAATGTTGCCTATCCACAAGTAATTTTTGTAATTTTTTCGTTAGAAAATTTAAAAATAATGCAGTTAATTCCTTAAACACCTCCAATTTCTCTAAGTTTGAAAACAAGAACCTCATGATTAACATAAAAAAATACCAAATACAAAACCGATCATACGAACTACATGATCAGAATCTAAGGATATCGATGCGACAATGAAAATTGTATAAAGAGAATCTAAAGGACCAAGGTCCTTGCGAAAGTCAAACTATAGACATGGGAACTGTTCAATGCTTTCAGCATATACAGTAAATTCACCAACCGGCGTGCACATTTTTAGATGATATGAAAATAATAGAAATTTCGTGGTAATGAGCAAGGAAGGTGCTAACACAGCAACGTTAACCAATTCTTCAATAAATGCTCAAATAACCTGTTTAGTAAACATGCGAAAATAAACATTCTATTTACGAACAAAATAATTACCTCTTCACAAGTGGGGGAAAATACCATTTGGGTCTTCGTTTTTTAATGTAACAAAGTTAAATAAGTCATTCTAAATTTTACCGTAACGCAGAGCTAAATTAGTTAGGGTAAGGTTAGAAAAAAAGACTGAGGCATTTAGAGTCGCTTATTGTTCAGCTTAATTTTAAACCCTTTTTCTAAAAATTCCATAAGTGTTATTAGTTCTTTTGACAGGGATTGAAAGGCGCCTCTAGTTAATGCATAGGAAGGAATATTAAATTTTCACCAAAGCGTGCATATCTGATGGTACCCTATTATTAACCTATTGTACCAGAAACGAATTTCTTGAGAATTAAATTGTACTAATTCTGAGCTGAAACATAAAGTCCGTAAGCCACACCTCTTAGGTTTAATTATTTCAAGTCAAATCTATTCCTTTCAAAAGGCTATAATCCTCCTGTGTCTCAAAATAAGCTCCTGTGCAATGGTGATTGAAACAGACTTTGTCATATACATAATAGTTGATTACCTGAGATGGAATACCCTATCAGTTATTTTATCAAAAAATAGATTTAGCTTGTTATGATGAACTTGCTTGTACTTTTTTCCTTTTTTTTTTTTTTTTGTGGGGTGGGGGATATACACAGTTGAGTAATGTAAAAATAAAGAAAGAAAGACAACTCATTACGTAAATGATAAATAAATGAGTATTGAAGTATGTCATGGCCGCTTAACAATACAAACAAAAACTAGCAGATGGGACTGACATTCTTTACTGGCAGATATAAATATCTAATTGTTTCATGTTATCAACCTTACCCAAATGCAACAGCTGATATTTTGTAAGTGAAAATAAGCCTTCGATAAACATTCCCTTTGGGGAAACTCCTCAAACAACATTCATGAAAGTGTGATATAAAACTACTATTGAATCTTTAATAAGATAAAAATTGTAGCTGCAGGTCATATTTCAAGATTTACAAATCTCTATGAATGATATGGAGTGGTATTTAACAGTAATTTATAATTCAAGGGCAATTGAGCTGTCAACCATTTTTTCATGGACACTACGAGTTATCACCGCTAATAAAATACATTAAAATTATTCATGTTGAATATCTAATGCCATTTGAGCACAGAAATTATATCAATATAAATATTGATAGAGTTTATGCATTAAGGCATTGATTTACTGCAAAGCAGTGTTCTAGCAGTGTACTTATCTCATTCATCATTGCCATTTATGTTTAGTCCAAGTGTGATAGTTGTTGGTCAGTAAACATCAAGATTTTTTCAATCTCGAAATATATGTTATGAGACTAGGTTATTAATAAGTTGTGCACAAGCATCGCATACATATATGCAAGAACTTATATAAAATTACATTGGTTTAAATATCACCCTACATAAGATAACAAGAAAAAAAAATGGGAATTCGAGAAAAAACTCTCATATTCATCAATAGTATGGGATTCCTAATTTCGAACACAATGGAATATTTTGAGTGGATTTTCTTTTAATCAAATATGGATCATTTGGACATTAAGTTTTGGGGAATTATTGTCATCCTTTGTGATGAGAATAAAAAAAAGGGTGAGTTAATAATTTTAATTACGTGATTGAAGGATAGACTGAGATACCAACATTTTCTTCGATGCCATATGCTATATCTATTCAAGTTGAAATACAGCTTAGATGTACATTTGCCGGCGGTATGTTTGCAAGAATATTGAATGTGTCAATCATTTATAAAAATCTCCTCGGATAGTTTTCTCCCATTAAATCACGAT
The DNA here is from genome assembly GCF_036898095.1 of Palaemon carinicauda. Lineage (NCBI taxonomy): Eukaryota > Metazoa > Arthropoda > Malacostraca > Decapoda > Palaemonidae > Palaemon > Palaemon carinicauda. Next base: position 40,097,204 of record NC_090739.1, on the reverse strand, counting down.
GGATGAATAATTTATATTTTTATTTCGCTCATCTTCGGTTTTCCGAGGATGTGTGTGCATGCATTTGTTTTATTTCTTATGAAATGGTACGATGTAATTAATTTAGCTAAATGAATATCCTAGGTAATGTTTTGTGGAGTGAAGAAAATTAATCTCTGATCTGTATAATAAGAGTGAAATTTTTCTCTGATCCATCCAATGTAGGTAGAGAGTGAAGAGAAAAATGTTACCATTTAGGCTAGGAAGAAATTTACTGTTATCTGTCCAGAGTGGATGACGGATGAAGATAACAGTTAACAGTCCGGATAGCATGGAGAGAGAAAGGTAAATATTCACTGATCTGTCCAGAGGCGATGGAAAGAGGTCAAAATATATTCGCTAGAAATATTCAAAACTTGAAATTTTATTGGTATTGTTTAAGAATCTTATTTGCTGCCAAAAAGCGGTAAACTAATAGCAACAAATCACTATAGCACAATGGTTTTTATGATAGGGATCGTATGACTCACTGGGCTGGTTAATATCCTTTAAATAATAAATAGCATGATAGAGAACCGTTTGAAGAAATTGTGTGTGTGTCTCTCTCTCTCTCTCTCTCTCTCTCTCTCTCTCTCTCTCTCTCTCTCTCTCTCTCTCGGAAAAAAACGGCATGGCACCAGTGTTTTATATACATTTCTGGTATTAAATGATCAGTTTGTCCTCCGAATTGTACTAACAAATACAAAATTGGTCATCTGTGTGTATTATTAAAAATATGATTTAATATAGGAACCAATAGTAGTAAACATTTGCTGTCTTTGTTTAATCTATACATTCAAGTAAACACAATTATCCTAAAGAACTTAGTTCCAGTTAACTCGCCCCAAACTCTTTTTCCTTTCTATGTATCTCTCTCCCTTTCTTGTGCCGGAGGCATTGCTTTGGAATATACAAATTATATTGGAATTATATTTCAATTTAAATATCTATATTCAATATTCTTAGTCGATTATCTGGTATCATTTCAAAGATGCCATTCAAGATATGAACTTATATTTCTCCCTGCATAAACAAATATTGTTTTGGCCTTCCATATATTTTCGTATGATTTTATTTGTATTAATAGAATAGTAAGGCAGTGCAAGGTAATATATGTAAATGATAAATCGTAGATTATACTCATAATTTGGCTGCTTGATTTTTACGATTCTAATAAAAACATTTTTAAATCATTTCAAAAGCTTCACTATTTACAAAAGGAATATCTAAATCATGGATTTCTTTTTCGAACTATATTAAGATTATTACATAGGAAAAAGGTATAGGAAATTAATGTCGACGTTTTTCCTGATAAAGCGGAGATGCTTATCCTTCCTTTACATGATAAGTAACAGTCCGAACTTCACAATAAATGAGACTTTACTGTTTACAAAGAAAAAACGTAAATGAGGAAATATAGCAAGAAAATACCGGATATTAAACGCACCGGTAATGTTTATGTTTAATGTGTATAGGAGAGGATTATATAGCGTATATCTTGCTCAGGTTACTTAAAGGGGAATAATTTGAAGACTTTGTTAATTGTTCCTTTCCTGAGAGACGCTGGAAATTATAATATAAGTACGACATATTAAGATTTTATATCATAATGGAGTCAGCAAAATGAAGAGAGAGAGAGAGAGAGAGAGAGAGAGAGAGAGAGAGAGAGAGAGAGAGTAAAGCAGGCTGCTGGGTGAGGAAAACTAGCAACAGATGGTTCATTATAGCATGAAACAATTCACTAAACCTTTATGGTAAAATCTACGGTACTACACGCCGCAGTTCATTACCTCTCGGCAACTAATCATTAGCGTGGATTGCACGCTTCCTTTATGGCTAGTTGGCACGCAGCTTGGAAGGGGTAAGTAGAGTAGGTCCCTCCATCCTCCCCTCATGGATTGAGGAAGGTCTGGCAGGGCATAGGGAGTGGCAGGATGGGGGAAGAGTATTTAGCAAAGCTTGCAGGGCCAGTGTGATGTAGTAGTTCGCTTAAACCTCGTGAAATGTAGCTGTAGTTTACCCTGGCTGTGATGCAGTCGCTTCGTTATTCCTAGAGTTCTACAGCTGGCGGGGACTCCATGCAACGCTGCAGATAGATTCTCCTAAATCCCGATAAACGTGCACTCAATTGGTGCGAACAAGACTCCGGCGAACACTCTCCGACAGATAATGACTGGCTTATAACCCATATACATACGAAATTCACCTCAACGGTGCTTCTATGCTTTGCTTCTTACACGGCAATTTCCTTCGGCGGCCAATTCATTGCGTAACTTATTTCGCTAATGTCTTTAAGGATGAGATTATGGTCTGTCATTAAGGCTCATCTTCCGAGATGAGCACGCTGTCGCTATGCTTGAATATGTGTAGTATACCTGCCATTATATCCAGAGCTTCAGTAATTTGTGATTAATAGCTCATAATATGTATGTTTGCCGCACCGCTCTATATAAACATGAGCTGGGCACACCATATCCGCAGGAATTTCAAGAGGCATCGAAGTTTTGAACGAAAATCCCTGGGAAATGGTCAAAAATTTTTCTTCTTGATTATCATCGAAATTGTTTCGATGAATTTTCTTGTTTCGTATAAATTCATCGTGTATTCCAGTTCAATAAACCATAAAAAGTAACGTGGTCACCATTTTTTTTCTTTTTTTAAGTTTATAACAATTTAATTTATAAAATGAAAAGAGACATATTATGTATGTCATTCCAGAATGTAAATCAAAGTTTGCGTTTTGCAAACAATGCGATAACTGGTCATTAATTAATGATTCGAGAAATGGTTTAAAGTTGTTACTAATTCGATTTGCTAATCATGCTATAAAAAGGGAATAAAAAGGTAAAAACAAACGGGTCAGGCACAGGGGTAATATGCATGCAAATGCATGCAAATTTCAAACAAAAAACTTGTTTAAAAAGGCAACTGATAAATATGCAGGGTAGTTATTATTTTATCAATACACATAAATCGGGAAACGCGCTGGCGACCTGTGATCCTGAACGGTATGTAATAATAACTAATTAAAATACATTTTCAAATTCCAAAAATTTTAACACTGAAATGAAATGGACTTCCATAGCCATCATATCGCCGTTGGGGTTCATCTCTGAATGGTCAGAGGGTAGGGAGGTTGAGCTTGAGGTGAGGCATTTTGAGGTTTGAGGTCTAAATGTTGTTTTTTGAGGTTGATGGAACGCATTTTGAAGTTTATGAGTCACTTGATTACTATTAAAATTTGAGTGGATATCATTTATTTTGAATTATTTTCATGTCTGAGATTTATTGGACTTTTTAGAAGTTTCATATTATATTTTAAAGTGTAAAATTTGTCATTGCGATTAACAGCGGAACAAATAATACTCAGTCTTTTATACCTTCCTCTAGGTTCAAATGAGATATCATATGTCATATATCTGATTATCAATCCAAGAGGATGGTTTACTACATCAAAAATTAGTATAGAACGCTTTCAAACAAGAAAATCACTGAAAAAGTCTCTATTTCTTTATTTTTACACTCCCCGGATAATTCATGTAAAGCTAATGTCAATCACCTTTGAAGGATTAACGACAGGAGGTTGATGGACTGTGATTATCATTAACAATTAAATGTGCATATTTTTTGTATAACATAATTGCTTGGAAAGGTTTTACCTTCAATTCTTCTACATATTGTTCTGTTTTACTATTGATCATATTATCGACCTTTTAGTATGTTCAAAGTTTTAGCTGTCGAGTATACCACGAATATTGTAAATCCTTCATCTCAAAAGTATCTACCGTTGCTATTTTTCTCTTCCACAATCCAAATAACTAATATCTGAGTACAGTGTGTATGTGTGCGCGGTAGTTTTAGTGTATGGGTGCGCTTATTGCGAATATTTATTTATGTATTTTCTTAATATGTATCACATGTATTGTTTTTATTATTGCGTGTTTCATGCTGATAGATTAAAAAAATTATTTATAATTGCTCATCTTTTACCATAGATAGAAAAAGAGAAATTGTAAACCGAAAATATCTTACCTCAATATCACATATTATTTAAATCGGATGGAATATCACGACCTTACCTGAAAAAGAAAGCAACGTGTTAATTTTGTATTGACAAGTCATATATTCGCTTAATCTGTGAATACAATGATAAGGGTTACAAACATATAATGGTATTCAATGTGGATGGCTTAAAACAATACACACAGTACACACACGCACACACACACACACACACACATATATATATATATATATATATGCACACACATTCATACACAAACACAGACCGACACACACGCATATACATATATATATATATATATATGTATATATATATATATATATATGTATATATATATATATGTATGTATGTATGTATGTATGTATATATATATATATATATATATGTATATATGTATGTATGTATGCATGCATGTCTGCGTTTGTGTACGTATCATTTTTTATCTTTTTTGTAGCACTTCAAAAAATAATCATAAGAAAAATGTAAATTCCTATCAGTTCTTTTATGACAATCATCTAAGAGTTCGTAGCATACCGCTAGCGATAGAAAATAAGAACCCAATCACATCTGATAAAAACAAATGTTAAGAAAAACTATTCACACAATAAAAAAAAAAACCATACCCCTTCTAGCTAATTGCAATAATTTCGTGTAATAAGGTTTGATCACTTAAGTATTATCTAATTCCAAGTGTTATTAGTAATGATTATTTACCAGAAAGAAATAGATACCATTATATTTTCAATTTACAAAAAAAAAGAAAAAAAAAAAAAAAAAAAAAAAAAAAAAAAAAAAAAAAAACTCATTTTGATAATTACGGGTTATCAATTAACAATAATTTGTTCCTTGGTTTTGCTGCTTAATCCAAATCACCATGTTCGAACCCAGATGACAGTCTACATTTCTCCCTATGTGGAGAGATTATATTACTTGATAATTGTATTGTCATTATATGATACACAAAGCTCTTTATATTCTCCTTTTATTACATTTGTAATTGAGGGAATATTCTTTTTAATATTTTAATTAATTTCTTAATTCTCTAAATGTACCATTACTACCCTGTTAGATTATTCTGATGAAATTCTAGTGTAATTTATACCTTAGGTAAAATTAATGAAAAATTAGGACAGTTTCCAAAACAAGATAATTTTAACCCTACCGTCGACTTGTGATAATGATTTTAAGTCCTATATATCATTAAAATATTCATTAAAATTATAAACAATGATAGAAAATATTCTTTTTAAATATCATTACTTCACTATAAAAAAAAATTCGATTGAGGGCTAATTGCCTGTTATTAATCATAATTATATATATAATGCCCTGCGGCCCTACTAAGCATACGTATTGGTTGAGATGATTATAGCATTCGACAACAGAAACGGGAGATTACTATTTTCCTTTAAAGGTTATTTTCGAGTATTTTTTTTTCAAACTGGAACAACATTCTTGAAATGAAATGTGGACATCTTAATAACCAAAACGGAATTAAATATTCAATAACACATAGAGGGTTGTGGTAAATCAATCACGGGATTTCTATGAAAATATCATATTGTTCAAAACGAAAATGAACCACCTTGTTAATGAAATGGGTTAAAATAGTCTAGTTCATATCACTCAAAAGCGAGAAGAGGTAAAACTAGCCTATATAATAAACTAGATCGTTCTCTAAAAAGCATGGTCAAGCCCACGTAATCTTTGTATTGAATACAGTTCCCAAAATGAGTGCAGCAAAAGAATGTATATATATATATATATATATATATATATACACACCTTTGACAAACCATTATAATTCAAACAACTTACCTATACCCAACATGACCTTCCTCCTCATTTATTCACCATCATCATCAGTATAAATTCCCCTCAACCGGTTCCTTTCATCCCCTCGTTGCTACCTCCCCCACCCCCCTTCCTCTCCCGATACCAAACCTTCCCAGCCACCTTCATCTTTTCCTCTCCAGACGCCAATTTCCAGAAGTTCATTCTCCGACGTCATTTTTATATAAAATCCAATTCCAGAGTCCTTTGAATTCTTAACTAGATTCCCCACCGTAACTGAACCGACGGCCAAAATAATGAAAATCACATTCAAACACATACATATTCACTGGAGCCACGCCCCGCCCCCAACCCTCATCATTGTAAGTACTGACCAAAACGTCACAAATATTAAATTCTCAGTCAGAGTCTGAAAGGGCTATTTTTTTGTCATTCAACGGATCCTTTTTTTCCGTTTTTTCTAGACATTCATTCATTATGTTCAATTAAGTTCCAAAATATCACCGATCTTTCATTGTTTAGAACTGTAAAAGTTTGTCTGGTTACTGAACATAATACCTTAGATGGTAATACTAAATTGTAATTCTAAGTATCGTAATTGTTTTTTATGCTAAACCTTGAGAAATGGTTTGCGGCATTTCCTTGAGTTCGATCGTGATACAGATATATATATATATATATATATATACAGTATATATATATATATATATACAGTATATATATATATATATATATGTGTGTGTGTGTGTGTGTGTGAGTGTGTGTATGTGTGTATATATATATATATATATATATACATTCCACAATGAGCTGCTACTCCTAACAAAGGGTATCTTCAGAGAATGCAACACACTCCAATTCACTGCCACCTTCATCCTAAAACTGATGAATGGTGGATTATGAAGCTACGCTGTGATACCTAAATAAAACGTTCATCGGCAACGCACAAAACCTTGTTGTACCTGCTGCACTATATAACCCTAGCTTACATACAATACTCGGATGCCAAAGTACGTCTTAACTAAGCCTTTTGATGTCTCCTTCTCCTTCTACCTTCTTGCACTTCTAGATTATATGCTCTTTCCACTAACCTATTGTTGTTTTTCCACATGGCCAAACCACCTCAAAATACTTTGATCCATTTTTTTCTTGTTCTAACTTTTGTTTTCTTACTTCCTTAGCATAACCCTACAAAATCACTTAGTAAGTTCTTTTTACACCACACTTAATGCACTAAATATACTTCTCAACAGTTTTAGCCGTATTTTCTTTCATCAAGAGTCAACATCAGTACTTCACTTTCATGAAGGAGTGTTCTTTCAAAATTACTACTTTGGATTTGGCAGATAGCTAAAGTCTCTCAACAATTTTTTCCACACATATTGCTACCTTTCTTGCTTCCACTGTTATGAGACTTCCTTCTTCTCTCGTCTTGCAATCAACCAGTGTGTACTCTATGATACTTATACAAATCAAACTCCACCATTTCCACCATCCTTACTAGCATGAATTTATGCATCTTCCTAATTCTAATTTACTACCATTGCCTTATTTTTGCTCCCATTTGCTCTCAACTTTCTCCTCATATAGAAAGTTTCAAACTCTCTTTTAGAGGTTTAAAGGTCACTCATGAATGGTAGAAGCAAGGGGCAATGAGAATACCCTAGAGACTGGTGATATATACTTATATTCATCGTCGAAGTTCCCTCTCCACCCAAGCGAAGACCAGGGAAGGGAGACAATCAATGGCTGCTGATAACTCAGCAGGTAAACGTATAGGCTCTCCCAAACGCTCTATCCTTCGCTCACAATGATGGTAAAGTAGCTGGCATTAAAAGAAACTATCGAGCTTAAGCCGATCTCGAACACCAGTCCAGCAGATCGAAGGACGAACTCTTCCAATAGGCATTTTCTTGTTCCTAATCTGTTCTGTATTATCTGCCAAAATCAACTATTCCCCCTTTCCATTCACAACTCGCTTTCAAATATCACAAATTTTTGCCTACATCCGCTGTTATTTCTAACTTCCACATTACTCCATACATGAAATTGTTGAACATCAAAAGTGGTATAATACACCAATGTCATTATATCCGCTTTCCCGTTATTCCATTCACCCTATACGCTCCACTTTCATCATAAAATCATG
>NC_090739.1:40084219-40086719 GCF_036898095.1 Palaemon carinicauda | reverse complement strand
ATATATATATATATATATGTGTGTGTGTGTGTGTGTGTGTGTATGTACGTGTGTGTTTGTCAGTGCGTGCGTGTGTTTGCCCAATTTTAACTTATTCTTCAAAAATGATTTTATGTAGTAACTAATAACTGAAACTTGACATATATATATATATATATATACTGTATATATACTATATATATATATATATATATGTATGTACATATATATATATGTATATGTATATATATATATATATATATGAATAAATTGTATAGTAAATAACAAATCTTTACAATTTATTCATATGTAAATACACACACGTATATATATATATATATATATATATCTGTGTGAGTGTATTTATATATGAATAAATTGTATGGTAAAGATTTGCTATTGATCCTGAAAATTATATGTGTCTGTTTCAGTGTTATTTTGATAATAATTTTATCAGTCAGCCATGACCTCAAAAAAAGTTGTGAAGCTATCGATAATATTTGGTAATATAAACATGTCTTAAGTCTCATTTGATGAATATTTGGCCTCGATTATTCTATAACTTCATTTGCAAGATTCCTTTTGTGATCCTTCCCCATTGGAATCTCTTATAGTGAGTTGATGACTTTTTTTCATATTATTATTACTAGCTAAGTTACAACCCTAGTAAGAAAAGCAGGATGCTATAAGCCCAATGTCTCAAACAGGAAAATTAACCTAGAGAAAAGGTAACAAAATGGAAATAATAAAACAGATAGAAAACAGTGCCTGATTGTACCTTCAAGCGTGAGAACGTTAAGCCAAGACAGTGTAAGACCATGGTACAGAAGTTATGGCACTGCTCATGACTAGAGAACAATGGTTTGATTTTGGAGTGTACTTCTACGACGAGGAAAGTAGCCTTAAACAATTACAATACAGTAGTTAACCCCTGAGTTACGAAGAATTTTCTGTTTCCTTAGTCTTGTCAGGTGTATGAGGAAAGAAGAGAATGTGTAAAGACTAGGCCGCACTATTAGGTTTATGTGCAGGCAAAGATAAAATGGGCCTTAACTTGAGAGGTATTCATGCAACTGTCCATAGTTTAGGTAGCTCCTCATAGTTTAGTTAACGTTCTGAATAATCAAACTATATTTAGCGTAATAATTTCTTAAAAAGCTCATAGCCTTACAAACAATAACAATTGATTTATAACTAATTTTTACAAAGAAAAATATTCATGCCCAACAGAAGAGAAAGTTATATATTACTGTCTTTATGTACACAAACTATTTTTATGCAACATCAAAAACCATAACAACCAGCCCGACATTCAGTCGTGAATAAGTCACTTACTTTCCTGGCGATCTTTATTACAGTCTGACACAGTATGTGATATGTATCCAAGGTTCTTAAGTTGCCTTTATCCCAAGCTCTAACACTTATACAACATACAAGAACCTCAGCCATCGATTGATTCGTTATTGAGCGTTGCCTACAGGTTAATAACATTTTTAGGACCAAGCCATTTTCGAGACGCTCATTGTATATTTAAGATTAGCAGCCTTATATCTATCTGTCTGTACAGACACCCATGATTGCCCCTCTCTGAGCACTTATATCAATCCATTTCTGAACATATTCCATACTGTTGTAACTGCAGTATATTCTCTCTCTCTCTCTCTCTCTCTCTCTCTCTCTCTCTCTCTCTCTCCTAATGCATAATAAAGACATTTTATTGTATACAAGTTTAACAACAATGATTCTCTCTCTCTCTCTCTCTCTCTCTCTCTCTCTCTCTCTCTCCCCTTGACTATTGATTGTATAATGTAAGTAAGAGTCCTATCAGACCGAGATCAAAACTTTGACTAATCACAACTTTACATAAATTTCTAACGAAAAGTAGATTCTTCCAAACGTTAAAGTCTTTTGTCAACGGACATTTATACGCACTGGAGTGATAGGCATGAGCCAGTCCATTCCTAATTCAGACTAAGATGAAACTTTACCACACCTATTCATATTTTCGCCCAACTGACTTTCTTTCTTTTTCGTTTGAATGATTACAATATTAGATGATGTATGCAATGTATAACTAATTTATATGCACATTTGTATATAGTATGTGAGTGCTTATATGTTTGTACATTAATTCAAGCAATCTTGGAAATGAACTTCGTTTGCTCTTTATTGAAATGCGTAAATGTTCAAATTACATTCTTATTTCATCTAATAATGAGTGTTTTGCTTTTTTTTTTCCTTTTTTTTGAGAAAATTTATTAAAGCACTGTCCAGTATTGTATGTGTAGATCATCTTCACATATATCTTTTTTTCAGATATATTACGTAGTATTATGTCTTTCGAAACTTCCACAGTTATATATTCGTTTCTTTGTCCTTTAAAATCAATGCTCAAAAGGCAAAAAGGCCTAAGAAAAATAGGTAAAAGAGGAAAAGAGAAGACTTTATAAATCAAAAGAACCAGAAGAACAAACGAAGCAGGAAAATGAATAAGAAATATAAATGGATAAATGTAAAAAAA
>NC_090739.1:40082147-40083719 GCF_036898095.1 Palaemon carinicauda | reverse complement strand
AGATACGGAGATACGGAGAAAAATACATTATTATATATAAGTATTCTAGTAACAAAACTCATCCACGAAAATATGAGTGTGAGATGAGTATGTGCTTCTGAAAAATAGTTTTTTGGGGCGTTTATTGTCAGAGGAAAGTGTGGAACATTAGAAATTAATATTGTTTGACTTATTTACCGGAAGCGATAAAATTTAATTATGCATTTTAGATTCCATGTTACTGGCATTGTAAACAGGATTGTCGATTATCAAAGAGGCTCAGGGGTTGGACAGCTGTAACAGATGGTACAGAGTTACAAATATATGAACAACAACAACAACAACAACAACAATAATAATAATAATAATAATAATGAAAACTAAAGGAGAATAATAAAACAATATATATATATATATATTTATATATATATATATATATATATATATATATATATATATATATATATATATATAGACCAATATCCATGAGTTAATAGACCATAAAAATAAACAATCATTATGATGATGGAAAAGAAGCTTCACTATTATTAACACTAGTAAATTATGGGACAAAAATAAATTGACCGTCGGAACGAGCAAGGACTAATTTTCAAACACTTTCTCTTTTTCTGTGCGTCTGCCTACCCGTTTGTATGAGTGTCTGGATGTCTAACTACGAGTAAATTTCTCTCTCTCTCTCTCTCTCTCTCTCTCTCTCTCTCTCTCTCTCTCTCTCTCTCTCTCTCTCTCTCGCACACATACATACACACATACACACACACAAGAATAGTATTAGGCAGTCATTCACCCTTTGATGATAACGATGCTCTCTTTCCCTCCATTTTAATTAAATGATTCTTATGTAACCAGAAATAAATCTATTTATAGAATAAAGAATATTTGCATTGTGATAATTAAATTCTCATAAAGTATAATGCATTGGCAGCTACATGGAAAATAGGAAAATTCTTTTAGTCCTACTCTCTAGGACAACATGGAATATTGCATGCCGTTTGTAGCTATCTGCAAGATGAAGAGCAACGCTCATATTCATTAAAAGTACACCATGAAAGCCCACACGTCCGCGATAAACTAAACAAAACTTGGACACAGTTAATAAATTGTTTTTTATAACGCTTTATGAACTAACGTTTACCTCAGTGATGGTAACGATGTTTTATCCTAATCGCCCTAATGTCGGATGCTCATGTGTATAAAGAAGAAAAAAATTAGCACAAGCGCTGTTGTTACATTTTCCCAAAGTTTATCATCTTTTAACGACATAAAAAAAAACTCATTGCTAATCGGGTTCCTCTTTCAACGAGATTACGAACATGAAGAATATAAAAGTTATTTTATATCAACAGCTAACCCAAAGTAACACGAACGTGTGTGCGTGTATATATATATATATATATATATATATATATATATATATATATATATATATATATATTATATTTTTTTTTTTTATTTACATATACTGTATATAGTATTCAATACATCCTTCGCAAACATGCAAATATTGTAGGCCTGCGTTTCATTAGGCAGCAGAAATTCCTGGGGACGAGATTATCTATCGAAGTCTGCTCG
>NC_090739.1:40069647-40074647 GCF_036898095.1 Palaemon carinicauda | reverse complement strand
TAGAATATTTCCATACTTTCAGTTTTGTCGCTTCTTAGCCAGAGGGAATGGAAATTGATAATCTGGAAAGAGTGACAAAATTCTTGATGAAAAAACACCTCATCAATCAATTAATCCACTTCACTCTACGTGTTCCTTTTAACGTATTATATCTTCGATACGCTCGACATGAGTTTATCCAGCACACGCTGCCAAAACGAAACTTAATCGATGCGTCCTCTCCTCTCTGATTGACGCCTATTGTTTGTGCCACTCTTTCATCAATAAATTGATTTTCTTTCTTGGTAGAGGTCTTAACGATATTGATAGGTATTCTTTTTAGATTGTGGGTATTGCAGATTATAGACTGGCAAACATGTTATCCACAAACAGGTGGTTTTGATGGATACGACTTGTTCTAAAAACAAAGAAAGATTACGTGACTACATATCCACGTAAACCATGCTTCAGGGAAAGCACTTTGTTTTTGGTTGTACATTTTTTGCACACTTTTATTACTGTTGATGTAGTCGTTTGTGACTATGTATTGTATTTTTACTTGATAATGCCGTTGCTACTTCTAATTTATGTTACAGCATTATCTGTTTATCGTATCCAGTACGTGAATTATAGTGTCATATATAAACAGACCTCTGTATTTATGAAAAGAATGTGAAGTGATAAATTCTACTACGTAACTCTTTTAACATGAAATATTTTTTTTTTTTACAAGTGATTAAATCCTGTTAAATAATACTTATTAAGACGTGAATAATGGTGAAGAACCACGGCATTAGAAAACAAAAGCCTTCACCAAGTAATTTCCATCCTGACAAAAACGTAAAAACACTTACAAGAAAAAAGAAACAAGCTGTCTGGGAGGTGTTTAGCGTCGTAAATGAGCCCCATTAGCTCCACCCCTTGACACATCATAAAGAAGACGGACGTGAATGTGATATTCCCGTCTTTGGTTGTTGCCCCAAACTCAATGGACGACTTTAAGAAAGGAAATAACGACCTGCCATCCGTGAAATGGAGGTTTTTTTTTTTTTTTTTTTTTTTTTTTTTTTTTTTTTTTTTTGAAAGTGGGTGGAAGGGGAAGGGAATCTTCTCTGCAGTTCACTAGAGGCTCTTAAAAGCGATGCGCCAATTAAGAGTAATATGTAATGGTCCGAAAACACCGCGTGTAATTATTAAAAGAGGCCGTTAAATCGCTAATAACGGCTTCGGGCGTTTTACGAGCACTGGGTGAGGGGAGCAGGGGGGTTGAAATGCCCCACTTAAGGAGCCAAGAAAGGCTGATAAAAGGGGGAGCGAAAAAGGGTTGATTCCACGGTACTCGTGAGGTAAGAGAAATGGCAAGATTATTTCTGAAGCTAATTGGAGGAACCAAAGTCGAGTTTCCATAAAGAAGACTTAATCTCAACGTTTAACAAGGTTTTAATTCGATGAATGAGTCTAATAGTTCATAAATATTGCGAATGAAAGTCGCACTATTAGCAGTACAACCTGTAAAAAATCATTAATTGCAATAAGGGAATATCTAGGGCAGTGAATGAAGCAACAGTAGAAGAAAATGGTGAAAAATAAAACAGAAGTTACAGGTATTTGCTGAATAGTTTATTTCGACTAAACTAGTTCTTTCTACGACTTTGCTTTAAGGACTGTTTCACTTGTATAATTTTACTGGAAAATTTTAATCAGCTGAACCACAAAGGAAAGATGACAATTTAAGGATGTAGGATTAGCATATCTTTTATAATATGAACAAAAATAAGTTGCAATGTGCCACCTGAATTGAGGAAGCACCTCCCAAAAGGAACATGCTAGAGAGAGAGAGAGAGAGAGAGAGAGAGAGAGAGAGAGAGAGAGAGAGAGAATTAAATCTTTTTAACTTATTCATTGTAATTGAAGAGTAACAGCTAAGGCTTCTTATAATAAGGCAATCATGTATTCGATGGATAAATTCTTCTAACATATTTCCAGAGGAGAGTTCGCCATGCAGACTGAAATACAAATAAATGAAGGACTAGAGTGAACATAATCTCATGATCCGACTGATTACATTTTCCCTGGTTGCTACATGTACTTAATAAGATTAGAGCGGGCGTTAATCTCACTCTAAAGAACAGTTGGAGATGAAATTAATGTTGGCTGATTGGTCGCTGATTTGTCTTGCAGCCCGTAGCAGTAGTTATCAAATTATTTATATTTTCCATTTAGCGAATGTGTAATGAATTGAAAAGAAAAATCAATGAGAGATAAGCCACTGAACATACACATACTGTATGTTGAAAGAAAATGGAAATTTCAAATTCAATTAAAAGAGAATTATGTGGAAAAATAAACGATTCGGGGAATATCGGAAAACATTCAACTTTCTTGTAGAATATGATTGATGACCCATCAGTCATATTCCATATTTTAGGGTTTCAATCCTCAAGATTTGGGAATTTCACTATTTATCACGCACTCAAACTGGTTTTCTAAAAGAATTGGGTAAAAGCTTGTATCGAAAACATCCTGTTTTCTGTTGACTTAGAATAATGCACCAAAATTAGTCTACATGTATTGTGTTGTTGTTACCAGCTTATCGAATGAAGCTAGATAAAAAATTAGCTAAAACTAATCTTCCAATAACCTCGTTAGTTAGATATTTGTTATTATTTCTACACCTTAATCCAGTGAAATTAAAGAGAGAAAAACAAATGATGACGTACATGGCTGATAAGCTTATTGTACATCAGCAATTGCAAAATGAAAGCCTTTCTCTCTCTCTCTCTCTCTCTCTCTCTCTCTCTCTCTCTCTCTCTATATATATATATATATATATATATGATTATATATATATATATATATATAGATAGATAGATAGATAGATAGATAGATTTAGATATATGTAAGTATATATATATATATATATATATACACACACACACACATATATATATATATATATATATGCGCGTGTGTGTGTGTTTGTGTGTGCGTGTGTGGGTTTATTTTTGTTACATGTATTTATCTGGAAATAAAAAGAAATTTTAACCGGCAAAGCTTCTTGACTATAATATGTAGAGTGGTGTTCGTCGACGGCACAATTAGTGGTAAGGGATTAATGTTGAATGCTTGAAGCGAAGCCTGCAAATAGAGATGAGATATTCTCTCTCTCTCTCTCTCTCTCTCTCTCTCTCTCTCTCTCTCGAACTCAAGATTGTGTAAATATATTAATGGAAAGAGAAATGTAATTATGTAATTATGTTAATATCTTCAATAGACGGACTAGAGATTTGCAGATGTTCCATACCTCTTCCTCTATTTTAATAATTTTACCAAGATCAAATCCTTGGGTTAGATAATAAGATTCATGTCATCTATAACGATTAAACTCTTTCAAAAAATTTTCAACACCTATAGCTATCAAATATCCTTTTATCATTACGAAACCAGCATTCCACGTCTACCCTTCTGTTACAGACAACATCACAATCACCAACTTCTACAGCATTACTGCCAATGGTCCTTTATCAGCACCGAACTCCACTCCTTCACCCTCCAAATTGCAAGTGTGAGTGCGAAAATGAAATAAAATGAAATAAGAAAAAAGGAAACAAGCAAAATAATCATATGGATTCAAGTTTAGACGAACAGATATTGATGGTGATTTCTCTCTCTCTCTCTCTCTCTCTCTCTCTCTCTCTCTCTCTCTCTCTCATTTGTATTTAGTTTGTACATAACGAAAGGGTAGTAGAAGATTCTTGTAGATTCAAATGTTATGCTTTCCTCTTCACTGTTTTACTATAAGGGGAGAGCACACGATGAATGCTATTTTATGAGGAAGGGGAGATGTAAAATGTGTTCTGGGGTTCATCCTTGTATTTCGCTATAAAAGAAATAAAAATATGGAATAACAAAAGAATTAAATAGAAAATACAAATTAGCTTTGAAGACATTTCTCTTGTATGTATTTGAATTTTTCTTTAAAGTGAGGGAGATGGAGTTTGTTCAACAAGCAGTGTGTTTGCTTTATCCAAAGTCTTACTCGTGCGTTTGTTTCTGTTTATTTGAAGAACGGCCGGATGAATAGCATCCTGTTGTTTATTGGTTATTGTTATTGTTTTTTATCGTTGCCCACATATTGTGGACTGCAATTCAATTACGGTTATCGTAACATGTCCGCCACCCTCCGCATAGGCCTAGTTCTTTTCGTATTGAGTTTAGTCAAATTAAATCAACATTCCGACCACAGATATTCCGTCTGTAGTCGGTCTGGAGTATACCTGAGATGTCATCTTCCCAACGATGATGTTGGTGGCATCCTGCAAGTTGCAATCGATAAACTGACCAGGGATCCCAAAAACCGAGACAACACAGAGGTTTGACGCGGACTTCCCCGGTTCCACTCATTAGCTGCAATTAAAGGTCAATTTGTGGGACAAATGTAGGGAGGAGGAATTTCTATTTCTCGTAAATGAATGAACGTCGACCAACAAGGACATTGCATTAGCTTGTATGAGAGAGAGAGAGAGAGAGAGAGAGAGAGAGAGAGAGAGAGAGAGAGAATGCGTTTATATTTTAGCATAAATTAGGAGCAACCTATATCTTTCTATTATTATTTTGGATCTATTCTTCAATTTCTGTATTCCAAAATTCAATGCGGCTACAATATCTATTACTAGCTGAACTCGGGACGAATATTGTTTATGAGATCGGCATTGTCCCTCGATGTCGCTCACTATTACACAATTCACTGTAATGTTGCTACATTTAACATCACATTTAAGAAGGCTACATGATAGTTGTGTGTTTTCAATTGTAGATATTGCCATGGAATTTGGCAGGAACAAAGAATCAAAGAATCTATGTTCCCCATCAATCCCTGAATTTGGATACTGTATGCGAAATATTCTAGGAACAATTTACTTCACTGCTAAAAATAATCATTCACCCCATACCAAAATAAGCGTTTGATGTGGCTTTTTTATGGCAGATATCAACATGAAAATTGGTATGGACAAAGTAAA
>NC_090739.1:40054647-40062147 GCF_036898095.1 Palaemon carinicauda | reverse complement strand
TGGTAAAGGGAATGAAAAAGGAAGATGGGGTAATGAATTTAGCTGCAGGAGAAACTGTAGATGTGTAGCAAACAAGCAAGGCACGGAAGTTTACAAAATAACTATAATGCGAAATTGGAAATGTATGTGGCAATAACAGAAATGGATATCATAAGAGGATGTTTATTAATTTAGTAAACAATGATTTTTTTTTTCTCTCTCTCTCTCTCTCTCTCTCTCTCTCTCTCTCTCTCTCTCCTCTCTCTCTCTCTCTCTCTCTCTCTCTCATCCCATAAGATTTTCAATTCTATCATTTTTATTATCTTGCCCATTTTAAATCGATATTTGTTGTGATGATTTAGCAAAAAGAAAATTTTTTCTAAGCACATATAAAGAATAAAGATTAAATTAAATATGTGACCAGCCTGTTTATAAAACTACCATTTCAATGATAAATAAACAATACTAATAACTTCCTTTGAAAGGTACAACTCTTGCATTAATCCAGGGTAGAATCTGTAACAGAGAGAGAGAGAGAGAGAGAGAGAGAGAGGAGAGAGAGAGAGAGAGAGAGAGAGAGATAAATGAATGGATGGATGAGACGACATGGAAGATAATCCAGATCATCTTATCTGGGTCGTTTTAAGAACAGATAATAGAATCTGGCGACCCCTCTCACTTTGATCCAGGGATGCCCGCCCCCTACCGCCGAGAGACCACTTAAATGACTAAGATCCGTACCCGAGAAAATCAAGTTTGGTGCAGTGTTAAAGAGGGGAAAAAGTATAAAGTTAGAACTGCATTTGCTCTAATCTCCCTCCCGCTTGAGAGAGGGCTGGTCGGATGTGCCAGGGAGTTGTGGATAGAGACCGATGATAATGGGGTTGAAGGTAAAGGGGGAGGGGGTATGAGGAAAGGGAGAAGTGCCGGAGAGCGGCGCCAACTTTGTTAAACCTCTGAGCGAACGTTTGCAGTTGGTACGACTACTTAAGGGTCCCTAAGGATTAAGTTTTAACATCACTTTAAGTTTTGGATCACCGCTTAATAAAAGAGATGGAAAGTTAGTCAGGACAAGCCGTGGCTCTCTCTCTCTCTCTCTCTCTCTCTCTCTCTCTCCTCTCTCTCTCTCTCTCTCTCTCCTCTCTCTCTCTCTCTCTCATCTCCATAAATGACAACTTTAATGCAAATAAGATAGTACCTTCTACAATAATCTTAGCGAACCTTTTTGTGAAATTAAATGTATTTCGTACTGAAGATGTATAGCACCTGGCCCAAGAACTTTGGAGACTTTTGATAATCTTTATTGCTCGTTTAGGTTGTTTGATTCTGTTCATCAAAGATATCAACTATTTGTCCCTGAGGTATACGTTTTAATCAATAATAAATGAAAATAATCAACCATTATTTTGGTTTCCCCATCCCCATACCTTTTGCTATGCTGACATGATTATTCAAAACTTATGTCGCAATTCACTGTATTGAAAATCTGTCTAAATAATGTAATAATTGGAGAGTTGGAGTTACCTAAATTATGTAAGAATTAGCCATGTTTCAATTGACAAAATCACTCGAAATAATTCTTATATAATATCAAAGTGAAAGTTTAGCTAATGGGTCGTTTTACGAGCTACAGCTGTTTTCTCTCACTAACTGAGCGAATTAAGGCTACATCAAGTAACTTTTAAGTCTTTTCCTGTTTTTGTGTTTTGTATTTTACATTTAACTAAGCAGGTTGCATTTATCTTTATTCTCATCTTAAGAAGCAGATTATTTGGAATAAGAATAGGATTAATTTTTTTTTCTTTCTCGAGGCATGTGTCCAGATCAGTCTTTTACTGTTCCCATTATCTCGTACTAAAGGGAGACCCATGAAAACTAAAAGGTGCCTCTTTTTCAACTCATGGTATCAGATCTTAGATGAAGGGGCTTATATGTTAGATGGATTTGCAAATATTTACAAAGACAAATAGATGGTCCTTCTTCATATTCTTGGTTATTAAATTGTAGTTGCCTGGCACCATAAAATGCAAATTTTAATTTATTATTTCTTTCAATGTAATATCAAAATAATCCTAACTCTACAAAGAGACATGCATGCGAAGGTTTTAATCGCCATGAATAACTAAGACGATAATTTTATGAAATAAAAGCACTCCAGTTACACAAATGTGGTATGCAAGTTGAACTCTGCTTTTCCCTCTAAAATCATCACATTTCTATCAAGAACTTAATCAACATCATCATTTAAGCCAAAACTATCAAAGCCTTCTTTCTGGCACCATTAGAATAAGCGTTGCACAGTCACTTCCATGTTTTTTCGTTTTACGCCTTTTCCGAGAAAACTGGAAAATTGCACATTTGGGAGTTCCACAGATCCACAAACTATCCTTTCACCAAACTTATTTTATGTGTTCTCATTTAGCCACTGAAATAGCATCTCCAGCTTCGTCAAAGGGGTAAGCACTTGTGAGCCCTCTTAACGAAATGCTGTAATCCACTACACCATGTTGAAAGCCATTGCCAGGCAATTGAAAGGTAAATGGAATCTAGTTCTCTTGAGTCTCCCTCATTTCCTAGTCGCAGCGTTTTGATATTAGTTATCAGTGGAGTTTAAGTAGTGTCCTATGATGGTGGGTGCGCCATAGCATTGCTCTTATTCGGCTCATCGTATACATAATTATTTAGACCGATTATAATGCATAAATATCTAATAACTATATCTTACACGTTCTTGCGGTTAAATCACTATCAGTAATGGGACTAGTTGAAAGATAAATATTGTGATTCATGGTCTAGGAACTACATGATTTTTTGGAAATTAGATTTTTCCCTCTTCATGGTTGCTTTGGTCCCTCTGAAGTTAATAGACAAAATTCTTTCTTGATTTTATAATTTTGTTTTCTTATAAATACTAGTTCCTATTTTAGCTGCCTGGTTAGAAACATTATAGCACCTTGTTACACAAGCCTGACTATATCCATAATTACCGTTGAATCAAAAGCATATCACTTTAATCTCGTTCCTCCCCCTTCCTGTCAATCCCACCTCATCGTTTTTTATTGATTATGATTCTAAAGCAACATTATTAACCAATAGAGCCTTGAATGAATTGGACCTGACGTTTAATTGCCACGGCGGTAAAAATGTATTAAGTCAATAAGTTCTTTGCAGCACAACAGAGGCTCTTTGATCAGACCAAAATATAAATTTCTCGGATGTCTAATTTGAACTTGCTAGGGAAGTGTTACTTTATTCAAGAGAAACTACTTAATATGCTTTTGCCCATTTAGCGTTTTCATTTTATTATTAATGCACCACAAAACCATATTTAAGGTTTATTTACATTGTTTGTCGTGTTTTTTAACTCCATGAGACAGCCGCATTGTTTTTTCAAAATAATTATGAAATTCATGATAGCATTTATTGCAGCTTACCAAATACAAAACAAATTTAAACATCAAAAGGAAAGTGTGTCAGAATGAAAATTAATTTCTAGTAACTCGTATATTTAACAAAATTAACGCCATATGCAATCTAAATGACTGTTCGGCAACTCAATTCGACCGCCGGGCTCTAACTCCGTAAAATATGAGGGAATATTACCATATAAGGCAACTGCATTCATGAAGCTACAATGAATAGGCCATCAGTTTTGGACCCAATTGCTGCAATGCTCTGGAACATGATTAAACGCGTCTGTAAATGACTGCATTTACAAATAGCACCACATGGCACTTCATCATCATTTGATACACCTGCAAAAGGGAATAAAAACATAAACTTGACGTTTTCAAATTGTTATGTTACGAAAGCACATGCTCACTCACAAAATGATGCACAAACACATAGCCTATGTGGTTATACATAGAGTCGTACATTTCCTTCACATAGATAATAATTATGTGAAGGAAATGTACGACTGTATGTATAAGCACATTGTTTGTGCATCATTTTGGGATTGAGCATTTGTTCGTGTAACATAACAATTTGAAAATGTCAAGTTTAGTGAGGAATGGAGAAGTATTGATTTAAAAGCTCAAGATAGAGACGAATGGCAAAATCTGACCGAGGTCCTTTGCATCAATGGGCGTGGGAGGAGATGATGAGGATGAATGATTATATACTGTACATAGTCTAGAAAGCTTTTTACAAATGTACCAATAATAGTTTTCTAATTATCACTTCCATATTGAGTGGCAATGATTGGAAGTTAATCCTAACAAAGGAAAGAGGAAAGGAAAATAATCTTATGCTGATGTGAGGCTTTCACTAAAGTTTAAACTTTCCTTCTCATATATAAGGAGCATTAAATATCCAAGCCATCAAATTTACGAAGGTCATTCAAATGAAGATGCTTGAACAGACAGCTTATCCTTACTTGGTTTTATATTATCATATATTCTTTTACTTGAATATAACTAATTATGTCATTGCCGTATATAAACAGCTAGCAATTAAATGTACAGTGTTGTAATTTTATGTTACATATATCATAATTCTTAAAATAACGATTGGAGAAATATATATTTCATTTCGATGTCGGTAATCCATTTGCCATCAGTTATCAAAATTATTTTCATCATTCACAGCTTAGAGTATGGAACTCGTGTTAAAAGCGGGGGTGGGGTTTGTCACTCAGATTCCCTTCATAAATTGGATTGAATTAGAATAAATTTATGAGAGAGAGAGAGAGAGAGAGAGAGAGAGAGAGAGAGAGGAGAGAGCAGAGAGAGAGAGAGAGAGAGAGAGAGAGAGAGAGAGAGAGAGAGAGAGAGAGAGAGAGAGAGAGAGAGAGAGAGAGATAATATCAGGACAACCAAAAATGAATTCCTGAGCCATGCATCAGATCCAATCCATGTGGTCATCTCCCTGAGGTCATTATTAGTATGGATCTCCTGAAGAATTTATGATCAGTGGTTAACGATATGCATATAGACACAGATTCAGCCAATTCGTTCTCCGGAGCTGCCGTAAATTTAGGAAAAGAGTTTTCCGATTAGGCATTACTTATAACATCATTATGCGATTTTTGGCTTTATTGAAACGTCAACAAATCAGGTATCTTCTCAGCAGATACTAATGGTAGGGGTAGCCCCAGACTCTTGATTAGGCCGGACTCGAATGATAGTAAATGGAAGGCAATGAAAGCAACAGACCCATTCGTTGAAGGATGGAAATCGTTGGAATGGAGGAAAACACAGTAATGGGCAGAATTCTGAAAATCCAAATTTGTGTCGTTTCCTACGTTTCTTACTCTTCCAAAACAAACAAAAAATGTCATTGATCACCTATTTACTTAGGGATTTCCAAAGAAATTTGATTACTTCATGTATCTTTACTGATGTGTTTAGTTTCAGATATCATACGTGGATTTATCTTCCTTATCCCGAAAAGAAATATTTTCTTATCAGCGTCTGATAATTGTGAATTTATTGGGTATTTATCAGAGATGAAAACTCTCTGGTTGCTCCATCTGACATCAATAGAATGATGGCGTGATTAGGGGAGAGACTATTGACTTCGAGTTCTGAAAAGAACTGATGAAATATCCCTTTAATTGAATGACATCCATTTTTTTGTTTCAGAATCTAATTAGTGAGTACAATGCCCAATGTCTCATTCCGAATACTGGTACCCGATTTTCAGTCTTTAATGAATTCTCTATATACATTTTAACTGAATGGAAACACAATAGGAAGCAGAATCTTTTCCTTGTTATCATTTATCTGTAGGTTTATGCGTCTCTCTCTCTCTCTCTCTCTCTCTCTCTCTCTCTCTCTCTCTCTCTCTCTATCTATCTCTCTCTCTCTCTCTCTCTCTCTCAGTGAAAAGTAACTTGGCTGATAAGAACTCTTGACTTTCAAGTCTTTGTTGGCTTTAGTAAAAGCCTGGAAAGTAGTGAAGTTATCGTGGTTTATTTCATTCTGTTGTTATAATTATTATGGCTAATTTTACATTCATTGTTCTTATGTTCATTATTGTATATTCATCATTATCTAGAAAGATTCACATAGAACTATATATCCTATAAATTGCAAAAACCTTTAATGATTCCCACTTCTTTATAATGGTAGTTGTAATGTTCATAAGCTAGCTACGTTATCATTTAAAACCCATTTTTATGTATATATATGTATATATATACATATATATGTATATATATATATATATGTATATATATATATATATATATATATATATATATATATATATATTTATATATATATTTATTTATCTATTTACTTGTTTATTTATTTATTTATTTATGCATTTGTGTGTATGTGAAGACGTGGTCATGTGCAAAACGAAATAAAAACGTAAAAGTCATATTCGAGTTCCCAACTGCTGGATAAAAAAGTAACAATTCATCCACTTAATTTGGGATACATTTGCATTCAATAATGAGCATTAGTCGGCTCCTATCAAAGCTTAGGTCATCAATAAACGTCAGCCGATAAACATTAGCGTGCATTAGTATGCAAAATTAAGCAGTGATGGACATAAATGCCCGTTCAAAGGTTCACTCCGACGGATGGGGAAATCTCTGTGATATCATTGTCTGTCATAAATGACATTAAAGCTTTGTTGCTTTATCGAATATTTCATTTATTCTTAATTTGCTATTTTCTCTTTTTTTAGATTGACAAGCTAATGTTTATTTTACTAATCATTTCAGTTATAAATTTTTCGTTACTTTAATATACTACAGTCATAAAAACTACAGTAGTTGTATATTTTGTATATATTACTTTTTAAGGAGAATCAGACATAAGTTCTTGATGAACAATAAGTAAATCCATACGGCATAATTTATAAAAAAAAGAGGTTATTTAGTTATAGAATTATCTTTTCTCGTATGATGTGATTAGAAATAAATTCAGAAATATGTGAGATTTTGATAAATTTTGTCAATCACTGTCGCGGGGAACATTGGTTTGGTGACAATTTTTTCTAAAATCAATTTTCCATATCGAACATGACATGCAAGTAAGTATGATGCTCATTGCTGTTCTAATGCACATATTATTAATGGATACTTCACGAATAAAGCTACACATTTGCAATATACCAATGTTCTAAGGCTAGTGTGACTTACTAAAAGTTAGTTCTCAGAAATCTACATCTGGAAGTCCGGTTATAAATCAGTGAATAGGGGTTATTAAGTAATGAATCCCTTGGGGTATTTGAATAAGATTTTATTTACAAGAAGCTAAAAGTAATGGAAAAGCTTCTCTGTTCATACACAACATTTCTATTAAACTTACACCAAAATTTGCTTTATTCAAAAAATTGATTCTCGCTGAAATTGTTGAAGCTCTCGCGGTTGAGGCATTTGAAATTAAAACTATTTCAACTATTTTCACACATACTCTAAAGAAAATAATTAAAAGTATTTTACGGAAGTATCGCAGATGAATGGCTACGATCTGTCCTTCCATAAAAAAAGTCTTTCAAGTTTATTGAGGAGAGACAGAAGAGCACAGAAAGCGTGTACCCCTTCCGAGTTTATCTTATGGCAAC
>NC_090739.1:40037147-40049647 GCF_036898095.1 Palaemon carinicauda | reverse complement strand
CCCTACAAACACAAATACACACACACGCATATATATATATATATATATATATATATATATATATATATATATGTGTGTGTGTGTGTGTGTGTGTGTGCATACTTACATACATACATACATACATACAGTACCTACGTTATTATATATGTATGTCTGTGTATGTGATTGTTTGTGAGTATGCGTGTTTACATCTATATATATATATATATATATATATATATATATATATATATATATATATATATAATTTATATATATATATATATATATATATTCATATATATATATATATATGTATATATGTATATATGTATATATATATATATATATATATATATATATATATAAAATCATCATCATCATCTTCATTATCTGTAACTATTACAGTTACTTCATACACTTGTGTATAGTAAAAGGCTTGCAAGCAGTTCTTCGAGCCCCATACCCAGCTATGCATACATACATACACAAAGAAACTGTGCCATTCACCCTTATCCTGCTTACATTCTTGTAACTTTATTTTCAATACTTGTGTTAAAGGTTTAAAGGGCCACTCATGAATGGCATAGGTAAGGGACGGTGACATTACCCTAGCAAGGAGGGCATTTCCCGAGACACTGACCATATATTATATGATCCGCGTCTAAGTCCTCTCTCCACCTAAACAAGGATGAGGGAGGGCCAGGCAATGACTAGTGATGATTCAACAGGTAGACCTATAGGCTCCCCCAAACCCCCTATCCTTAGCTCACAAGGATGGTGAGGTTGCACACACACTAAAGAACTAACGAATTTGAGCGGGACTTGAACCCCAGTCTGACGATCACTAGAAATAGACTTTACCAATAGGCCACAACAACCCCTTTATCCAAGGCTCTCATCATACATTCTACCTCATCTAAATTATATATTTTTCTCTATTCTACTGTTCCCATCTTAAAGTATCCTTTTCCATTCTTTCACGTAGAATAACACTTTTGCTACTTCTGTGTATCTATTGTAGTATATATTCTCGACTTGCTCATTCTTCTCGCACATCTTATATTACGCCAAAAATTCATCTCGACAATTTAAAACGTATTTTTTTTTTCATCCACATTCAAGAGCCACGCGTTCATGTATATCATGACATTGAATAAGTAATATGGGTATTTGTGGAAATTGGCAGAAAATTGTATTTTTTAAAAGGTAGGTTAAAATACTGGTGATTTCTTAGTTTTCAATCTTAAATTTCCATCTACAACTTCTGCCAATTATTCATATTTCACTTGACTGGTTGATCTCCATTACAAAATGCAAGCCACATTGTATAAAGAACACCCCCCCCACACATATGTATATATATACAGTAATATATATATATATATATATATATATATATATATATATATATATATATATATATATGTGTGTGTGTGTGTGTGTGTGTGTGTGAGTGTATACGTGTGTGTTTGTTTGTGTGTATATGGACTTTCCGACGCTCCGTACTACATCAATATTTGTGCAACACTTGATTAAAAAAACATTTATACTGACAGTTATGAAATTGGGTAACGGTGTAAACGTAGATACAATAATGTCAAGCTGAATTTTTATAAGGCCGTTGCAGTAAAGAACGTTAGATATAACGACATAATAACACGCATAAACTTCAATAACAATGGAGATCTAAAATTTGGGTTAAACATTTAAATGGCAGGTGCAAAAGAAATGAGCCACGTGTCAATAACGTCTCGCAGTCTGAGAGGCATGATCGTAAAATGCATATTGTATGCGAAAACAAATACTCACATAGCCAATTCACCGCAATTACTAATTGAATTAATATAAAATGTAAGTAAATAAAAGGAAAAAATCCCCTAACTGGTGTTTTTATCACTGGTCGAATATTTTTATATAACCCAACGTTTTGAATAATCAGATAAAAAGCAAATGCAATAAATAAACAAAACAAACCATTGATGTGTTGAATTTTAATTCAAATACAAGACTAGTCGTATTTTCAATAAAAGTAAATTGTTGGACATTGCACGATGATGTTCATTGCAATTCCATTTATAACATGTGACGGAAGATTTCAAGTTATATTGCCCTTGTTTTTTCATTTCATAGTTTCTGTAAAGAGGATTTTTTGGTCAATACATTTACACTTGATTCTCCAGAAGAAGGATTTCAACACAAGGGTACTTACACATTGCTATATTGCTGAGAGTCTAAAAGCAGGTATTCCCCATGCATAAAACATCGTGACATAAAAGAGTTAAAAAGATAACCGGATAATTTATCCAAATATATAAACATATTCGGATGCCTAAAAAATTATGTGAACCACGGATTAAAAGAAAAGTTCACCTTCAAAAAATTATGATCATTAAATTTCTTCTGGTACCTTTTTAAAGGAATGCATGGTATTTTTCCATTCCTAATTCACATCTGTAAGGTAAAAGTAGTTAATTATCATAAATATATTCATCACTCACTGAGCTAACTGTCAATTTACAAAATTTTCAATGTGGTGCCTGTAAAGTGCTTCCGTAAAATACGTTTTATTCTTCGCGGTTCTGAGGTTGAACGTATAATATTAAGAGTATCTCTGCTATTTGCACTCCTTCATTTATTTGAATTAGATCTTGCTCTCCTGCTTTTAGATAATGTTCCTTACCCGAGCTTCTTTGACATAACTACAGTTTTAGAATTCCCAAATTTTCAAACTTATTTACCATCTTATTCATTTCTGTGAATTATCAGATATCTTATTGTTCTCACATGGCATCTTATCATTATATCCACACGCATGTGTACATTAAATTTTATTATAGAAATGTTCATTATCAACAATTCCTTATCTTTAAGAAATTATGTCTTGAAAGATTTTCATAGTCTATTGCTTAACGGTCAAATGTTAGTGGGTAACTTTTTGCTTGCACCAATTTGTGTATATTTAGAATCTCTAATATTTTCATTCTTAAGCCGTTTATAATTTTTGAAGACGGGGTCCGTAATGATGAATCTTATTCATGGAGTGATTATCGTCTAGAATTTCTGACTTTGATTTTCAATTATATATTCCTTAGAAATGTCATAAAGATTATTAGTAAGAATGTTTTCTTTGTAAGTTACGTAAACTCATCCTTATAGAACTACAATAAACGATTCATGAGCTTATATATAACCTAACACAAGCCTTTTGACATTTGCGTCTTCGATTTATCATATATGAGGAATGCATATTTAGACGCAGAAGTCAGCTAAAACAGTGTAAAACATTGCATTAATATTCAAACAAATCCTAATATCTTTTGAATCGACTTCCTTACGTCTCATATGATGCTCATTGGTCCTTGTTGCTATTCTTCCAATCAAATAGAAGTTCGAATCATTAAAGACCAATTTTGTAAGTGAAAGAAAAATCGTTTTTTGGCAACTCTAATTATAAACGAGTTTTTCTTTAAGCGAAATGTAAATTTGTTTTCGTGTACTTATCATTTTTAAAGCTTAAAAAACAAAGTTAGGAATAAAATCTCTTATATAGTCTATTTCGAATTACTTTGACACTATTTTTTTGGCATAGCCTATTGCTAGATGCCTATAGGATAGGGTATTTGGTACCTGTCGTAACAGATCCAGAGAAAAATAGCAGTAAAACTAAATCCCATGTACTGTAGTAATGCGGAGTAAATCATTCTTCGAAACAATTGCATTTAAAACTACCAGTGCATTGTCGTCTGCAAAGAAATATTAAATTTTCCTGCATGAGGCAACATGAAGCCATTAAATATTCATTTTCTATCTTTTATTGCCAGAAAAGGGTCTAAAAGCTACGAAAAGGTACCAGAAGTTTTCTTGTGAAGAATGGACACTGAACTTTATTTTATATTTCAATTGTGGAGGTATATGCCATGCAAGGTTCGTTTCACTCACTGCTAAGAATAACCCTGGCAATAAATAAAATGATTTACGAGATATAGATCTTCTTGTATATTCATATCAGGGCTATACATCATGCCCAGTGAGCTGGTCTTACCTGTACATAGCAAATAACGCTATAAATTTTAGTTTAGAATTTGTATTATTGTGTCAGGAAAACCATTACGTTCTGTGTATTTTGGCACTTGTTTAAGTCGTAAAATATGCCACAAATCTTCTATCATGTTTAAATTGAAACAGGATATTTCAGTTAGAACTACACTTTTTGGTTGTTTTTGTATTAAACATTGGTGACACTAATATCAATAAAGCCTTCTTTCATATTAATATCTTATGTAATTCCATGCATATTTGTTACAATCAATAATTGCCCATAAATCTTACACTATCATTCATCATTTTTACTCTTTACTCTGTCCTCGGTAGAAAAGGATCTACGACAAAACACAATGGATTCCAAGCCGTAGGACTACTGACCTTTCTTTATCAAGTTCATAGTAAAAGTTACATTCATATGAAAAATAATCCACAAAATCTTGAAACTTCAATCAACTGGAAAGCATGAATTTTAACTCTGATCATGAGGTTACCAGGCAATTCCGATTATCACAAAATTAGAAATGTAATCAGATACTGCATGCATAAACCGACCAACAGTCTAGTTTCAAAAGCAGGCCGCAAATCAGAACATTTTTGTACCATTCTAACTTACTGCATCCCATTTACATATGGAAGAGATGGCAACAGATTGCTTCATGGAAAGCCATTACCGTAAAGTTGAGCTTCCATATCTACCAGCTGCTGATGAGGTGTGATAATGTTAGTCTTTTTCATTGTGTCTACAGATTTTGTGCACTTCACTTGATTAAATATATTAGGGCATTTAAATTAATATGTTAGGGGTGCCGTGACTGATGTTCGTATTTAGGAAAATCATATTCTTTTCCAAATCCATTGTAAAAGTCTCAGAAATTTAAACGTATAAGAGCACTTTATACAATTTCCAGCCGAACACGGCTTTTGGTAATCGTGGTTTCTTAAAATCTCGACCTTCAAATTGTTTATCGAAATCCACGCTAATGAAAGAAAAAAGTATTATATAGGTTAGTATTTTAGCCTCTAAAACTAAGGTAACACGGATTACTTTCCTACAGGCCATGATGTAAGAAAATTGTATATTTATTTTATTCAAAATGTTGTTAATTGGGATTTCAAAATTACCCACTTACAATTTCTATACATTGTACGCGTATTACTCCATGGCAATAAATATTTGGTAAATGCAATATAAACTTCTCATTCAAAAGTAATACATTTGTGGATAATTATTTTTGTAAGTAAATTACATGCCTTTCTTCATAATGCCTCATTCGCAAGTGAGTTCTCAAATAACAGATCTTATATGAGCTTTCATACTGTATGCTTAGACAACAAGACCCTTGCTGTGTATATAGTTACTTGGTTAATCATAAATTCCATGAATCTGATAAAACTGTGTTTACGTAAGGTGTGTATATTCCAATATCAATATTAATCTTATTTTACATATTACGCCTATTTTCTATACATGTATTTGTCAAACACTTAATGATAGAGATACACTTCGAAATACAGTATAACTGAAAAATATAGAAAATGCTACATTGCACAAAGACACTTTGAAACTAAAACATGAAGGAACGTATTTGTTTTGTTCAATCAATTTAAAAAGGCAAAGCGTTCGTGGATCCGGGGAAATGAAATGGATGAAATGAATTTGCAAACATTTCATCACAATCGTTACGCCCAACCTTGACAGCTACGTACCATGATTTGCTTTAGTTGCTCGGTGCTTCTTGCAAACACCGACTCTTCCGTCAGCTTTAAGTGCTGTTCTTCAGAGATGAAGTTTATTAATAATAAACGAAGCTCAAGAAAACCTCTGTTATTATTCTCTTTCTCTCTGCGTCTCTGACAACAGTGCAAAGAAATACAAGAGACGAACTTATTGGATGGTACTTTTTAGAGGTAAAGTAAAATGTATAGTCGTGCTTGAACGCAGCTATACAGGAACTGATTTTCCATTAACGAAATGAGCTAATCAAATTAGGATACAAGGATGTATCTCGAACGAAGGCAATGATCAATACATCAGTGTTCTGTTCAACCTGCAATCACCAAAATCAAAATGAAATTCAGTTTCACAATAGAACCATCATTTCTATTACGTTTCGTCCATCTTCCATATCTTAATACTTCAAATGATCCACCATATTTCCATTTGCTGATTCTTTCTCCAACCCCCTAACATACATTATCATTGCATTCTTTTTATTTGTCTTTTTCCAGCATATATGTTAACAATTTGTTTCATCACACGTTCATCCTTATGCCATTTATTCTAGCTTCATTACGTTCACTCATTTGTTGGTCATTTTATAATTTATACACTTTTCTCGTTTCAATTCCTGCTTAAAAAGTTTCTGCAAATCATATGCTGCGTTGCTCCCCTCTTTTACCTTATATCTAAACTGTCTGCTCGTCACTCTTCTCCTTTGAATATTAATTGCAAAACAGAAGTGGGAATAAAAGCTTCACTTTTCCCCCTTTTCCACCTATAAGCATCTTGACACCGTAGTATTTTTGCAGTTGATAGAACCACCCTTGGCAGTATTTGCTGTAGAAAATAGACATAAATCAAGGTTCATCTCATCTTTCATTTGCTTAAATAAAACACTGGCATGAATGCAGGTGGACACCATTACTAGGCCACTTGGGGACAAAGGTATATAGATGTAAACATATTACGATTCATAATAACAATCACCAACCCATTAATAATAATAGTTATGAAATGGAACAAGTATCATATGGAGTAAATGATGTGTATACACTTGAATATACTCTATACTCCAAATTACATTTTCTTTGTATTCACACATACTATAAGTAATTATTCACATATAGACAAATCTGTACATATGCATGCATAATAAAAAAAAAAAAGAAATCTAGGTAAACTTTTGTATGCACTTTTTTCCGTTTGTGTTTGATGAGTATTAAGAGCGTTGCATAAAATTTAATTAAAATTCATGTAGCCCATATAAATGACAGTTTATTTTCTGATGACTGGCTGCCTAATTAATTCATAATTTGATGATTGGGTATTGAAAGGCGCTTCAGAGTGGTGAGCAGATTGATATAATGGGATTGGGTTCCTGATTGACCTTTTGATTGAATGATTAATTTGCAACATGCTGGATTAACTCGATGACTTTAGCTAAGACATGGATAATGAGATAATTGGCACCATTATTGCTTCCCTTCAACGCCAATGAAAAACCTCTTAGAATTTCATTCTCTCTCTCTCTCTCTCTCTCTCTCTCTCTCTCTCTCTCTCTCTCTCTCTCTCTCTCTCTCTCTCTCTCTCATTATATATATATATACATATATATATATATATATAAGTATATAAACAAATATTGCTGTGCATGAACAACATTGCCCAAGTAGGTATTACGGCATTATTTAAGATGCTTTTAAAAATAACCTTGTAACGTAGTATGAGTCTCCTTAGATCTTTTGTATCTTTTTTTTTTCTTTTCTTTTTTCGAGACAGTGACGCTGTCATGTAATGTTTTTTGTCGCTGACTAAATGATCAGGCTTAATGACCCTCATTTGAAAGCACTTATAGACTGAATTTCTTGTTACTGAAGGTACAGTATTACCTAGAATTTTGTATCTCGAAAATTAAACTGTGGAGTATAACCTTATTTTGATCAGGCTAACTGATTTGTATGATTAATATATTTCTTTATATGTTAATATCAGTCAAGTTATATCCTTTTGTAGGTTTGTTATAGTTTTATACTTTTTTTATAAAACCCGGTGTAAGCTATCCTATTAAATTTAATAATAACAACAACAACAACAATAATAATAATAATAATAATAATAATAATAATAATAATAATAATAATAATAATAATAATAATGATAGTAATAATAATAATGATAATAATAATAATAATAATAATAATAATAATAATAATAATAATAATAATAATAATAATAATGTAACAAACGACAATGTTAATTATGAAAAGAAACTTGGAAAGTTTGCGGAGTCTCTTCGGTATGACCCTTGTAAATTTGAATTTATCTATTATTATTATTATTATTATTATTATTATTATTATTATTATTATTATTATTATTATTATGGTGATGAAGGTTGTTATTATTATTATTATTATTATTATTATTATTATTATTATTATTATTATTATTATTATTATTATTATTATGGTGATGAAGGCTGTTATTATTATTATTATTATTATTATTATTATTATTATTATTATTATTATTATTATTATTATTATTATTATTATTATTATTATTCGTAAAATGTAAACGGAAAAATTTCGTCATTATTATTCATTTGTTTATCTTGTAATTTATGATTCTCTCATGCAGATGATAGATACATTTTTATACTGAAATGTTGTAATTAGTGCCTCATAACACACATATAGAATAACAGTTGTGATGAAATCGAGACCCTCAAGTAAAAAAACACTTAACCTGCAATTATCACTCTAAAGTAATGAAATGTTTATGATTAATTTCGTTATAGAATAAAAAATATTGAAGCTGAGCATAAACTAAAATATTTAATAACTTGAAATGGATAAAGATAAAACATACTGCTTGCAATTAATTAAAAATTACTTATTACTGTTAAATAGAACTGTTTTATACATACAATCAAACTCATGATTGTGAAATATAATATACCCTCATCTAAAATTTTCTATAGCAAGAGAATAATGTTGCATCGAACGTCAATATATCCATAGTTCTGCCCAACTTTTCTTTGGCTGTAAGGCAGTAAAATGTACAAGACACTATAACAATTACATCTGGAAGCCTACTGCGACCTCATTGAAGACGTCTTTAGGTTTCTCGAACTACTCTAATGTTCTCCGAAAAAGGACATCTTTTTGCGATGTTTACGTACATTTGGGATTATAAGAATTTCTTGGAAAGCTTTGTCACAGTCGAGTCAAGCAGTTCAGTCGGGGTTGTCGTAGCAATTTCGGTGATGAATGTTTCTCGACTCTAAATCCAATTTACTCCTCGACAATTGTCATCGTATCAGACGATTACGTTGAGACATAATCGTCCGTTGAGAGCAAATCATAACAATGCTTCGTGCATGCAATAGCAGAGTAACCTCATTAAACGCATGGGATATTATTTCGTTTTGCCATGTAGAGTGATTAACATCTAAACTAATAAATGAAGTAGTTTTATATAGATTTGTTGAATTTTTATATTCCTACTCAATGTTTCTGCTATAAAAAGAAATAAAAGAGTATAGTGACGAATATTTCGCAATATTTCTGAATCGCACAGTTTACGTTTCTTAACCGAAAATCCTGAGCACAGATAATGACCTTCCGTGATTTGTTAAACGGTATCTACCGAAAATGAACGTCATACACTCTGCATGCAACTTGGGCATTGCAGATCGAAGAGCCACTCTCTCAAATACACACCTTAGACCCCTGTTCCCCCGGAAGACCCGATTCCTCTCTGCTCCCCTTCCCGTGGTCCTACGCCTCTGGGACTCGAGACTAATGGTACTCCAAATTCAGTGTAGTGGAGCCATCTGATTGGGGTCACATGCGATGGAATTGCTGATGGCATGAAACATCTGCTCGAGTTCGCACGGATACTGCTAACTCATCTTCTGTATTTACGAATGAATACTATTCAAATGTTGTTTGCATTATAGGGTTATTCCATTTTACCATGATCTGAGGAATATGGTTTTTTTTAAAGCCGTTTGAACAAATACTTTTAATGCTGTTCATGCTTATATCTGGAGTACACATATGGTCATCTTAGCAAGAATCTAAAACTTAAACAACTCAGGGGCACCAAATACCCAAGGAAATTCCAAAAAATATGGGAATAATTTGAAACTAGCCATTTCTTCAACTTTAACATTGAAAACATTATGAAATTATTATGTCCACTTTCTACACAATTATGATAGTCCTTCGCCAATTTTCAGCACATGAAGCCAAAATCATACTGAAATCAGGATCAGAGATAAAGATATTTGAAAATGATAAACATAGAGTTGTGATATTCAATATGAGCTTGCAGAATTATTAACCGCACATAGCCATAAACACAACTTTCGGAATTAAATCTTACAGTCGTCATTTTTATTACAAATTAGAATGTGGAATGAGGGCCTTGGTCGCTTGACCTCCAATTATTGACAGTAACAAATAGCTAATATTTTTATCTAATTTTACACCAATTCTTAAAATTGGTTGCTGTTTATATTGATTACTATTACAATAGAAAAGCACTCTAAGAGTTCAGACCTCCGCCATGGCAGCTTATTTCTCGAAACAGCTTGCCTTTCGAGAATCAATTTAGACCGTAAGCCTATTTGAAGTCTGTACGAGAACCATGTGTGAACTTAGGGTAACGGTAGAGTTAATTCGGTCGACCTCTTGCTCGACATTGACCTTGACATTTGACCTACCGTGGGACTTTCAAAATTAAATCACTTCCAAGCCTCAAAATAACAATTAGTCCCTAAATGTTTCACTACTCCATGATTAAAATTGTGGCCAGGAAATTGTTCACAAACAAACAAACCAACAAACAAGGGCGAAAACATTACCTCGTCTCAACTTCCTTGGCGGAGGTAATAAAACAAAACTCGGTCAAACGGTCGCTAGGAAATATATGAAATGAGATTAGATACTACCCTCGAAAAAAAAAAATGAGTAAATCGGTAACGTCAAAACAGCTAGTTGTGGGCAAAAGATGGGGAATGAAAAAAGTAAAAAAAAAAAGGGGGCGGGGGCGGGATTTTGCATTTACTTTAAAAATGGCTACTCTTAATTCAGCAGGTAAAAGAATCACATGAACAATATGCGAAACTAGATGTCATATTAAGAAAATATTGTGTTACAGTTAAATATCAAACTATTCGAGTTGTCCTGGGGGGAGAGAGAGAGAGAGAGAGAGAGAGAGAGAGAGAGAGAGAGAGAGAGAGAGAACAATACATAGAAAGGAAAAGAGGGTGGAATTCTGCATGATGTAGGAGCAATCATGGAATGTGATACTGGAATGTGGGGTCCATGAGAGCTACAGGGGATAGAGAGAGAGAGAGAGAGAGAGAGAGAGAGAGAGAGAAGAGAGAGAGAGAGAGAGAGTACATTGTAGTACATAATAGGGGATTTCTTTTCCGTAATACCGCTTCAGTACTGTCAAAGTAAAAGGGATATTATTGTATAGAAATTGTACCCCTAAACCCCATTTCCTTTCGTGCCACAATCAAACACACACAAACAGAATACAAGCAGACAAAGGTCTGAATTCTGGATACCTCTGTACAGATGATTCGTTCATCCCATGAACGTATCGTAGTGAAATTGTTCAAAGCGATTTGGCACATACAAGCCCTACCAGCGAAAGATCGTCCTCAGGAAAGAGCCGGATGTAAATATGCATGGCATGTAGTTGTATAATACAACAATAAAACCTGCAGAAGTTATTGTTGTACATAATTGGTTGGATGATATGAAGATGACTTGCCGTGTACAGTATATGTATGGTTATGTGCGCTGTGAGTGGTTCTCAAAGCTGATGAAATTACTTTGGGTTTAGTAAAAATCTACTGGAGATCAATTGCAGTTTCTGTATGGTTGCAGAAAACCAAAAAAAAAAAAATATGGATAGAAAATCTTAATTACATATACCAGTTTTGCTTCAGAGCTTCTCATTAGCAATCCTGGAAACGGTTTGAAACTTTGTTTGTAAATGTCTCTCATTTTCGAGAATATGTTATTCTGCTGGGCTCAGTAACCAAGAGAACTGTTCAATCCCCGAATCAAGAGAGGAAAGGAACAGCATAGAGTCTTCTTTCAAAGGTTCAGTGGGCCTCTAAGCTATCATTTAGGTACCACCGTTTTTGTTAGTCGGCTGCTATAGGGCTGCAGTGAAAGTTGAAGGGATAAAAGAAAGCATATAGACATACCGCCACATCAGGATTTGAAAAAATAATGGAGATTTCAATGATAGATAGTATATATATATATATATATATATTTATATATAGTATATATATATACATATATATACACACACACATATCATATATATATATATATATATAATATATATAAAGGGTGTGTATGCGTAGAAAGATTGGTGGGGTTATTAAAAAACAAACAATTATTTTCATTGCGACACCGATCATATTACTTCTCGATTCCCTTTTAGTATATTAAGGCACCTGAAGATGTTACATATATCCAATAAAGAAAACGAGATTCAGGAGCTTTACATGTCATGCTGGCTTGTAATGTAAACTTATACAGGCACACACACACACACACACACACACATATATATATATATATATATATATACAGTATATATATATATATATATATATATATATATGGATATATATACATATATATATGTACATATATATGTGTGTGTGTGTGTGTATATTTAAAGATTTATTAAGAATAGACATTTTACTCAGATT
>NC_090739.1:40027147-40034647 GCF_036898095.1 Palaemon carinicauda | reverse complement strand
AGAGAGAGAGAGAGAGAGAGAGAGAGAGAGAGAGAGAGAGAGAGAGAGAGAGAGAGAGAATAATACGGCCCTGATGTCATTAGGCAATGTTATACAGGTGATCGATTTCTGCTCATTTTCCTGTATCCCTACACCTTACACCTCACACCTCCAACCCAACCCCTCGAGGACCGAACATGTCGACAACAAAAACAACAACAGAAAAATAACAGAAGCAAAAACATTCCCAATAGCAATTAAGTCAAACAAACTTTTCACTAATAATCAGAAATATTTTCACATATAGTTTTTCCATGGTTCACCTGAGTGCGATTATTACCGTTGATAATTCCCGATAATTAAACCCCCTATTATGCTATAAAGCTTCATTAGGCAAGAGAAACAAACACGAAAATTGCTGTTATTTTGTCCGGAATTTTATCTTGATTTCATATTGATGCCAGTTATGATGCACATTTCAACCAGTAACAAAATGGATTAGAAAAGGAAACAAATATTGGAAAAATAAAGCTGCCATTTACTGTAGGGAATTTATAAGTGGAAGTTGAATAGAAAAGAAGAGATGAATATCAAACCGGAGTTAATGTTTTAATACATACATACACACACATATGTATATATATATATATATATATATATATATTATTATATAAATATATTATATATATATGTATGTATAGTATATATATATATATATATGTGTGTTGTGTGTGTGTGTGTATGGGTATGTCTGTATGTATATCCATTTCTGAATGGGAATTCCGTAAAGAGATGAAAGGGGTTGTGAATGGCCATGATCAGAAGAGGTCAGGTCAGGGACATCCATGATAAGTTGGTTTGCTGGCAGCGATCAGACAAAAACTTTCCACGCATCAGCCAATCCGTACTGGCCAGCGTGGTGATGAAAACTGGCCCAACCCCCAAAACTTGAATAAAGACATGTCTGTGGCCTTTGTCCTATAGTGGACTAGAAACGGCTGCATTTGTTGTTGTAGTTGTTAGATATAATATATATATATATATATATGTGTGTGTGTGTGTGTGTGTATATATATATATATATATATACGCGTATATATATAAAACACATACACATAAAATTTATATATATATACTATATATATACTATACTATATATATATATATATATATATGTATGTGTGTGTGTGTGTGTACGTGTGTAATTATATTTTCTTTCTACCCGCCTCGTTTCCTGAAGCATTCTTCCCTGGTTCTTTCTATCTATTTCGTTGTATAAAAACGCTTCGCCCCCTCCGTTGTTTGGTGCGTGTTCCCTTTTACTATTGTTCCTCTAAACGTTCAAATATACTACACTTGGGGAAGAATTCATTTCAGGTTTTTTCTCCTTTATTGAAAGAATGCATATGTATTTCTTAAAATATCTTTATTTATTAACCTTTCGTTTAATCGGAGTAAGAAACTGCGTTATATATTATTTAAAATAAAAATTCATTTTTTAAGGAACCTGTGCTATTTCATTTTTATTTCAAATTCATCACCGTTATATGAATGCGCATATAACACCATGACAGGATGCTGTTGTCGTTAATTACAAAAACACTTCTCCCCAGTGTCATTTTAACTGTCTGGCTATCTGTCTGTCTCTGTCAGCCTGCTGCACATCAGGTAACAATTTTGCATTTAATTTCCAAATAACTGTCCATACACTTCGGTTTTAAATCATTTCACCGACGGTGCATGTGCCAAAGAGAATTTCATTTATTTCACCTTCATGAGGTGTCGCCTTACTTATGCAACTCCTGTAAGAACAGCTGTTAGATACAGACTGCCTCCTAAAGGAAGGCTTGCATAAATAGTACATTACTCACCTTTGGCGTAATGAACTTCATTCTCTGTCTTTCAGTCCTAGGCAAAGAGCTTTAGAGGGAAATGCCTTAATTAAAACAGCTAGTTGCTGTATATGATTATTTTAAGAGAAGTCAAACAACTAAATGCTGAATGCCACAACAACAACAACGAAGAAATTACAGCAACGGTCTTAGGAATTGTATGATCTAACATGGAGCAAATGAACTCATAAAGAATCCCCTCACAGAAGTTTAGACTATCCTTTATAAAAGACCAGTATGTCATATGAGTTTATGCACACAATCCATTCGCTAGCAAGTCGTGGGTTTTATCCCGAGTTCTTTATCATGCCGGATGGCACGACCCGTATCATGGCAAACCTATTCTCCTCGTTCATGTTTACACGTGTCTATTTTGAACGCATATGGGTTAATGTTCATGGCAATTCCCAGTGTAAACGCGTGTTTCCCTGTTTCTATTTAATAACCTATCCTTTAACCCATAAACAAAGCGAACGCGGCATGATTGAAATAAACCACGCTTTCCCCTCTAGCGATGGCAATTTCTTCCTCATGGTGTTTTATTTAAATACTGACCGAGGTAATAGTCATAAGCGCTGTATATAATTGCTTGAAAGGGATTAAAAAAAACGAGGGACGTGAATGAACTATGTCATGAGAAACAAAGAAAAGCAAAATAATTCTGCAGAGAGAGAGAGAGAGAGAGAGAGAGAGAGAGAGAGAGAGAGAGAGATACAGGAATATGGAAACATGACAGTTGATTAAAGCTAAAAGCAAAAGTACATCCAAGGCAAAGGAGCTACCCAATCATTGTAACTGTATCCATCAAATACCACTAACTTCATAATGGGCCACTGTAAATGACACCATTTATTAGGCACCAATTTCCCTTCGTGATTTCATATGTCGAAAGAAAAAGATGTCATCCATTTCCCCCTCGAAAGGTGTCTACATTTAAATCGTATTCCGTTCGTCACAGATTCGCCTATTACCCAACCGACTATGGATCTGCTCAGGAGGCGTCCTTGAAGGAGTGATTAATTCCTGCAACGTACAGGTCAGTAAACGTCACATGTATTTAAAAAAGGATGAAAACAAATGGATATTCCAACTGTTTAGAGATGGCGGTTTATTAGAACGATCATTTATGTCTTGTGTAGGTTAATTTATTCCTGTATGGATTCTCGCGATTGTTCACCTTTACTTTTTTTTTCCCTTATAAGAGAATGGCTCCAAGAGGAGTTACCCTTTCGTTACTCAACAAATATTTTGCTATGAAATACAATAGTGTTTAATGAAACTACTAATAAAAATCTATCTAGCTCCTTTTGGTGGACACAGGTGTCTTCACCTTTGAACTACAGGCAATTGCGTATATAAGCATATATATATATACAGTATATATATATATATATATATATATATATATATATATATATATATATATATATATATATATATATATATATATATATATATATATACAAAAATACAGTATATATATACATATATATATGTATATATACATATATATACATATATATATATATATATATATATATATATATATATATATATATATATATATGTGTGTGTGTGTGTGTATGTATGTATGTATGAGCGTGTGCGTGTCTGTGTGTGTATGATAGCCACAGTGTTTTCTTAACTACGTGGTATACCAGCATAGGATTCAAACCTTCACACTAAAGGTTAACATGAGGTGAACGTTAGCCACCTATGTAACTTATCTCAGTAAGTATTTATGGATGATATTACTAACATCATTCATTCATTCGCTCAGTGTGTGACACAATACATCGACTAACTTCCTCGTGCACAATTTGCTGCCAGGCTACTAGGAAAACAACGGTTTTGATGAAGCATACCTGTTATTTCCCTTCGGTCAGCAATGGAACCTGGCTTTCACGCTTTGAGGCTAACGACTTATTCATTGTACTACAAAAGCCTATTTGTTATATGGCACAATATTTTCTCGTTTCCAGTATTCATAACAATCTCATTCAGAATCTAAACAATATTCTAACTAAATAAAGATTCGTTGTGACATACTTTAAAAGCTGTGGGTGAATAACCCCCCTCCCTCTCATAAGTAGGGGACAGTATTATATATAAAATATACAACACATTGCATATGGGTACAATAGATTTCCCAGGGTTTCCTCTTGCTGTATCCGCAGAGACACAATAGGATAAGAAATGGGAATTTACTAGATCGTTAGCCTAACTGATGTAATTCACAATTATTGTTCGACTGAATCAAAGAAACTCATTTTGCTATTTCCCTCTTGCCCTGAAAGCTGTTTATCAGCAACACCTAAGAAAATTAGCTTTGGATACCTAATGACAGTGGGCGTTCTTCAGAATTCTAACCATCAATCATATTATTTGTAAAGAATAAAGACATATAATTTGTTAACAATATGAAGATTACAATCAACTGGTTATCAAAACAGTCAAAACCTTTTTATCTAACAATTCTTTCCTTTTAACGAAATCCTGTTATCTATAGAAAAGAGCAAGGAACGGCTATTTCAAGATCTAGGTCATTGCATTTTCCGAGAGATATTGACAGAAAAAGTATGATCGACCCCTCTGACCCCGCATTATAACACGCAGAATGTTGCCTCCGTCCCACGTGCAAGTTCGAAGTCTTTTACGGGTTTCAGAAGGTCTCCATCACAAATAGAATGCAACAGGAGTATTAAGCTTAAAAAACCGGACCTTTAATAAAAGGAGGGAGCGGAATAGCATAATGTTGCTTGTAAATGTAATGCATGCAATATTGCAGTGCGCCTTTACACTATACCTGCCTCAATACTTTTATCAGCCGTATCCCCCCCCCCCCCCCCCCACCGTTCCTCTCTTTCTCTATTTCTCTTTCCCTTTTTATTATTATTGAGATAAACAGAACAACAATAACAACACCAATCTGCAATATGTATGTCGTCAAATATATACAAACTATTGTACGCGACCCGTCAAAAAGGACGGCTAAATATTTAGATAGATATGCACACACACGCGCACTCACCACCCTCTCACCAGAGTATGACTGCTCTCTCTCCCTCTACCCGAGGGACGAGGAGAACAGCGTAACCGAAAAAAATATCTACATATTTATATATACAGCCAGATACTTTCTCCTTA
Source organism: Palaemon carinicauda (assembly GCF_036898095.1). Classification (NCBI taxonomy): domain Eukaryota; kingdom Metazoa; phylum Arthropoda; class Malacostraca; order Decapoda; family Palaemonidae; genus Palaemon; species Palaemon carinicauda. The sequence continues at coordinate 40,029,629 of NC_090739.1, read as the reverse complement.
TTATATGGGGGAGATGAGGTTAAAATCTTTCGATACATGAATTTATTTTTAGAAACTCTGACAGCTCCATGTCACTCATTTTGAATAACACACACGAACAAATCAAATATTGTAGGGACGCAACCTTCCGATCCCCCAGCAAATCTTTAAAGGATTAGGTTGCTAGTTTCACTGTATATTTTTCCCCACTCTAAGTAGACATTGGTACCGAAGGGCGGTATCAAGACTTGGTCCTTAGGACTGGAGCAATCCACTGGTTTAATCGTCGACACAACTGCACCACTCAGCCATGGTGCCCACTTTCTTTGATTGATCTTCGTATATTTGGCTGTTTATATATATATATATATATATATATATATATATATATATATATATATATATATATGCATACAAAATATATTATGTGTATATATATATGTATATTTGTTTGTACAACTATGTTTGTTGAGAATAATTTTTAAATTCTTATGGCTGAAAAATATTTACTTAAAGTGCCAATTCCATTTATCAAAAAAAGGAAATTTACTCTATATCACTGTCATATAAAGAAACCACGAATCGATTCGTTTTATTTTCCATTGTACATTCAGCTCAAAAAAAAAAGTATAACCTAAATAACATTACCTCTAGAAACTTCCCTATGGTCTCTTTAAAAGTTTTCCATTTCCACGCAACAATGTGATTTATGTGAGCACTGAGGTGGGAACCCAAATACCCAAGTAAAACACGCATGATAACAAATACACTTACTAGCCCACTGCAGAACAAAGGCATCAGACACGCCCTTCCACTCGCGTCTCTATTTCTTCGCCAGTTTATTCCCGCAAATTTTCTTAGTTCGTCAATACATCGTCTTCTCTTCCTTCCTCCTCCTCTTTTTATTATTATTATTATTATTATTATTACTTGCTACGTTCAACCCTAGTTGAAAAAGCACGATGCATAAGCCCAGGGCCCCAACAAGGAAAATACCCCAGTGAGGAAAGGAAAAATAAAATATCTTAAGAAGAGTAACAACATTAGAATAAATATCTCCTATATAAACTACATAAACTTTTACAGAACAAGAGGAAGAGAGATTAGATAGAATAGTGTACCCGAGTGTACCCTCAAGCAAGAGAACTCTCACCCAAGACAGTGGAAGACCATGGTACAGAGGCTATGGCACTACCCAAGACTAGAGAACAATTGTTTGATTTTGGAGTGTCTTTCTCCAAGAAGAGCTGCTTACCATTGCTAAAGAGTCTCTTCTACCCTTACCAAGAGGAAAGTGGCCACTGAACAATTACAGTGCAGTAACCCCTTGGGAGAAGAATTGTTTGGTAATGATAGTGTTGTCAGGTGTATGAGGACAGAAGAAAATATGTAGAGAATAGGCCAGACTATTCTGTGTATGTGTAGACAGAGATAAAATGAACCGTAGCCACAGAGAAGGATCCAATGCAGTGCTCTCTGGCCAGTCAAAAGACGACATAACTCTCTAGCGATAGTATCTCAACGGGTGGCTGGTGCCCTGATCAACCTACTACCTACCAACTTCTTTGGCATTCTCTTATACTTAATGTCCTTCTATTATCTGTCCTTATCAATACATTTTCTGCCCATGTCCATTTCTTTTTCTTACATGTTAGAATATCCTCTACTCTTGTATCCATGTTGCTCTTTTTCTTTATCTTGGTGTTATTCCCATCATTGTTCCAAGGTTTTTGTAAAACTCCATGTATATATATATATATATATATATATATATATATATATATATATATATATATATATATATATATATATATATATATATATATATATATATATATATATATATATATATATATATATACACATATATATATATGTGTGTGTGTGTGTATATGTATGGTTATATACTGTCTATATATATATATATATATATATATATATATATATATATATATATATATATTATATATATAGATATAGATATATATATATATATATATATATATATATATATATATATATATATATATATATATATATATATTGATGTATGTATGACATACTAAAATATCATACACGTCCTCTATTGTATCAGCATATAAATGCAATATTATCTTCATCATCATTATATATATAGAACAAACAGTTTAGATTCTACATCTACCAGTCACCTAGTAAGCCAATTAGCGATTCAAAAGAATATAACTTTTAACAACGGCGTTTGAAAAATTCGCTCATCAGTGGAAACGACACAAATGTTTTTCCCTGATAAATATTCTAAAAATTAACCGTATTTAAATCACCTGAAAGTCACCGATTATTCCAGAATCAAATATAATCAGCTTAGAATATTTCTCTACCCCTCATAAAAAGTGAGAAATATTTAAATTATTTCATTCGTGAATGACCCCTGTTTTTAATCCATATGGTCCATAATCCAATCAGTGTTTTTAGCCTATTAAATGCGCCATTTTGATTGAAAATATGAAATCCATTTCCAGCC
>NC_090739.1:40002147-40022147 GCF_036898095.1 Palaemon carinicauda | reverse complement strand
CTTTTATTTAGTTAGAGAATTTCCATGAAAAAGAACGACAACAGGAAGAAAGTGATTTGTGGAGGAATTTTTTTCCAAGGGTGGTCATTTAGATATTCTAAGAAAATCATTAATGATTATCAATATCTAAACTCCTTTCCCCGATAAAAAATACATTTGAAAGAGGTATAATTACTCAGTAACTGTGGTTTTGCTATAAAAGTAGAAAAAAAAGGATTAATCAAAATTAGTGTTTGTGTGGAGAGAAAACAGATGAAATGGTGATTGTAGGATTATTTTCTTATTGTAACACCCCCTCCCCATAAACAAATTATTCAATACGAGGGTTTAAATAACTGTTTATTGTACAGGGTTTGTGTTTGTGAGAATAAATACTATAAAACAAAGTGATGATATAGTTATTTGTTCAAATGTGCTGAGTAAAGTTGGAGATTATGCAATGAAAATTTTGCTGATTGAGAGGATGAAAATAAATTGAAGCTTCTTTATTATAAATGAAAATATCAAATAGAATTTATCACAATTTTCATTTTGTAGAAACGCTGTTGCGTATTACTTTTATTCAATGATTTTGTTTGTGCCAAAATTTCCATGATTGGTGATGTTTCATTCGAGATATTATTTGAGTGATAAAAATAGGGAGGATAATGAAAAGCAAGAACTATTTAAGGAGTAGACATGATTATGTTTTATGATTTATGGTCTCCCTGAATGAAACATGAAACATACTTTAATGATGATGGATTATTCTACGATATTATTATAAGATAAGATTCATACGTGACACAGAAACCTTATTATTGAATACATTCGTCTCTGAGAGTAAAAAAAAAAAAAAATGTAATTACTGTTATTTCTTATATAGTAACGTTGTTTCTCTCTGTTAAAGACACGTTATTTGTAAGTTGCTGATTGTAAACTGTAATAAGTATTTTAAAACGATGAAGTTTTTGAATGCACAAAATACTTTCAGTATGAATTTACGTAATAAACTTTGAACTTTAATTCTATTTTGTTAGATACTTTCTTTAATCATAATTATTTTAAATGGCCCTTTTCCCGTTTTCCATTCCCCCGTGATATTGAAAAAAAAACGCTTTTTCTGGGGTTTTAGATTAGAATGTCAGTCTCATATAGTATTCAGTAATTCTGACATACAACATCTACTCAGTAATTTTGTCCCTCATTCTTCTCCACGACTTTTGAAATAAAATGTTTATGCTGTTATAGAAAAGAATTAATGTAAGCCACGCTGTGGAGAACGGATAATTATCAACTTAATCCATCTGAATATCCATATTTGTCTATATTATTTAGAGGAACTACACTTAGCTCGAATAATCTTGTTAGTGATATATAATCCAATTTAATTAGAATCTTTTTCAATCTTTTTTTTTCGGATATAATGCCGAGTTACGACAGCTATATCAGGGCAGTGAAATATCTAATTAATTTATACTTTAAAAGAATTTTTTTTTCATATATCCTAATTAGCAAGGAGATGTATTTTTTTTCATCATCGTTGACGTTTCCATAGTTTGTAATTTAAAATACTCGTATGGAATATATGTTTATAATTACCGTAAACACATTTTTAGGAACAATACAGCTTTATAAACCTTTTGTGTATTTTGGATTTCTTACTGCTCAGCTCTATTATTCATTTAAAAAATCCATGAACTTAGCTGTTGGTAAATGAAATGCCGTATAGTTTCAGTACCGAGGAATTCAAAATAAGATTGAGAATAAAAAGAATGTCAGAACAGTATTATCATTGGACTCTCAAAATTATAATGTCATTAGTAACAGGTTTACGCTATATTAGATTATTTAAAAAAAAGGATTGAACCAAGCATCTTATTTATCCTAAAAAAAAAAAAATCTTAATGTAGTGAAAATGCATATTTTTGGCCATTGCTTTTTGAAATTCAAGTGAAGTCACCTATTAATGCACAAGTAATATTAGATATTGGAATATAATTGGATATGATTTTTTATCAAACAAATAGCTTATATGTTATAGAGAAGTCAACACGCAGAGTTACATGTTTTTGCCATTGCTTTTTAAAAGTCAAGTGAGGTCATACTAATTATTGCTCCTGCAAAATATAATATTACAGGAGGTCGAACTATTTCTGTTTTGATAATGAATTAATAGAATTTACGTTTACAATATTCCATTGATGAATAATATTCATAATTTACATTTCCCGTAAATGATATGAGTTAATTAGTTACATTGGGAGAGCACACTGAAAACGAAAGAAGCATTCAATTAAAAATCACCTAACACTCCATAGCAAGCGTTTCCCTTAACATTTGTTTATTTCTGACTCTGATGTGAATATGATCTGATGGAAGCATTTGGTAAGGTCGCTGTTGACTTTTTTCCTGTTTTTCTTTCCCCTTCTCTCACTCGCTTATTTTAAGGGAAAATGACAACTGTTTTGATTTTCTCTAATTGCCGTTCAATGTCTGATGAAGTTGACTGTCCAGGAGGCATTTTCACCATTACGCCGCGAGTGGTGTTCGTTCATGCATAGGCTGGAGTCATTACAATTTCCTTTCTTGCTTCTGCCATTGCATGAAGGGCTACGTTTAAATGCACAGATATTGAACTTTACTTCGATTTTAAACTGTAAAATAATTATTTCAGGAAACAATGCCTGAATTTAAAAATAATAAAAACTAGAGCTTTCGATATATTTTTATTAATTGAACCTCTATACTGAGTCTTTTAATTAATGTTTTCTCTATGAAATTCCGGACATTAAAACCACCTCCTAGATTGCTTCGTGAGCCATGAGCACCTCATGATTGGTAACCATCGAGTGAATAATTCATTTTCTGGAGCAAAGTTATGATATAAATTAATATTAGAACATTCATATTCCAATCATTTTCAGTTTTCTAATTAACCATAATTTCGAAATGTTGCTATGATATGTTGCCTATATTATCATGAAAATTACAATGCAACTTAATTATTTGTGTTGGAAAATAACAGTTTATAAAGTTAAAATTACTAGTGTTGGAAAATATCAGCTTATAGAGTTAAATATTCCTTAACTAGTTTACTATCCAGGTTTGCCTATGTTAAAAAGTAAGGTTTGTACTGTAAATAAAAAAAAGGTCTTTTGGTCTTATAATATAATGAAGAATCTAGTTTCATGATGGTTGACAATTTTGATTGCCAATGTCTAACGCTTCCTTATCTACAACTTATTCATTGGTTATCTGTGACCCATGTAAAGATACCGTTGTCTGTTGATGTAAATGTGCATGTTCAAAAACATAATTTATGATGAAATTTAATAAAGGTAGGAAATGCCGCTCTGATGGATGAAGGTAGATCATAGTTACTTTGATTCAAAAGTTAGTAATGTTAAGTGCTCAAGGATCCGGGCGCCTAATTGGAATATTTTAAAGACCTTTTTATTGTTAAAGAAATGTAGGTAAGTTAGTCACTCGGCCCCATTGTTAAGGGGTGGTAGGGGGTGGATTGTTACCATTTTAAGTTAGCTGAATGAAGTAAGGAAAGCATATATTGTTTGTCAGATTTCATGAAACCTAACAGTACTTCTTACAAAATGAAGGTGATGTAAAAAAAAAAATCCGTATATACATTGAATTGTGGCAAGAACACAATATTAAGCACCAAACCATTGTTCTCTAGTCTTGGCTAGTGCCATAGCCTCTGTACCATGGTCTTCCACTGTCTTGGGTTAGAGTTCTCTTGCTTGAGGGTACACTCGGGTACACTTTTCTACCTAATTTCTCTTCCTCTTGTTTTGTTAAAGTTTTTATTGTTTATATAGGAAATATTTGTTTAGGTGTTGTTGCTGTTCTTAAAATATTTTATATTTCCTTGTTTCCTTTCCTCACTGGACTGTTTTCCTTTTTGGGGCCCCTGGGCTTATAACATCCTTCTTTTCTAATTAGGGTTGTAACTTAGCATGTAATAATAATAATAATAATAATACTAATAATATTAATAATAATACCTATTTCATAACTAAGAAGACTGCGTGTCATGTAAGAAAAAGACAACGTGACTACTTAAGCAAACATATTATAATGGGCATGGTGTGACAAGGTTGTAAAATACTGTCTTTTATACGAAAATTATCGGTTATATGAAATAGAATTCAGTGACGATATAGTTTCCTCGGAAGACGGAATATTTTATACGGTTTACACGTTTCAGATATTAATGCCTAAAGGAACGTGAAATTCTTATTCAATTTCACTTCCACTCATTCGTTCTGCCAGTTCCCAACAATACCAGGCCATTAATCTCCACCAATCATACACGATTTATTACCTTGGTCATCGTGTCAATCACTCACAAAACATATATGAGTCAGAGAATATCTCTCTGATTTGACATACTAATTACTGCATTTACTATGCCACGAGCAAACTCTTGGCTTTCATACTGCACCGTGTCACGAAGGAAGCAACCTGTGTTATCAGTGACGATGACCCACATGAATTTTGCGGTGCTCTCGTGTACAAACAAATAAAACTTTGCAGAGATCCGTTTGCCTCGCAATAAATATCGATTGATTGATTGGTTATTATATATTATCTGGTATCATAACAGCAATTGAATTTCCTAAACAAACGTTTGATTGTAATTCATCGTTGTATTTGTTTCTATATCTATTCCAGTAGTCAAAGAAAGGAATAGTAAAGAGATTATTCAGCTCATTGCCGAGGCCATGTTAAAGAAATAATTGTATTCATAACCAATTTCAATGTTCTTCTCATATGACTTTACGTATTTCCAACAAAGAAATGAACGGTTGATACATTGTTGTCTCTTCCACCATGGAATTTCGACCATACAAAACTATTGACGGAAGCGGTTTCAGGAGTAAGAGTAACAGCAGTCAGAGTAAAAGGGAAATTAATATTGCCTCGAAGGAAAATAAAATATTTTTTTTAATAATCAAATTATCTTTAAATACTATTACTTATTGAAGAAGATATTTATATATCCTTCGCCAGTTCCTAATTTTTCTGAGACTTATCTTTTTAAGACCTATGGAATAAAAAAATGATAATATTGATCTCGTTATATTTGAAATTCATACTATTGTATATATCAGGTCGCCTGTTTCTTGTGTAATAAGCATTAATCATTAGGATTACACTGGTGGCTTTAAATCACTTTTACTCAGGCCGACAGAAGTCTCTCTTCATAGTCTATACATAACACATCTGTTTTTAACGTTGTTTTTAATTTTAAGGAATTTATATTCATTATTCGTTCGTGCCATACAGTTTATTCATTTCCTTAATGCCTTTCCTCACTGGGATATTTTTCCCTGTTGGATCTCTAAGGCTAATAGCATCCTGCTTTGTCTTCTAGGCTTCCAGCTTAGTTAATAATAATAATAATAATAATAATAATAACAACAACAACAACAACAACAACAACAACAACAACAACAACAACAACAACAACAACAACAACAACAACAACAACAACAACAATAATAATAATAATAATAATAATAATAATAATAATAATAATAATAATAAAGCCAGGATAAAATTACGATCACTCGAGTTTCAAGTTGAAGAAAATTAATGTAAACACGTTTGAAGGGGGTCTATAGACGAACCTTCCTCCGTCTAAGATAACATCTAGTAGGACATTTCCTTTTCTCATCTCTTTTTATAGAAGAAACAAAGACTAGGACAAAACGTAGAGGAGAGGAGAAGGTCCACGTACACAATGTGTGGAAAGGAATCAAAAAGAATTCCTAATCAAAAGCAGCGTCGTATGTATACATACGTCCCCTGTCTAAGGAGGAATGAGTGATCACAATTCCCTTACTGAATTAGGTATGAAGGGCCTCTCATTAGGAAGCTCGTATTTTACAGCCCAGAATACTTATTATTACGTGTTCGTGTAATGGTTTTATCACCAGCGTTGCTCGTCCTCATTCCTTTAGCCCTACACCTCTCTCTCTCACTCTCTCTCTCTCTCTCTCTCTCTCTCTCTCTCTCTCTCTCTCTCTCTCTCTCTCTCTCTCTCTCTCTCTCAGGTCCATAAGTATGCGGTTAGTTTTTTTTTCGCTTACATGACATGAGGGTTTTCTTATTTCAATTTTCACAAGACATAAGAGTTCCATCTTCGTCTCCCAAAATTTACTTTTTTTTTTCTTTTTTTTTTTTTTTTTTACAAAATTGTGTTCGTGCTCTATGTAGTATCGTAATGCTATTTTTGCAGTTTTTTTTTTTCTGTCAGAGATGAACATACATAATATCGCGTGACGAAGCAAGAAAACTATTATACTAAAGATCAGTCATACTTTGCCTAGCTGGGACAGTCCTAAAGGCCTGTAACTCGAGTTTAATAGTGATATCTAAAGACATCTAACCCAAATAATAATAAATTAGAAATTAGCAGTAGTAGGTTGGCTAGGGCACCAGCCACATGTTGAGATACTACCGCTAGAGAGTTATTGGATCCTTCGACAGGCCATACATTACTACATTGGATACCTCTCACTGGTTGCGGCTCACTTTTTCTTTGCATACACATACACCGAATAGTCTGGCCTATTTTTTCTACATTCTCCTCTGTCCTCATACACCTAACAACGCTGATTCTTCTTCGCTCAAGGGGTTAGATACTGCAATGTAATTATCCAATGGCTACTTTCTTCTTGGTGACGGTAGAAGAGACTCTTTTGCTATGGTAAGACAGTTCTCTATTCTTGGGTAGTACCACGGTCTTCCACTGTCTTGGGGTAGAGTTCTCCTGCTTGAGAGTGAATTTAGTTATTGATTTATTTCCTTATTTCCGTTCCTCACTGAGCTACTTTGCCTGATGCAGCCCTTAGGCTTATAGCATTCTGCTTTTCCAACTAGGTTTGTAGCTTAGCAAGTAATAATAATAATAATAATAATAATAATAATAATAATAATAATAATAATAATAATAATAATAATAATAATAAACGTTAAACCGCAAAAATTTTGAAAGTGTAAAGTTCCTCTCAAATACATACATGCAACGCGAGTGGAATACTAAGCATTTTAGGGGCTTTGCAGAGCCTTTTTGGCCCCTACCTATACTGAATATTTATCCTTATATACCCCCATTCCCATTTTCATTCTTCCAAATTGCTTTTCAAACTCTTTACCTTTAACTTCATAGTGCAACTTATACATCGAAGCTGGAGGTCCTTCCAGCCGAAAATTCATTTATTCAATCAATCATACATGGAAAATAATAAACGAATTATTTCTAAATTATGGTGATAACTTGTGTTATAAAGTTTGTGGTAAATTATCTGTTACAATATTGAGAAAATGCGCGTTTGAAAACAGCAGTAAGTGTTAATAAAACGAATAGGATATTTTGATAAGGTCGTAGGGCTTAATACTTGTTTTTTACTAAACCTGATTATGTTAATTCTTACCACGAAAAATAACTTATTTATATTATTGTTGGAAATTTACCATAGCAACTTCAGACGACTTTTTCTATATCTCCTCTAACAACAAACTTTTCTGCGATTTTATCTTAAGTAAAATCAATATAGATTTCGAAACAAATCCACTGTCAAAATTTCAGCCCAGTAAAACTTATAATTTTGATGAAAATTATAATATATTTCTTACGTTTAGTGGGAGAAATGGTAACTTTAAAGGCAGAGGGTAATTTTTTCAGAAAAAAAGTGTACCATATTTCTTATGAAAATATGGTAGGTGCACTACAGTATAGATAACAAAATGTCTTGTGTAAGATTGTGTATTTTAAAATGAGGAAAAAAGCCACGAATTAAAGAATTTTATTCAAAACCACACGATAAAAAACATTGATCTAAATAAACTAAACCTGCTGCAGATATTTTGTGAAAATATAAGCAGGTTGGAAAATGTATGAATAATTATAGTAAAGACTTCTCATTTAAGATAAGTCTGTCCTCGATGATATTCGCCTGATCTTCTCATCAGACTAGCCAGAAATGAAGCTCTTAATATGTAGCTAAATCTTCTATCACACAAGAAATATTTCTGATGAGCATTGCTTTAACATGAAAACAAATAGAAAATACCACTTCCAAAGGAGAAAAAAATAAGAAATCCTGACATAGCATATATATATATATATATATATATATATATATATATATATAAAATATTTATAAATATATATATATGTAGTGTACGCAACCCGTCAAAATTTGGTTAAATATTTAGATAGGTATGCACACGCGCGTGCACACACACATTTAACCCTGCCCTGCCCCCTTTCCTCTTTGGGTACCCCCCTCTCACCAGGATGAGCGTGACCGGAAAGATATACTCCTATGTGTATATATATATATATATATATATATATATATATATATATATATATGTATGTATGTATGTATGTATGTATATACATAATATATGTATGTATATCTATATATATATATATATATATATATATATATATATATATATATATATATATTTATTTATATATTTAAATATATATATGAAAATATTTATGTATGTATATATATATATATACATATATATATGTGTGTGTAAGTATATATAAACGCACACACCCACACACACACACACACATATATATATATATATATACTGTATATATATATACTCGTATATACTGTATATCTATATGTATTTGTGTCTCGATATAGTGAGAGCAGGTTTGTAAGAGTAAATTAATCGCCATTCTAAATATGAAGGATAAAGATAAATAAGAAGTTACTCCCCACTAATCGTTATTATGACATTTTGACTTACAAAAATAACTTTTCATCATATAGTTCAAATTATATTCTAAAAGGTGAAAGAATTGTCTGTAACGGCTCCACTGATTAAGGGTTATAAATTATTAATCAAAGCGCTCATTAGGTTGAACATTTTTTTTTTTGTTCTGTTGAACACACCTGCTAGTGCTCATAACTTTTGTAAGTACTACCACTGCATTTCTACCGTTAATGTTTTTATTTTTTTGGTGTCAGTCGAGGTACGTCTATAGACATTTATAAGTAGTTACGCTGGTTTTTTTTTTTCTTTCTTTTAGAAGAGGCTGTTTTTCTGCAATATATCTACTCCGTAAAGGATTAAAACTAACAATGGATGGGTCGTTATTATTTGTACTCGCTGCTATAATTGATAATCAAGTGATCTTTAGTTATCAAATGTCCTTGGTCGTATCCACGTCTCCCTCAGACCCTACTGTAGTACTATAACAATTTGCATGTTTCTTACCTCATGACTATCCTCTCATATGTATGAGAATAGATAATTTATTGGAAGGAAGGGACAGAAAACAATTTTCCATAAATTTACATTCTATTTTAGAGGTAGTAAGTTGGCGAGGGCACCAGCCGCCCGTTGAGATACTACCGCTAGAGAGTTATTGGGTCCTTTGACTGGCCAGACAGTAATGCATTGGATCCCACTCTCTGGTTACAGCTTATTTTTACTTTCCCTGCACATACAGCGAATAATCTGGCCTATTCTTTACAGATTCTCGTCTTTCCTCATACACCTGACAACACTGAGATTACCAAAAACTTCTTCCGATAAGGGCTAATTACTGTACTGCAATTGTTCAGTGGTTACTTTCCTCTTGGTAAGGGTAAAAGAGACTTTAGCTATGGTAAGCTGCTCTTCTATGAGAAGGACACTCCAAAATCAAACCATTGTTCTCTAGTCAGGGTAGTGCCTTAGCCTCTGTACCATGGTCTCCCACTGTCTTGCGTTAGAGTTCTCTTGCTTGAGGGTACACTCGGGCACACTGTTCTATCTTATTTTTTTTTCTCTTCCTCTTGTTTTTTTGAAATGGTGTGTTGGGCAGGCTTAATAGAAGGTCCATGGATGTCTGGAGGTTTATCAAGAGGTTGTCTTTTCCTTATGTGATTCTCTTTCTTCTCAAAGCCATCCTTCCTGTCCTCCCTTCAGTTGAAGTGGCTATCCTGGAGGGTAATTAGCCTTGTATGGTGTATCGGCTCCTCCATGCTGACCAGTTTTTCCGACTTTTTTTCTATAGGCTATGGGTTTGATCAATCACTTTAGCTACATTTCTGTACATATTGTTTTTGTTATAATTCTTGTTAATCGAGTTTTTAAGTATGATGGCTTCTTTTTTATTTCCATTAATTCTCATGCTGTCTGGAAACATTGAGCTGTATTGCAGTTGCGTCCAGACAGTAAGCTATTCTTTTGTGCTCAGAAACTTTGGTTTCTAATATGAGGCACTCATCTGAGCTCCTTATAACTTGTTTTAAGAACCCAATAATGCTGAGACATGATGCCATCCCTAGGACCAGGAGAATGGCGGTGTATATTAGGACAGAGTACCCTGCTTCTCACAAGTCCTGCTATAAATGTGCAGGTCATAAGATTCAGGTAATAAAAGTTTGTGGCAGGCATAACAACTTCTATTTGTGTTCGATCTATTGGAATCCTGACATGGATGATTCTATCTTCGATTGTCTTCTTACCTTTATGGCTAAGATACAAGAAGATGATAGAAAGGCCTCTTTCGTCTTTGTTGGTGATTTCAATGTTCACCATAGGGAGTGGTTAAGTTCTGTTTCTCCTACCGATCGCCAAGGCTTAAGAGCTTTAGTCTTTGTCTTTGAATCAGGCTGTGAGCAAATCATTAATGAAGCTACTCACGGGTCTGGTAACTGCTTGGACCTCGTATACACTGACTCCCTCGGTGTTATAACAGGTAAGGTTGGTTCTCTATTCGGGACATCTGATCATGCCTTGATTTCATTAGTAGTGAAGACTGAGTAGCCTGTCCCTGATGTATCATACTCGTGTAAAATTTATATGAAATCTCAAGCAGACTGGAATGAGATTTTGCATGGTGTTTTGGTCTTGAATTGGTCACAATTTTTTAGTAGCGTTGATCCTGTTACCCTTTGAATGAAAATCTAGTCAACATAATTGATAGGCGTATCCCTTCTAGTGTGCTAAGGTACAGAGTGAAGGACAAACCGTGGTTAAATGATGACTGTAGACGTGTTTATTTGGAGAAGCAGGAGGACTATCACCTTTGGAAGGGTAACAGATCAGATTTGACCTGGAATAACTATACTCAGCTTAGAGCTTTTGCTCAGAGAATTTATGCTTCAACTGAAAAGGAATACAATTTAACCATAAAAGAAACCATCTCTGGTACAACCCAGGAACACTAGTGGTGGACTACTCTTAAATCTGTACTCTTTGGTGTAGATGCAACAGTTCTTCCTTTACTTAAACTAGATGGCTCAGTCACTCGCTGTGCACAGGAAAAGGCAACCCTTTTGGCTGATGTGTTTGACAGTAAACAGAGTAATGAGAAACTCAAACTTCCTCATTCCTGTTTTCCTTTTGATGGACCTTGATGCTAATGGAGTTGTAGACCCAAATGGTATTTTTCCTTTGTTTTTTATAAAGACTGCAGATTACTTAGCTCCAAAGTTATCTATTATTTTGCGCAAATTAGCAAGAAGAGGAGCTTTTACCACTTGTTGGAGAATTGGTAATGTTACTCCACTATGTAAATGTGTTTGTGGTAGCTCAAGTCCAACTGATTACAGCCCAATTTCCATAACTCCCCTATTATCTAAAGTTTTTTAACGTCTTCTGGCAAAACGTCCTAATAGGTTTGCTGAAGGTAATCATCTATTCCCTAGTTTGCAATTTGGTTTTCGTAAAGGCCCTGGAGCTTGTGATGCCCTTCTTACAATCTCCAATGCTGTACAGAAATCCCTTGATTATGGTCAGGAAGTTAGTATGATTGGCCTTGATTTTATTGCTTGCCTTTGAACGTGTTGATGATGAGGCCCCTGTTTTCAAACTCAGACCGTTGGGAGTGGGTGGGTCGTTTCTAAGCATTATTATTGAATTTTTAAGTAATAAATCTCAAAGTGTTGTTGTTGATGGGCACCATAGTGAGTAGAGGAATGTGATATCTGGTATTCCACAGGGTAGTGTTCTTAGCCCATTACTTTTTATACTATATACACATGACATGTGGTTTGGCCTAGAAAACAAGGTTGTTGCATATGGTTAAATTGTATTCCTTTTCTCTCTGCATCAATTCCATCTCCTGAATGTAGATCTGGGGTTGGTGAATCCTTTAATAGAGAAATAGCTAAAATTAGTGCATGGTGCAAATAATGGAGTATGAAGTTGAATCCTAACAAAATGCAAACTATGATTATAAGTAGGCCAAGGGCAGTGGCTCCTCGACATCCGGATCTTAGCATTGATAATGTTTCTTTAACTCTTTATGGCACTTTTAAAATTTTATGTGTGATTCTTCACAACAAATTTACTTTTGAGAAACACATTAGGTCAGTGTCTTCCTCAATTGCACAAAAAAAAGTCTTATTAAGAGTCTTTTAAGATTTTCGGTGATCAATCTATTCTGAAGAAGTGTTTTAATTCTTTCATTCTACCTTGTTTCCAGTGATGTTCTCCTTTCTGGTCTTCAGCTGCTGATTCTCATCTTAATTTGTTGGACAGAAACGTACTGTCTATTAAATTTCTTATTCCTGTTCTAGATAGTAATCTTTGGCACCGTCGTTCAATTAGTTCATTATGCGTGTTGCATAAGATTTTTCATAATTCTGACCATCTTTTACATTCAGATCTTCCTGGACTGTTCTATCTTGTTCGTAATACTAGGCATGCAGTTAATTCTAATAGTCAGGCCTTCTCCATCAGAGGCTCAATACTACACAGTATTCTAGAAGTTTTATTCCAGCAGTGACCAAGTTGTGGAATGATCTTCCTAATCGGGTAGTTGAATCAGTAGAACTTCAAAAATTCAAAGTTGCAGCAGATGTTTTTATGTTACTGTTTTTGGAATAATTTATTGTTAATTTTTTTGTCAACGTTTATTTATTCCTTATTTCCTTTCCTCACTGGGATATTTTTCCCTGTTGGAGCCCCTGGGCTTCATAACATCTTGCTTTTTCCAACTAGGGTTGTAGCTTGGCCTAGTAATGAAAATAATAATAATATTGTGACTGAGTCCACTCTAAGGAAAAAATTAACTCATATCTAGTAGATAAATAAGAAAAAAAGTTATAAGACTTTTTTTCTTTATTCCTCGTTTTTCACAAAAACAGCTGTAGGAGACTATCGGCATTAATTGTGTATTAACGAAAATGTGACAACAGTAAAGGAAAACGTGAAATAATGTTTGCATGTGTCCTTCAAGAATAATAGGAAAAGAAAAATGCAAACAAGAATTAAAAGCAACATTGAACTCCATGCGTAGAAGAAATAGAAGAGAAAGAAAAAAAGAATAGCATAGCAATTTCAGAATGAGTGGCATTTATCGTGACAGTAGATGGCCTAGGGTGGAAAGTTATAGTTTTAGAAAAAAATAAACTGTCCTTTGGCCATTAGAGGGAGTCTGTATGTTCTGCGTCTCTTCTTTTTATGGGAGAACTTTTCTTTCAGTCTCCAGTCTTGCTTCATTTCACAAAAGGTATTTACATTTTCCTTGTTGAAAAGATATTTAATTTTTTTTTTCATGACAATCCAGTTACTGATAATTGAAACTTAATTACAGGTATTATAAAGATATTATGTATATTGCAACTCTTACAACACCAAATTCACCTATTCTTGTTGCCATCATCTCAGACGCGAAAGGCAATATAATGGAAGATGTTTAAACTGAAGAAACTAGCTTGAGAATATTTTGTCGGAATTGGTGCCCTATACTTTCGAAACCTCTTATATCTAGTAAAAGATAAAACAGTATGAGAGGTATTTTGTACTTACATTAGCGTGGTCTAATCAGTATAGTGCTATGGTTATCATTAATATCATAATTTTTATTATTATTATTATTATTATTATTATTATTATTGTTGTTGTTGTTTATCCAGGTAAATTGATATATATATATATATATATATTTATATATATATATATATATATATATATTATATATATATATGCTAATAACTGAGCAATAAATATCAACCGCCAATAATAAAGATAATGAATGTTACAATTCCAAATATAATAGCGAAGATTAACTGTCATCCTAACGATTAGGACCGCTTTTCTTCATATATGGAGATATATCACTTATTTGACATTCCAGCTTCGAATAATAGGGTGTCACAGGCTTGAAACGATTACAGGGAGCACTTGAAATTCGCTGACTGGAAAATCTGAAGAATGGAATTTAAACTCAACTTGAAACCCTGTAACTTATAACATTCGGAGAAGTAAGGGGTATTGCAGGGATATCATGGGCACTTTTCTTGACGAAAATGGTATCTTGTATATATGATGGAGTATGGATGAAAAGAGGACATGTCTGATACCTTTCGTACGATGGAGATGGTTTGGGAACGCTCTTCGTACTCCCCGAGAGATATTAGTTCACCAAACGTTCAGCTGGTCTCCACAAGGCACTAGAAGAGTTGGAAGACCCAGGCCTACATGGCTGACGACTAATAAGCGCGAAGTACTGAATTAAAACCTCAAGATAGAGACGACTGGTGAAATCTAACCGAGGCCCTTTGCGTCAATAGGCGTAGAAGGAGATGATGATATATATATATATATATATATATATATATATATATGTATATATATATATATATATATATATATATATATATATATATATATATATATATATATATATACAAAGCTAGTTAGTTTGTTAAAAATGTCAGGCGTGCACATCAGACAACGCGGAAGATTCATTCAACTGATGTTTCCATTAAGTCAGATTAATCCGTAAAGCAAGGCCCAAGATATGACAATATGAAAAGTTCAGGTAGATATTGGACTATTTTACTCGAACCGTTTCACAACAAAGCATGACCATACTCTTCCTCCTTTCTTTATTTGTTTTAACGTTTATCATTAAACCTTTTCCTGCACTAATATCATCGAATATTATATTTAATAAAAGAACAATGAACTGTTGCATTCCATCGCGATCAATTGATACTCAGGTTAAACCTTAGATCTAAGCAGAGAAATGTGAGTGGAAATGCCTCTAAACTCGCTTTAATATTCTGTGAAAATTCCTGAATATGAAAACACGAACTTTCGTTCAGGGTAATGTGAGTTTGTGGATGAGTTCCTAGCTTACCATTTCCTTATGTCCAATCATCTATTTATTTTATTTTATCTATCATAGTATACGAATGATCAGTCAATCTATGTACCTCAGCCCCCCCCCCCCCCCCTCTTAAAAAAAAAAAGGAAAGAAAAAAAAATTGATAAAGTGCATGAGTCTTCACCAGAACGTTGCACTCAAAAGTGCTCCTTGGTATACCGAGAAGTAATAGTGTGAAGAAAATCTTATATATGAAATGGTGCAGCCTCGAAGGATGATCATGGAAATGTTTTAACTTGGCTGCAGCAGCTGCGGTGCTTTCTAGATTCAACTTGCTATCTGCGGTGAAATACGACATAAACATAATGGTGTAATCTGAGAAAATAATTGGAAAGCTTCCGCTGCATGATTATGATCTACAAGGCCCCTGTTTGGGCTATTGCTGTTGTTTTTGAACGTTAGAGAAATAAAGTAGAAAATTATCTCATGGATGGAGGGGGGGCGGGGAAGGAGACGGTTATGCAGCATAAATGACCGAGAAATCTCCGTAGATTACTTCGTTCAATCTTCTGTACGTGATGAGAGACAACTTAAGGAGCTTAAAATATATTAAATCCGTCCCCCCACCCAACCCATAACCGTTGATTATGGCAGCTGCTTCATTTTTCTTGATTTAGTTTAACGTCTTGCTCTAGGAAATAGAATTTTTGTTTGTTGAATTTTCCTATCTATAATTCACCATGAAATAAAAAATCTGTTCCAACGTTTTTTAACGTTATCGCGTAAAGTTCGTATATATGTCAACTTTAATCACTAAATATCATCTATCAACTTTTATTACCAGATGAAAAAACAAGCAGTAAATAAACTTCCGAAGATAGAAGCAATGAATCAGAAAAATGATTAACAAATAATCTTAGGACAAAACAAAAACAAAAAAACTACAACAGAAAAGATCCCAAGTAAGATGAAAACGTCCTCCACGAAGCGGGGCCTAATGAAAACACACGAGTGTCGAATATCCCTCTGCTTGGGTGTTGCGGAAGCCTTAGGCATTGCCATGTTGTTATTATTATTATTATTATTATTATTATTATTATTATTAGTTGTAGTAGTAATAGTAGTAGTAGTAGTAGTAGTAGTAGTAGTAGTAGTAGTATCATTATTATTATTATTGTTGTTGTTGCTGTTGTTTCTTTTCGTTTTCATCTTTAATGCCCCTGGCAGTTACGCTTAAATCTTGAGAAACAACACTGTGCTAAATTTTGATTTTCATTTAGACACAAGAACATACACAGGACGAATATCTGTGTCGAACATCCGAGCATCGACTTACAGTTTTCTACAATCATTTTGCAACATGGTTGCTAACTAAATAATAGTATCCACTCACAGATACATAACTCACAGGTCAAGATAAAAGAAGTACATAAGTGTTTAACTGGCCATGCATCCCTTAGTGTGCAGCATTTAGAGGAATCATTTTAAACCTTTGATTTCCTTTACACAGCCAAAATATTGAACTGGCAGAAAATAAACAAGAAACCGGTTTAAGTTATGCTTTCTGCCGACCCTTTAGGTTATATTAACAAAATAATCATACGTACATTCAATTTACATAAAACAAATCCTTCTGCTTATTCTATAGCTGGAAGTAAATTAATATTCTTCGGATTGCATACAATTTGCAATCATTTTCACATTTTAATTCATTATAAATCATTACTTTAGGTTTTGCATAACTAATCCAAAACATGATTCCCGTAATAAATTGTGATATTTCAATATATAAAATACAGTACACGAATTTCTAAACTAACATAAATTTTTCCCCGCATATATGTGCATATACATACTGTACATACTCAAACACACTTACCTACATGTGTGTATATATATATATATATATATATATATATATATATATATATATATATATATATATATATATATATGTGTGTGTGTGTGTGTGTGTGTCTGTATATATATATATATATATATATATATATATATATATATATATATATATATATACATATATATATATCAACAGAGGTCATCATGATGAATAGATTAATGGAATTCGCGAATAAAGAATTATTTCTTGTATATTATCCTATATAAGAAATTTACTTGCAATGTTTGTTATATGGTCTGTACTCATTATATCTTCATCAACTTTCTTGGCATTTTTTTATATAAAAATGTAATTATATCGAAATATTTAGGGAAAACTCAACAATAATCTACGTTCCGCTTTTCTTTCTAACGTGGTCCCATTTTGAGTTTCTCAACCAACGATTATAGAATGAAGGAAATCCCCCATAACACCATCCTGAAAAGACCTTTCAGGCCAAATGCAACCTAACAGGAACTATCTCAGAAAATCGAGTTTGTAACAGGTAAAGCCTAGTACAGAATGACAACAGGAGGATGGGGACCATGTTGGGGGTCGGTTAGGGTAACTATCTCTCCCACGGTCCCACCCCAATCCCCTTTTCCCTTTTACTGAGACAAGATACATCAAGGGTTCCGCGGAGCGGATGGACGTAATCTGGTAATTTACCGCGTCGTCACCTGTGAATGCTATTGACTTGTGTGAAGGGGAACCCCTGGCTGCATGCATCCCACCCCGCCAACCGGCTTTACCAGACCCTTCACCATTTCCTCATTATGAACTAGCATCGCCTAAGAAATTTTAGTCCTAACTAGGTGGTCCATGCCGTAGTAGTTCGTTTAATTTACCGTGTTTGTACATCGTATGAGGTTGATTTATTATCATAAATATGTGAAACCATTTCCGTAAAACTCTTACAATCACGACACGCTATAATTTATTTCTTACTTCTGCTGTCATTATACAAATCATGCAAATGCCATTTACTTCATTGATATAATAAACGCATCACACGATTTTGGGTCCTGAACATGTTTGACTGGCTGTTCGGAGGCTGTTTAGTTTGAGCTCTGCGCTCTTATTTTTAATTTTGTTGATTGAATTTGTGGTTATGTAAATGACATATCTGTTTTTGACGTTGTTAATAGTTTATATAGGACATATATGTTTTGACGCCGTTACTGTTTTTTAGAATGATATATTGTTAATTTATTCTGATTATTTATTTATTTCCTTATTTCCTTTCCTTACTGGGCTATTTTTCCCTGTTGGAGCCCTTGGGCTTATAGCATCTTGCTTTTCCAACTAGGGTTGTAGATTGGCTAGTAATAATAATAATAATAATAATAATAATAATAATAATAATAATAATAATAATAGTTGCTGATAATAATGGATTTATGGCTCAGTGGAAGAAATCGCGTAATCTATTGTGATGTCAATCATTAACATGTAACTTAGTCGTGAAATCTAATATGCAAAGGGTTGATTATTTTGTGGTGTCCGACCTCACCTGTGCGGTCGTCGGGAATTATATAGCCCTATATCGCTACTCGCCTTTATTTACTGTATTACAGTGTTGTATATCCTTTTTGAAGCAGATACTCATCATAAAAGAACTATTATATTGTTGTAAAATATGTTGTCTGTAGAGAAGATGTGATATAATTTATCGTCTCAAGACTGAGTATTCTGTTCTCACTAGCTCAGAATTTGAATTCGAATGCCACCTTTATGGAATAAAGTACACATTGTCGGAGGCCGTCCTATCAAAAGGTATTTAAAATATTTACATAAGTTTCGTGAACCATCACCAAAAATACTCAGAGTATACACTAGCCAAGAGAAGAAATTATTTGAAATTCCGACCTTGAATTTCAGAACATCAAAGTTCAAGCTTAATTTGTTGCTTGATAAGTAGAGTAAAAACACAAAGAAATATATCGTGGCATCATGGGAAAGGTCTGTAACTAACTGCAATAATTAAGTAATATAATTTTGATGGATAAAATGTATGTTAATGTCCTTAAGATAGGTTTCTCTCCTAATTATTCTTTTCTCGTCTAGAACTGGAAAAGGTTTTCCTTGAAAGTTGGTTCTATTGGGGAAAAGTAATCTGCCCCATTGAAGTATCTCATCGCGAAACCTTATTTTACTCATATATAACATAATTACTCTTTTTTCAGTACTATTACTCCAACTTGAAAATTCGATTATCTATAACATTTGCTTTGCATATATGTTTCAATTTGGCATCAGGGACCCTGGTAGCGTGTCACCAAGAAAAATACAATTGTAAAGCAAAGAATCATTGGGGTTCTTAGAGAATCTTCCCTTTGAAATAGTTTCTTAACGCGAAACCTTATTTTACTCGTATAACCTAATTACTCTTTTTTTCAGTACTATTACTGCAACTTAAAAATTCAGTTATCTATAACATTCACTTTGCATATATGTTTCAATATTACTTCTGTTCAACATTTTTTTTCTTTTTCCTTGTGCTTTGGCATCAGGGACCCTGGTAGCGTGTCGCCAAGAAAAATACAATTATAAAGCAATGAATCATTTGGGTTCGTAGAAGAAAATATCAGCTCATATTTAAGATAACTTATTTTATATTCTTAAAGTTGTTCGATGAAATGGCTATTATGACTTGAACGTAATACGTATGAGATGTAAGTAATTTAGGATTTTAATACTTTACCAAGGATACGTGAAATGCCAGAGAATATTATGTAGCCTGGAATTCCAGAAATAAAGTGCTGAAACTCTCAATACCTACAAATTATTCAAAGACTGGATAGTAGTGGAAGGAGATGTGAATTTGTTAGAAGGCTTTTCAAAAAAAAAAATTTAACAGCAGTAAGACTGAATGTACACTTTAAATTTTATCTTTAGCATTTAAGTAGGAAAGGACGAGAGAGAGAGAGAGAGAGAGAGAGAGAGAGAGAGAGAGAGAGAGAGAGAGAGAGAGAGAGAGAGAGAGAGAGAGAGATGCTGCTTAGGATAAAA
>NC_090739.1:39994647-39997147 GCF_036898095.1 Palaemon carinicauda | reverse complement strand
ATATATATATATATATATATATATATATATATATATATATGTATGTACAGTATGTATATATATATATATATATATATATATATATATATATATATATATATATATGTATATATTGTATATATAATATATATATATATATATATATATATATATATATATATATATATATATATATTAGGTTTAAGCTGTGGATACAATCGGCTTGTGTAATATATTTGATGAAGGAAGTCTAAAATGTGTAGATAAATAGTTGTGAACAGGCTTGAATACGGAAAATTATTAAAATTTATTCTAATCCTCGGGTATAAAGAAAGAATGAATGGGTGACAATTGATTAATGAAAAGGTATATAGTTCAGAAGCATCAGAAGGTAAGAGGCAAGGAATGCCTAGGAAGGGTGGCAGAGATCGTGGGAAAGAAGTATTGGTAAAAATGGCGTACAAGAGTGCATATGGACGGTGTTAGTATGGTGGTTGAGGTGCTGTTGATGAGCCTTATGTGTAGGTATATGAAGCAGCTAATGCCGTTGGAATTTTACTACACATGGCTCATATAAAGTTAGTTTGATAAAAGTTTGGTAAAAGTCTACAAGCGTAGTGTCTTTAACAATTGTTTATTTCAAAAAATGATTTCGGGTGAGATAATTTTCAAGCATATTTTCCGAAATAAATATTTTGTCGATTCTGGAAAAAAAAATAGATATTGGTTAAATATTAGTGCTATACATGACATTGTATTGTCTATGATAAAATTTGACACGTAAATACATTTGAAAGGAGGTTGCTTATCTGCCTCATCTAAAGAAATCCCTTAAGTCAGATAAGAATAGGAACGTTATATTTGGATGCATTTCTGTAGTGGGTATTTTATGTTTCTGATATGGCCAACCAAACGATTTCATGTATATTTTTATTATTTGCCATCGGCTCCAGAAAAATAAAATCGCTGTTAGCAAGTGTTGTATGCTTTTAACTAAAGATGAAGGTGATAGTTTATTCCCGTACACACTTGGAAACATTGTTTGGAGACGGTTTCCAAACAGTTTGGAAACTGTTTCCGAAAACTTGATTCCAAACAGTTTGGAAACAGTTTGCAAACTGTTTGGAAACAGTTTGCAAACTACTTCCAAACAATGTTTCCGGTCCACACCTCAGTTGTGGTCATGCCTGTGATGAGTGTAGAGGTTGCTTCAGCAGCGTCTGCATTTAATTTGGCACTTTTGATAAAGTCAAGAGATGTCAAGAAAAAGAGAAAGATATGGATGAGGATTTTTTTTTAAAAAAGGACCCTATGGTGATTTGCTTTTGGCGGAACTGAAATTAGATGGTGGAGGTTTCACCAATTTTGTTCGGATGTGCTCAAGTGACTTTGAACTACTTTTACGGATGGTGCCTCCCAGTATATCTCGAAAGGATACAAAATACAGAAAGGCTATTAGTTCTAGAGTTTTCTCGGCAGACCACAAGGCGTTATCACTGCAAGTCTCGAGTAGGTACTAATTCATCGCCGCCTTGGCCGCACACACAAACACACACAGTGTTTCCCATTCTGGATGGGAAACAGTAATTCGTGAAATGGTGTTTGGAAATGGTTTGCAAACAGTTTGGAAACAGTTTGTAAGCAGTTTCGAAACATTGTTTGCATACAGTTTGGAAACAGTTTCCAAACTGTTTGGAAACCGTTTCCAAACATTGTTTCCAAGCGTGTACGGGGCTTAGAGTATATATAAGTATATATATATATATATATATATATATATATATATATATATATATATATATATATATATATATATATATATATATATATATATATATATACGTGTGTATATATATATGTATATATATGCGTCTGGATAAAAGGTTTACGTTATCATTCTATTTCCAAATTGCTTTCAACTTTTAATAAATTGTTTTTTTTCTTTTTCATTTATTTTAGGAATAAAATGTAACTATCACTGCTATCTATCACTGTACATATAATCACCACACAACCATTTCCACTTCATTCTAGGTCTATTCAGTATATTATTTGTAATTTTAATCCTAAAAAAATATTTTCATGAAATATACATGCTTACTGATTTCTGATAAAACACGGTCCTTCCACTTGTGAAATCTTCATAGTCCAAAATAAAGGAACAAGGAAGTGATATATTCCAGTCATTATTACATTGAAAATTCATAAACTGGAGGGACTAATAAAAAAAAAAAAATTCTTCTCGTTATTTTTTTTCGTTTGGGTATTTTGCTTTTTGTGGTCATTGATAAACATTTATTAAATATTCGACAATAGAATATAAGTTTTTTTTTTTAAATTAAAATTTTTTTTCCTCGGGAATATACAAGGAAATCTGATATATTCAATTTTGCAAGAGTAATGCAAAATAATAAGCAAAATTAAAAGGCTTAAAATTGAGAGAGAAAACATTACCAGAACTATAAAGGAACTTAAAGAAAGAAAAAAATTAACCTGTGGAAATTTTTAAGTATATATATAT
>NC_090739.1:39987147-39992147 GCF_036898095.1 Palaemon carinicauda | reverse complement strand
CTTTTAATATCTAATTCACCCTGCATTGTGATCATAAATCCAAGGATTCGAACCTTAATGATATTATGCTACAAAGAATGTGAATAGATTCCGCTCTGCCGTACATATTCCTGGCGAGGTCAAGTTTTGTAATTTAAAAAAATCCACTCATTTTCACCATCATGTCCGATTGGTATATGTACACGTGGTCGTTTTATGATAATTTCATCACTAACAATCGTAATTTTCGTTTATTCAAATAAACCATGAATAATTTTTGATATCAAATTGACTTTTCTTAGGGATCATAGACTCATGGAGTATTCACTTTTTTCATGGTAAGTCCTGACTGGCTAGGAATTTGAACCTTTGCGTCGAGTAGAAAATAGAAATAGCGGTAGACAATTGACTTGACCATTCGGTTATAAAGCTATATTAGAGTCGTATCTGGTTCTGCCGTACATTCTGTATACCTATCGAATACAGATTTCATGCTCAGAATCAAAAGCGACTTATCTCACTATTATAGCTCAAATTCGGATTCATTGGGCAGAAGTACTTATAGAAATGGCCCCCCCCCCTCCATTTGGTCAAAATGTGGCTTCTTTGAATGAATAGAAATCAGGAGTGTTACTGATAAAATTACTATAAAACAGTCTATTTTAACAAGCTTACCAATCAGCTATAACGATGTTTCGTTGATTTTGATTGTAAGTACAAAACCTTAAATAGGAATATATACGGCAGAGTTGGAATCATCTCATATCTCTTAAGGGCAGAATGGTAATTTTGATTGTCTACCTTTATTGTTTTTCATTACTAAGATTTCGTCTTTGGAGGGGCAGGATGGGACTGGATTGGTGATAGGAATTTAGCTGTCCTTGGTAGCAGAACACCACAGAATTTGCAATGCTTGC
The DNA here is from genome assembly GCF_036898095.1 of Palaemon carinicauda. Taxonomy (NCBI): domain Eukaryota; kingdom Metazoa; phylum Arthropoda; class Malacostraca; order Decapoda; family Palaemonidae; genus Palaemon; species Palaemon carinicauda. The sequence goes on along the minus strand of NC_090739.1, from coordinate 39,991,251 downwards.
TTACCAGAATGAATGGAATATCACACGAGGTTGGGCTGAAAATAAAAAGAAGACAGACAGAGATGATGAGAACGGTGTATACAATGGAAGATGAAATATCATTGGAAGGAGAAAGGATTAATGAGGTAGAATCGTTAAGTATTTAGGAACTATGATCTCCAATACAGGGTCTTTAGAATTAGAGTTTAGTGAAAGATTGAAAAAAGCAAACCAGACAATGGCTAGCTTAAGTAAAATTTCTAAATCAAATCGCCTGAAATTACATATAAAAATAAAAAAATAAGAAATAAAAAAAAAATAAAAATCAAACTATAAATCAGTTTAGTGAGATCGGTGTTACTCTATGGACTTGAGTCATGGTATTACAATGAAACAATCTCCAATAGATTTAGTAGATCTGAGAACAAAGCTCTCAAAAGGATATTGGGAGTTAAATGGCAGGACAGGATTACAAATGAAACTATAAGAGAGATTACTCGAGTTCCATATGTGAATGAGATCATGATGAGGGGTAGATGGAGATGGTTTGGGCATGCTCTTCGCACTCCCCAAGAGAGATTAGTTCATCAAAAGTTCAGCTTGGCTCCACAAGACACTAGAAGAGTTGGAAGACCCAGATCTACATGGCTGAGGACTATGAAGCGCGAAGTAGAAGATGATGAATGGAGAAGTATTGAATTAAAAGCGAAACCTAACCGAGGCCCTTTGCGTCAATAGGCGTAGGATGAGATGATGAGGATGATATATATATATATATATATATATATATATATATATATATATATATATATATATATATATAAATATATATATATATATATATATATATATATATATATATATACATATATATATATATATGTATATATATATATATAAATATATATATATATATATATATATATATATGTATATATATATATACATATATATATATGTGTGTGTGTATATATATATACATATATATATATATATATATATACATATATATATATATGTATATATATATATATATATATATATATATATATATATATATATATATATATACCTAGGTGTGTGTGCCTTATACGATAAAATTCTCTATACTTTAATTTTTTAGAATTGAATACTTAGGAATAACACAACTTGTATTATACAACATTGAAATACAATGAAACTAATTTAGGTAAAGAGAGATTAAGCCAATTAGAACGTAATGATGATACATCGAATGGGATGCCAGAAATGTCTCTGAATATTCAGGCTGCATTTGGGCCTCATTTCGCAAAGTAAAGCATTCATTCATCATGAATACCATTATTTCCTCACCTTTTACAACAGCCTGTGTTAAAGGGAGAGGCTGTGTCCTTTACCAAAATAGAGAAAGTGAAGTTGAAATTTTAGTACAGTTTCACGTTAGATATTTAAGATAGATGCACACACACACACACCAAGGCCGGCGTAATGAATATGGAAATTGAGGAAATCAAATAGCTTTCAACCCGCAGCAGAAGTGCCTTCCATTTAAATGACTCGTTTTATGCTGGTATTTTTTTATTTTTGTGTTTTGAGATGTAAGACCAAGGTGAGTGAAAAGCAACTAAACAGATGTCTATGTATTCATGGCATGTCATTTCTCAACACACGTTGTGACTAACTAATGCAATTATTAAAGATATGTTTTTTGTGGTCTTGGATAAGGGGAAGTTGTTTAGTTATTAAAATAAAAAAAGAAAAAAGAATGTGATAATTTAGCATTCGCATACCGTGATCCATTTGACAATAGATGAAAAATTAAAGAAACGTGAACTTGTAGAGATGTTCATGATAAATTGGTTATGGTGTAACAACTTAATGGTCATTAATGCAATAATTTATTGAATGGTTTCAAATAATTTTTGTTAACAGTAAGAATAAGGTTATTAAGCACAATTTGTCTTGATTGCCATTAAATTCCTATCATGAAAAGTGACGACCATTAAAAAGTAGAATACCAGTATCCAAGAATACTATTTAACGACGTGAAGATGGGTTTCTTTAAAACAGGGTGCAAACAATAATCCAGGAATAAGTCTACTACTGAGCTAGCAATGTATGATCAGAAAATTTGCAAAATATATTTTTTTTGATAAACAACTACGACTATGAATAGGATAAGAATAACATGCTAGTAAAAGATAGTCGTTTGAAGTTTCATTAGTCCCAACGAAAATTTGTAGCCTGTACTAAGAGTTTCAGCTTCAAGCCCCTGATATTCCTATTCATTCCTCGCGGATTGCTGCACTCAGTTTGCGTAGTTTATTTTATATTGAGAGAGCAAATTCCAAATTAAATCAAGGTGAAAGTATAAGGCTTAAGGACACAGGCAAGGATTTTCATAGCACTAGCCAGTAACAAACATCGCCAATGGCCCTGTATGCAATTTTCTCCGAAGCCCTTTAAGTGTAGGCTACAGTCGTGTTTTATTATTATTATTATTATTATTATTATTATTATTATTATTATTATTAAAAGTTGCTAAGCTACAACCCTAGTTGGAAAAGCAGAATGCTATAAGCCCAGGGGCTCCAACAGGGAAAATAGCCCTGTGAGGAAAGGAAACGAGGAAAAATAAAATATCCTAAGAATAAATATCTCCCATATAAACTATGCATACCTCATATGTAATACAATAATATCTTTCATCAGTGGCTGTTTTTCCAAACAAGGCTGCTTCCTTAATATATGCATAAACCATGGTCGATGGTGACAAAATTTAAACCTAAATGTTGCCCGTGATATAACGAAAAGTTGTAAATTAATGCTTAAAGTTTACGCATCCCTTTCGGCAAAAAAGTTTTACTTTATTATTTTTCGAAGCCACATATCTGTTTTACAAATAACAAAATTCAACTTTTCCATCATTACGACTTTATATATTTTTCCCATAGTGTCCAGAAAATTTTAATTTGATATTGCGTGCATTGAAAAGACTCAAAACGAAATTCATCATTATTCAATTTTATTTTTCTGGTCGCTTCAAAAAAGAATTTGGTCAAAACTGTCATTCAGGAATTTGTCAATCCGTAACACTAAATGATATACTGTTTAATCAAAATAAAGAAAATTACCAGAGTAAGTGGTGCAAAAGAGAAAAAAAATAATATACTACTGGAGGCATCAAAATTTTCAAACACAAATAGTTAATAAACAAAAGATAGATTTAAAATGCATAATTTTATCCATTCACAAAATACGTTGTGGTTGGGGTTGTTGTGGCCGATGCGGTAACGTCTCTGACTGGTGAACGCCAGATTGGGGTTAGAGTCCCGCTCAAACTCGTTAGTTCCTTTGATCGCTGCAACCTTACCATCCTTGTGAAATAAGGATAGGAGGTTTGAGGGAGGCTATAGGTCTATCTACTGAGTCATCAGCAACCATTGCCTAGCCCTCCTTAGTCGTAGCATAGAGAGGAGGCTTGGGCGCTGATCATATGTAATAGTAGGGCATTGTCCTGCTTGATAGAGCAATGTCATTGTCCCTAGCTTCTGCCATTCATGAGTAGCCTTTAAACCTTTAAGTCTTTAAATTTGTTATTGAATTAATATGGGTCAACGACAATATAACAATTTTCGATTTAAGTTTTCTTTTTTGCTCTGTCATTTATTATACTGCCCCATAAATAGGTGACATCATCATTCAATGATCTTTTCGTTCTTCTTACCAACCTTCTGAAGATAATTTTATGCCAATTCGAGTATTTACTCCTGGGCCAGCCCATACCATTTAAAAGGAAAACTTCTTTAAGGGATGCAAATGTTTACCTCTGACAATACGTGCATGCCACTTACTTTGCAGAGCATCGGCCCCCACATTCCTAAGATGTGTCGCGTTATTACACTAACAAATACGGAAACACTTTCATTCCTTTCACTCTATGGTGGTTTTCCACGTTAGTGTTAATTGATGCCAATGCTCATATGTTACAAAAAGTGTCATACACTGTTATGAATCGTACATCATAGTTTTTATGTTTAGCTATGTATATATGCGTTTTTCTCCTTTCCCTTTTGGGTGTGGTTCACTTGAGAGTTAGATCATTTTTGATGACTGATGCCGCCCTGTGTTAAGAACATTAGTACT
>NC_090739.1:39977147-39984647 GCF_036898095.1 Palaemon carinicauda | reverse complement strand
AAAACAGATATGTCCTATATCAACTATTAACAACGTCAGAAACAGATCTCATATATAAACTATAAAAAGACTCATGTCAGCCTGATCAACATAAAAACATTTGCTCCAACTTTGAACTTTTGAAGTTCTACTGATTCAACTACCCGATTAGGAAGATCATTCCATAACTTGGTAACAGCTGGAATAAAACTTCTAGAATACTGTGTAATATTGAGCATCTGATGGAGAAGGCCTGGCCATTAGAATTAACTGCCTGCCTAGTATTACGAACACGATAGAATTGTCCAGGAAGATCTGAATGTAAAGGATGGTCAGAGTTATGAAAAATCTTATGCAACATGCATAATGAACTAATTGAACGACGGTGCCAAAGATTAATATCTAGATCAGGAATAAGAAATCTAATAGACCGTAAGTTGCTATCCAACAAATTAAGATGCGAATCAGCAGCTGAACACCAGACAGGAGAACAATACTCAAAACAAGGTAGAATGAAATAATTAAAACACTTCTTCAGAATAGATTGATCACCGAAAATCTTGAAAGACTCTCTCAATAAGACAATTTTTTGTGCAATTGAAGAAGACACAGACCTAATGTGTTTCTCAAAAGTAAATTTGCTGTCGAGAATCACACCTAAAATTTTAAAAGAGTTGAGCCACCTACTTACAATCATACTTTGAGTTTTGTTAGGATTCAACTTCATACCCCATAATTTGCACCATGCACTAATTTTAGCTAAATCTCTATTAAGGGTTTCACCAACCCCAAATCTACATTCAGGGGATGGAATTGATGCAAAGAGAGTAGCATCATCTGCATATACAACACGCTTGTTTTCTAAGCCAAACCACATGTCATGTGTATATAGTATGAAAAGTAATGGGCCAAGAACACTACCCTGTGGAACACCGGATATCACATTCCTATACGCACTATGGTGCCCATCAACAACAACTCTTTGAGATCTATTAGTTAAAAAATCAATAATAATGCTTAGAAACGACCCACCCACTCCCAACTGTTTGAGTTTGAAAATAAGGGCCTCATGATTAACACGGTCAAAGGCAGCACTAAAATCAAGGCCAATCATACGAACTTCCTGACCACAATCAAGGGATTTCTGTACAGCATGAGATACTATGGGAGTTATGGAAATTGGGCGGATAATCAGTGGGACATGAGCTACCACAAACACATTTACAGAGAGGAGTAACATTACCAATCCTCCAACAAGTGGTAAAAGCTCCTCTTCTTGCTAATTTGCACAAAATAATAGATAACTTTGGAGCTAAGAAATCTGCAGTCTTTATAAAAAATAGTGGAAAAATACCATTTGGGTCTACACCTCCATAAGCATCAAGGTCCATCAACAGAGATCGAAAAGCTAAACTAGTTAGTTTAGCCAAAGAAAACATGAATGAGGAAGTTCAAGTTTTTCATTATTCTGTTTAATGTCAAAAACATCACCCAAAAGGGCTGCCTTTTCCTTTGGACAGTGAGTGACTGATCCACCTGGTTTAAGTAAAGGAGGAACTGTTGCATCTACACCAAAGAGTGCAGATTTAAGGGTAGACCACCAAGGGTAGGCTTATATATATATATATATATATATATATATATATATATATATATATATATATATATATATATATTGATTTTTGTCGATAATATACTGGTTTGAATACCCTTAACACTAAAAGAGAGGAAAATTATTTCACGAAAAATCCAACATTGACAAACATAAGCATGTATGGAGAAGAAAAAGTATTTCTTCTTAATTATTATTAGAATTAGTATATATACACACACAAATATTTAAATATATATATATATATATATATATATATATATATATATATATATATATATATATATCTTCTTTCCCACAGTTATCCTTACATTAAGGGGTCGGTTGCTTGATACACCCTCTCCAATTCTCTCCATACCATCCTTCACTCATCTCGTCATATAATTCTCTGCCTCCCTCTTGATCTTCTCCCTATAACAGATTCCTCCCGAGCCCTCCTCACTCCCTCCCCACCGTCCATCCTTAACACGTGCCAACACCATCTCAGTCGTGACACTATTATCATCTCTGTAATCTTTACAATACCGGCCATTCCTCTTATTTTATCATTTCCCAATCTTTCAAGCAGCAATATTCTCATAATCCACCTCAGCATTCTCATCTCCGTACTTTCGTGATTTTTTTCTTCTTTTCGCCTAAAGGCCAAGTTTCTGATCTAAACATTAACACTGGTCTTATCACTGCGCTATAGATCTTCACGTTTACCTTGATTGGCATATTCACACGTATATATATATATATATATATATATATATATATATATATATATATATATGTATATATATATATATATATATATATATATATATATATATATATATATATATTTCACCATATACCTTTCTCCTTTTATGTTGGAGTTGGCGCCTGGGGAGTTCCGATTTTAGATTTTTCTGCAGGTAAGGGTTGAAATTTCTGGTCGAACACCTTTTATACTGATCTAAACAGATCCTGGTATCCATTTAAAGCTGAGAGGACTGGTAGGCAATAGTCAGGAACTGGATAAGGTATCAGAAATCTACGTTTGATTTGTGGACCATTTATCTTACGGTTTCCACTGACTCATTTTTATATCAAAGAGCAAAATTCATAGAGCTACTCTTGAGTAGGGTTTAAACTCGGGCCCAGTATGCATAAGTAACTAGAATTTTTATACACTGCTTATATACTATATATATATATATATATATATATATATATATATATATATATATATATATATATATATATATATATACACAAACACACAAACATATATCTATCTATATATATATATATATATATATATATATATATATATATATAATGTATATATATATATATATATAGATAGATATATGTTTGTGTGTTTGTGTATATATATATATATATATATATATATATATATATATATTTATATATATATATATATATATATATATATATATATATATATATATATGTATATATATATATATATATATATATACATATATATATATATATATATATATATATATATATTATATATATGTATATATACATATATATATATATATATATATATATATATATATATATATATATATAATGTGTGTGTGATATCAGTAATTTTGGGAGGGAGTTACTTATGGTCCAAAGAACATTTGGTCAGATTTTGATTGAAAAGTGTCACTTTTGTTAGTGAATGTCGCTTTCTTCGTTTTTATTTTGTTTTAAGCAGGAACTTTTAAACAAATAATTTTGAGTTTCAACGTATCTAAGATGAATTGTTTAGTTGATCATTTATATACAGAACAACCATTTTTTTTTAAAGAAGTAATATATGATTAGTTTATAAGATTCTGTTTTTAAGGTTTTTGATGACTGAAATATCGTGTGTATTACTAATTCATAAGTGATTGTATACATGAGTTTACAGCCGACTAAGAGATATCACAAAGATGGTATTTGTTAGAAAATTAAAAACATATGAACATTGCTAACTTAACGAATAGCAAATTGAAGGACAATATTATATAACCTAAGACAGTCATTCCAAACTGATATAATTTTAATGAAAATTAAAGAAAAAGAGAGAGAGGTATAGTAGGGTGGAATTTTGTTGTCAAATTACAAAGGGAGTAATTGATATAAAACAATTCTATTAACTTCGTGTAATCTGCGCCTTACATTATGTGCTCCTTCTCATTTTCTTCACAGGATTAAATTTCTTTTAATCTGACGTTATTCAATTGTTTTACATAACGTCTAAAAGAAAATCATTCTTAGTAATTACATTTTCTTTTATAATTACGGTAACGCTTTCAACTGTTATTGTTCCTGCTGATGTTTTTTTTCTCTCATTCAACAAAAGCCTAGAAGGAAAAAAATCTTTTTCCTACATTTATTTTTTTAAATTACGTTGTAGGGCAATATCCAACCTGTCAACAATGCAATTCAAGAACGAAAAAGATTGGGGGTTAAATCTCTTCCAAGCAATTACACCAATTGAACAAACGCTCAGAACAATGGAAGCAACGTTAGTGCACAAAACCACTTCACGTTATATCATTAAAGCTTCCTAGACGTAGAATTGTGTCCCATTTCTTCGTTATTGATATCATTGTAAAATATTTATGAGGAAATTCATGTAATTTATTATTCGGCATCTAAGAACAGAAACGCACACTCATAATATATATTTACATCTCTAAACTTTTGGAGGTGGCGACTCTAGATAGGTACAACCTTATACTTTCTCGTTCAGAATTTAGGGTAAGTTGCTAGCCACACGTGTGAACTGATAAGGTTGACCAAGAATGATTTTAAAACTTATCACACTTGAGTGAAGGGTTGAACCACTCAATATAATCCCCAGGTTAGTTGAACCTTTGCGATTTATTCTTTTGATTTAGGTGGAATTAATGCTAGATGCCTTAATTCCAGGTTGATAAAGTAAAGAAGATACCCTTTCTTCCCGTGGGGGGGGATTTGCACACAGGCCAGCTAATAGGAGCGAAATTACCAAATAGCCTGTTATTACTCATCTCTCCATATATCTGCCAAATTAAGATACAACTTTCTTGAAGATATGCTCAGCCGCGGGTTGTTCACTGCAGAACAAACGCCCTAGGTATGCTCATCCACTCTCCAGTCAATATTTATATATATGAATGTATACATATGCATATAAATACATACTGCACACACACATGTAGATATATGTATATATATAAATATATATATACACACATATATATACATATATATATATATATATATGTATATATATATATATATATATATATATATATATATATATATATGTATGTATGTATGTATATATACATGTGTATATATATATGTATATATTATTTATATATATATATATATATATATATATATATATATATATATATATAAAACGAGCAAAACTGTGCATTTTGTGCAAAACAAAAAATAAATTATAATTCAACAATAACTTACGATTGAAATGAATTTTAAAGAAAAAATATGGAAGCATTACTGTTCATTTTATCTTACCTTTTTAGGTGTTGCTATTTTGCTAAAAAAAAATTATAAAATTCTGTGCGCACCGAAGATACTTTTTTTATATATTATAAACGATACTCATTATTTCAGGATGATATTACCCAACTCTTGCTTAAAAAGAAAAAGGTTGGAAAAGTTTTTTTGGAATATAAGATCATGCCGTTTACATTTGATTATATTTGTTTTGTTACATTTATTAATCATTTCATTGGTTATCTATTTTATTCTGCAAATGAAATAAGAAATACATTTTTAATATCTTTCAACTAACCTCTGCAAATTATACACGAGCAAAAGATATTTTTACTCTGCTTATTTCAAGAGAAAATCTCTCTCTCTCTCTCTCTCTCTCTCTCTCTCTCTCTCTCTCTCTCTCTCTCTCTCTCTCTCTCTCTCTCTCTCAACTTGAATACACAAAAACGATTATATATGTTCATATATACTGTACAGTGTATATACATACATATATTTATATGCTTATATAAATTATGTATGTGTCTTCTACATATACTTACATACATATACTGTATACATGTATAGTTACATTCACATATATTTGGATGCTATATACATTCGTGATGTATATATATATGTATGTATGTATATATATATATACATATATATATATATATATATATATATATATATATATATATATATATATATATATATATATATATATATTTATTTATTTATCTGGGTTGTGCGTTGCCACCCGTTGAGATACTACCACTAGAGAGCCATTGGGTCCTTTTTTCTGGCAACACGGTACTATATTGGATCCCTCTCTCTGGTTACTGCTCATTTTTCATTTGCCTACTATACACCGAATATTCTGGCCTATTCTTTCTGCATTCCCCTCTATCCTCATACACCTAAGAACACTGAGATTACCAAATAAATTTTCTGCACTCAAAGGATTAACTACTGCACGGTAATTGTTCAGAGGATACTTTCCTCTGGTAAGTGTAGAAGAGACCCTTCAGATATGGCTAGCCGCTCCTTAATGCGAAGAGCACTCCAAAATCAAACCATTGTTCTCTACTTTTGGATAGTGCCATAGTCTCTGCACCATGGTTCTTCCACTGTCTTGGTGTAGAGGTCTCTTGCTTGACAGTACACTGACACTATTCTGTCTTATTTCTCTTCCCTTAGTTTTTTTTTTTTTGCGAGAGGGGGGGGGGGAGTTTTTATAGTTTATGTATGAAATATCTATTTTAATGTTGTTCCTGTTCTTAAGATATTTTTTATTTTAATTGTTTATTACTTTTTTTTTAGTTTATTTATTTCCTTGTTTCCTTTCCTGACTGTGCTATTTTTTCCAGTTGGAGCCGTTGGGCTTATAGCATCCTGCTATTCCAACTAGGTATGTAGCTTAGCTAGTAATAATACGGTATATATATATATATATATATATATATATATATATGTACACGCATATATATATATATATATAAATATATATGTATATATATGTACATATATATACATATATATATATATATATATATATATATATATATATATATATATATATATTTATGTATATATATATATATATATATATATATGTACATATATATAGTATATATATATGTATATATATATATATATATATATATATGTATGTATATATATGCATATATATGTATGTATATATATATATATATATATATATATATACATATATATATATATGTATATATATATATATATATATATATATATATATATACATATATATATATATTGGTTACAAATAGAAGAAGAGAAGAGCAGGTGGAAGTGGGTTGATCTTGTTGCATTAGCCTCAGGAGACTACCATTGCTGATGAGGAATCGTGTCGCACCAAGGGATTTAAGGAACTTGAGGTCTAGCATTATATAAAAATTCGTAGGAGGATTGAAAGCCAATGCAGGATTGATACCAACCCAAACGGATCAATTCAACTAAAGTCCAGCAAGGCTTGCCTTTGTAATTCGTCAGTTTTTTGAGGCGGTAGGCTAGCTATTCATTGTGTATCGTTGGGCATGAGATGAAATCATGATGGCAGAGTGTCTTCTCTTGGAGATGGTGGGACTGTTCTTCAGATCATATGATACTCCATGACAGATCTTACCAATCTTTCAAAACGGATTTAGTAGATTTGATTTATAAAAAGTTGTTAATTAATTTCAGCGCTCCCATTTACAAAATTTCCTATCTTAATATCAAAATTTCAACAGATTTCTTTTTTCTATTTCCTTTTGTAATAGTGTATAGATTAAAGTGTAATTCCATTGTTAAGCAACTGTAACCCTGAAGAAAGCCATAATCGCTGAATCAGTAGATAATGTTGCCGTAGGAACATAGTGAATAAAGGCTCAATGTAGGAAAAGTAGGATTTATTGAATATG
>NC_090739.1:39959469-39961647 GCF_036898095.1 Palaemon carinicauda | reverse complement strand
ATGCTCGGTATGTTTATATATTTTTTTTTCTTTTTGCGAAAGTCTCTCTCTCTCTCTCTCTCTCTCTCTCTCTCTCTCTCTCTCTCTCAAACACACACAAACACACATGGGTGCATAAATGAATCAATTTCAGTCTATATAATCCGATCGACATTTCCCCCGTAATCTGTACGCTCGCCACTGTTTTGGAATCATGATTAATCTCGTTTGTATCCAGAATAGGATACGTTTTCCCGTAGAATTTATATCAGCCTGTGATAGAGTCGGTTACGATTATATCGTTAAGTGGTTATTTAGTATACGAGTAGATTCCTCTGATTTTGTCCTTATTTTTGAGTATTTGAATATCCATACGTTAGTAAATAGATTTATTTCTCTACATATTCTTGGAAAAATTCCTGAATATATTGTAAAAACGGTAACAACTGATACAATGGGAGAAATTTTGTAATGATAATTATTAGTCCTGCTGTGCTAATTCTTCTTCTTCTTCTTCTTCTTCTTCTTCTTCTTCTTATTATTATTATTATTATTATTATTATTATTAGCAGTAGTAGTAGTAGTAGTAGTAGTAGTAGTATGATTTATTATTATCATTTTCATTTTTATTATTATTATTATTTTTATTATGGTTGTTGTTGTTATTGTTGTTTCAAAGAGACCATCCAGTAATTTAAAAGATCTTAAGTTTTCCATAAAATCTATATACAATTACTGATTATTTATCCCACAGTGATCAAACTTCATGGAGGATATGTATCATTTGTTATGATAATTAATTTAAAACCAAATACACATCTAAAAAAAAATATAAGAACATGAGAATGAGGTCTTGAAATTAAAAGGATTAAACACCGCCAACGCAACATCATTTTTTTTTTGTAACTGAAGTAAAATGTTCCCTTATCATGTTCAATCGTTGTGCAGATCAAAGGTCATCGCCGTGCGTTTTTTCTTCGTTTAAAATAGTTTAGTTGACAACCGCGATATTTTTACAATTATAACGATATTTTTCAAAAAAATATTGTTTCATTTTGTAACTGTATACGTTCTTTCAGAATTTGAAACGAATACAACAATGAAGAAAATATGATCATTGGAAATTAGTGGTTATATTTTTCTCAAGAGAACGTTCCAGATAAGTTAATTAATGTTTCATTAATTCATAAAGTAATATGCGGCAGTTACGGCTTCAAAAACATACCATTATAAATTTTGCGTAGGATCTCTAAAATCATAAAATGAAGCACATCACATATATTGCATATTGGAGCGACGACGTAAAGAAATTATGTGGACTGCAGGAATAATCAAACATTAATTATGAAATTAACAACATGAAAAACGAGAGAGGAAAGATAACATTAAAAGTATCATATATTTTTCTTCTTTTGCTTCTCTTATATATTGTCCAATAGGAAGCACTGTCGCTTTTGATAGATGAAAAAATAAAAAAATAAATAAAAAAAAAAGAAACGTGGCAGTGTAACGCAGTCGAAAAGGAGTCACATGATGTAAACACAATATTATTATTTTTGCACTTGTGAGACCAGTCAAAATACCACTAACCAATCTATCAAGCTTCAACGGTTGAAAAATAACCCAACAAGAAAAAGTTACTGCAAAGCAAAAGTCAGCTAATGTGCTGGTAACAATTAACATAGTAATTTATTGAAGAAACCATTAGAAACTTAAACCAGAGACTATGGCATGACCCAAAGATCGTGAATACTGGTCATACAGACGAGGCCTTGCGGCAAAAATAGGTTTTGCAATCAATGTAATATGAGATTACTGAAAGGCGAGGATGTATAGAATTTTGGACGAGTGGCGTGGGACTTTTTATGATATAATGGGGTTACACTTACATACGTACACACACACTTAATGTTTTCTATTGAACAGGCTGACATAAGTCTTTTTATAGTTTATATATGAAGCATATGTCTGAATGTTGTTAATGTCTTTAAAATATTTTATTTTAATTGTTCATTGCTTCTTATAGCGTGTATTTATTTCCTGTTTTCCTTTGCTCACTGGGCTATTTTTCCCTGTTGGAGCCCTTGCTTTTCCAACTAGGGTTGTAGCTTAGCTAGTAATAATGACTATATATATATATATATATATATATATATATATATATATATATAATATATATATATATATATATATATATGT
>NC_090739.1:39949469-39954469 GCF_036898095.1 Palaemon carinicauda | reverse complement strand
GAGAGGCGAGCGATGGAACGAACGTGCACACCCCTACGTCTCTGACAGCACACTGACCCTCTGGTTGCCTCGTCCCTGCTGGTGCAATGACGGGACGCGGGACAGAGGGGCAGTAGGAGAGACAATGAGGGGAAAGAGAAAGAGAGTGAGGGGAAGATGGGATATGAGAATTGGAAACAAGCGTTTTGTCACACTAACCGAGGGAAACGTTGCTCTCACTCCATATGGAGAAGGAAATCTGATTATTATCATGGTATTGGGAGCAAGAATCGTTTCGTGATAGACTTGAGGTAAATGGGGAAATACCATCCATGATGATGACTCATTACTCAACGACAACTGGGATTCTATTCAGAACAGCAAGGATTTCAATTTAATTGTAATAAGATTGGAACTACATAATAATGCTTACTTGTGTGTGTGTGTGGGGGGGGGGTGCGTTTGGGGGCAGACAGACAGGCAGACAGACAGAGAGAGAGAGAGACAGGAGGCAGACAATAGAATGCTAGCGTTCAGGTAAAATGTGTTCATGTCACAGGTGTTACTGGACATCTGCTTCAAGAGATTTTGCATTCTAGTCATAAGGATACTCCAGATAGAAGTATTTCATTTACAATGAACATCTAAATTCAATCATATATAAGTTGAAATTGACATACTACAGACAACCCCTTAGGTGTTATATGCATTAAACCTGTTTTCCCATTCCAATTGTTAACTGAATAATACATTTAGAAAAAAAAATAGATTAATTATGATTACAGATGTTCACCTTACATAGCTAAAACCATTCCGATTTGTTGTGAACAGACCTCTCTAGATGTTGGTTGGGGATCGAGTAGGGACATCGTGAATTACCTCACAAATGCATTGCATACTATGAAGTTACATACATAATGCCAAAACAAGAGAATAGAAAAGGAACGAGATTTCTGCAACTTGAAATCTCACGATCGAACTGGGATCTAATTGCCTAGATCTAACGATAAATCTGGGGTGTAGTGTTATGTTATCCAAACCCCAGTTATATATTAAACGCTCTCTTCGTCACATTATGCTTTAAAAAGAAAAAGAAAAAAAAAAAAAAAAGATTAGGTTGAGCTCACAAAAATGAAAAAGGATTTCTGTCCAGAAATTCATGTCTCAACAAATAAGGACATGAATAAGCTCCAACAAACGTCAATTGCACTTTGCATTTTTAAAAATAAGTTGAATAATTTTTTACGATGCATTGCCACAATATACAGTACACCCATTTTTAGGTTTAAGTATTTAGATAGTTATATGTATGTATATATATATATATATATATATATATATATATATATATATATATATATATATATATATATATATATATATATATATATTTGTGTGTGTGTGTATGTGTATGTGTCTTTGTGTGTCTGTGCGTACGTGTCGGGGCTTCCACATTAATCTATATATATATATATATATATATATATATATATATATATATATATATATATATATATATATATATATTTATATTTACGCGCACACACACATACACCCACATATATATATATATATATATATATATATATTATATATATATATATATATATATATATATATATATATATATATACATATATATATATATATATATATATATATATTATATATATATATATATATACATATACATAAAACGATTGATATCCAACATATGCTAAATCTTTTTGATATGACAAAATGATACAGCCTTCCATTACTCACAGTTGAGGTCATGACGTCACAGGCATGAAGAAAGGCGCAAATTTTAAAGGATACTCAGCTGTTACTTTTTAATACTAAAATCTGGAATTTATTGTACTGACCCCAGGTCAAAGGCCATGTAGAGGTTAACATACTCATAAGATCCTCGTGTTGCATAAGCTTTCAGTTTGTTGTAAATCTAAAGTGATTAGAAGAGGAACTGCCGAAATATAGCGTGAATCGTATCCTGAAACAATCAAAAGTTATATAGAAAATACTTGCAAGGCTTAATAACTTGTTGTGGGGAAAAACTGACGCATCAATCATGCCATGTAATAGAGCACTTTATAAAAAATGTCTTTGAAGCCATTCATGACGAAAGTCTTGGGAACGGATAACAATGCATAAAAAAGCCAGCATCAGAAATTGAATTAACAGGTGTTGACTTACTACATAATGTAATTTCCTTTCTTTTTACAAGTTTGTATATTTATTAGGATGAGATATCTAAATAACAGAATTTATATAGATACAAAAAAGAGTAAATCTTGCAGTAAAATATGAAAAAATTTGTCTTGAAAAATTAGCCGTTTTGTGTTTCTGTATATTCTTGAAATTTTTATTCATTGTATCAAAATCAAATAAACGGTACACAGCCTTTATTAAATAGGATTTTTTTTTAGCTTAGTATGTTGTTAGTGTTCTTTATGGAGAATAAAAAAATGTTACTACCGTTTTTCTTGAAGTTATAATCCAGAAAAAGAGAACCTAAAAACGCAGTAGGGAAATATGGCAACACGCAGCAGCCAAAAGGACGTCATGTGTGAGTACCTCATATTTTGGTAAACAATAGGCAGACCTAATATACATTGACCGTGGAAGGGATGAGGTTATTACCGTGATGTAATTTTTCGTGATCATACTAGACCTTAGTTAGGTTGCCCATTTACAGTTGCTGAAACTGGCTGGCTGTCGTCCTGAAGCTATAGCTTTTATATTAACCGTAGTTAGAGAAAATAGGTTTTATAAATAGATTTAACTACTCGCTGATGAAGTTTTACTACGCGTTTCATTTGAATTAACAATAAGTTAATCAATTGACTGGGCCATATAATATTACAAACATACGTCATGAGAGATGTCAATTGTCCCATACCTACAGTATACCTCACAGGAATGGGAAAGCAAAGAGTTAGTAAAAATCTAACAGGACTCTCCGATATTTGAACTGCGGACCAATGCAGTGGGAAGTCAGTGGTATAACCAATGAGCTACATAGGCAGAGCATATATGATATTCTAGATCATAGTTTCCTGTTTTTTGCATGTAAGAATGATTCAATATATACTGCCATAAATTCATCCTTTTCCAGCCACTGCAAGACAAAGGTTTCATACATTTCCTTATTCAAGTCTGGGGTTTAGCCACTTTTCATCACCACGCTGGCCACTGTGGATTGGTGATGGTGGGAGACTTTTGTCTGATCGCTCACGGCAAACCAACCTAGTATGGGTGGTCCTGACTAGTACACCTTTGTGATCATGGCGATAGACAAAACCCCTTCACCGCGTTAAGGAATCCCCACATTGATTATGTTTTAATGTCACTTAATGTGAACCTAACACAGTAGCCTTCGATAAAAGTTAAAGTGAATTAAGTTTTCCTCTTGATCTAGAAAAAGACTGCCTAAAGATCTATATTAAATGGAATCGCTATTTCAATAGAGTCCAATATTTTTCACAATGTATGAATTAATCAAATGAAAAGTATGCAAAACATGGTAAAAGAATAAAGAAATACCATTTCATAATATAAATATAATATAAATGGAGTTAAAAAAGCAACTATGAAAAACGATGCACAAGTTTTGCTCATATATATGAAAAATAATAGGGATTTATCCCATTGATGAGTATTGATATTATCACATACATGTTACAAAAAGGAAATAATATGTTTGTTACCACTTATAAAATCTTTAACTTCTCTGTATTTTTATGCAATATTAGATATATAATCTTTACTGTTGAAATTGATTTCAGCGACTATATACTGTAGTATTTTCAACGGTAAATATTTTTGATATGGCTCACACTTATTAGTATAAATCTGAGATCAAAACTATAATAAGAATATATCCTTGATATTCACTATTGATCAAAGCCCATATTGTAAAATAGGGGCAGATGGATGACCAATACATTGCCCTTAGTTAGGTAAACTTGAAAGAAAGATAAAGGAATTAATGCAGAAGAATAAAATATAGATATTGCTTAGGTAGAAAGTGATAAAATCCTTAATAACAGTTTATAAACTATAACTGAACGGTGATTATTAGATGGAAATAGTAGAGTGTATGCGCTCTGTAGGCTTTGTAATTAGGCATATGCTTGTGGGTTAGTGTATTTCTATCTAAACGAATCTCGCTCTGTTTTTATACACACACACATATATATATATATATATATATATATATATATATATATATTTATATATATATATATATATATATATATACTGTATATATATATATATATATATATATATATATATATATATATATATATATATATATATATATATATATATATATATATATATATATATTAGGCTCGTGTTTCTGTGGAAATATGCTTTTATTCAAAATTTGGTGTCTTAGTAAAAGGCATCAGCCAACAGGTGGAGAAAATGATTATAGATGATTTACAGCTCACAAAAGTATCACCAGGGGTTTCTACGGGTAAACGTCATGCTGGCGTAAAGTCAACTTAATCTATGAATAACGCAACAATTGCAATAACATCAGGTCTCTCCCTTGATTTTGAAATCTTTGAAAATATACATATTATCAATAAACCAAATTTGTTTAAAAAACTACGTTTTAACATGTCTTTCAACTCCCTGAAAACGATTCAGGATGAATTTTAACTTTATTTAGATTTCGCTGTGCCAGGGATCAGTATAACCTGTAAGTTTGTAAAATATTTTTTAGAATCTTTGATGTTAAATCAAGTATGAATTCTCAGTAAATCAATATGATGAAAAAAACATGTAAAAGCGTCATTAATTAAAATCAATCATTTATTACTTTATTTCAGTTTCTCTTATAGGACGTAACTTTATCACCACTGTGATCTACCATGCCTTCGCAATTTTAATGAAACCCTCTAAAAAGCCTGGATAAAACCTTTTTTATCATTTTTTATATATGTATTTCTGTATTTAAAAAAGAAAAACTATATATTCGTGGATGAATATCACTATTCATTTCTGTTTAC
>NC_090739.1:39941969-39944469 GCF_036898095.1 Palaemon carinicauda | reverse complement strand
ATATATATATATATATATATATATATATATATATATATATATATATATATATATATATATATATATATATATATATATATATATAGACTTTTGATTGTCGATGAAGGACATTTAATTAAATTAATGCACTCAAAGCAAATCTTCCTAAGTCCTGCATGTTCGTACACATATACTAAAAAAATCACGTGATTTCAAAATAAGCCCTTATTAAAACGCAATACTAATCCCATTAATTACCTTCTGCAGTATCCTCTCCACTCCACAATTGCAATGGTACGTCATTTTTGACAGTACTGATTGTATGTTCCCTCTTTATATTTGTTCCTTTTAATTTTACCTTTGTATTTGATTGCAGCCTATCCCTGTATCTTCAAATTTTAGCAATATGTATCATTTATTTAAAGTTTCTTTTTTTTGTGAGATTAAGCTTCCTTTTGCTCTATGGCTAATTATAAAAAGACAATTGAATATTAGGAAATAATTGAAATTGGTCTTGAAATCACAAAACCAATTGTGCTTTTAAAAGTTTGGATGTCAATAACATAAATTTTAATGTAATTACATATCTATGAAATTATATGAAGAAAAGTAAATATTGTCAATTTGATTGATTCAGGTTGATAAATGATCAAGCCGTACATAATATCCTCGGCAAAAGTAAATATTTTTTCTTGAGATTAAAACAGGATAAAAAAACAGAAACGTAAGATGGGGGTGAGTAGTTATCTTTTCTAAATGATATAGGCTATTCATTAGGTGCCCCATACACTCTTGAATACAGAAATAAACGAACAAATCCCATAGTCCTAGGTAACTCAGTCTTATATATCTAATCAATGTCAAGAGCAACAGCCACTCGTAATTCATAAAAGCACGTAAAGAAATAAGTCCCATTCGATCAGTTAGAGCGCAATGGTCACTTAAACACAATCACACACACAAAAAAAAATTACTTTCTGCGACAATGGAACACACCGGCAAGCACTTAGTTGGGACACATGAACAAACAACAAAAGAGTCTGTTTGTCTAAGGTCCTACAATCTCTCAGTTGTTTGAAGATCGTCTGCCATTCAGCGAGGCTGTTTATTTATTATTTTTTCCTTGACTTTTTTTTTCACTGCTTTTGTTTATTGTTGCGCAAGTTGGAACGTTGGAAAAGGTTGAAATCTTATTCTTTCAGCGAACAAGGAAAACGATTGTCTGTCTTTGATAATATTGGAATAAGGTGATGACAATTTAATGGAACTTAGTGAAACTCAAAACGACGATTTCAAGCTACTTACCTTTCGGCAATTCGAACAAAACTTGCACCTAAATAATTATATAAATTGTCATGATATAATTGATTATTACGGGAATCCCTTTACATTTCCTTTTGCAGTATACCTTTAATTGACTATAATTCTAACTCCCGTAGTCCCTGATAAAGATCATATCAATCTAGTAGAAACTCCCTAACCCTTTACATTTCTTCGATGTAAGACAAATAGAGGAGAGGGAAACATCTCAACGGGAAACTTGCATCTCAAGGATCCTGTAGTTTCCTTGGTAAATCCAGAGGCAAAGACCATAGATTGAACAACTGGATTGTTGATCAAGAGCGAGAACTTGACTTTAATTCTGAGTGAATGGCAAACGGCAAAGAAGAGAGAGAGACGAGATTGATGGGAAGCGATAAAGGTCACAGGTTGGATATAGAGGGAAGATTGGATCTCAGTCAAGGGACGGACTGGAGATTTCCAAGAGTTTAGGTAGAAGGAATTTGTTTCGTTATAAATGCAGGTATGGTCGACGCTTGTGAATGAAATCTGCAAATGGACTTCGGTAAACTTGTTCATTTATTGAGAAACTAGACAATGTTACAGATATTTCCCCTATTGTTTTGTCAGTCAGTTACATATTTGGTACTTTTATCAAGAGAGAGAGAGAGAGAGAGAGAGAGAGAGAGAGAGAGAGAGAGAGAGAGAGAGAGAGAGAGAGAGAGAGAGAGAGAGAGAGAGAGAGAATTATAATACAAATCTATATTGCTAAACGATGAAATACAAATAATCGTCCAATACTTTATTATTTTTCATCATCCGACAAATAAATTGATGACGAATAATACTCGAAAATTGAAAATTATTTATGATAAACTGAACACACGCCCAAGTATCGAGAGCTCTACTTTCTTGTACACACACACACACACACACACACACACACACACACACATATATATATATATATATATATATATATATATATATATATATATATATATATATATACAATATATATATATATATATATATATATATACATACAGTATATATATACATTGTATATATATATATATATATATATATATATATATATATATATATATATATATATATATATATATATATATATATACATTGTATATATATATATATATATATATATATATATATATATATATATATATATATATATATATATATATATATATATATATATATTTATTGAGTTTCGTGT
>NC_090739.1:39924469-39931969 GCF_036898095.1 Palaemon carinicauda | reverse complement strand
CCAGCTTTCCTGGAAATCCAACCAACCATTTTTATCTTCATTTATTTGGATTGTGGGGATATTCGGGATTTCTTCGTTATTTCTTATGGCTGGAAAGTTCAATTAGAAATAATAGGAACCATTTGAACACTAGCCAGTGGTCGTGAAGAAAAGTACTGCTTAAAAGATGGAAAACCCAGTTATTAATGTTTCTAAACTAAAAAATATTCATTTATTCTTCCTGAAAGTGTTTGAATTATTTTTCCTGTTCGACGTTCCATATATCAAAATAACTATTTGAATAGAGAGTTTTGCTTACTCTTGGTACTGGGATGGCCGAATCCAATGAGCACAGGAACCAAGTTTCTTAACTCTAGCCTAGAACAACGATTCTTTATTCTGATTCAATCACAACCTAAGACGAGTGTGTCTCTTTTCATTGGCTTCATAGAATATAGAATAAGACAGAATATAGCTGGTTTTCAGCAATAAAAATTGATAGTTATGCTATGTCTAAAATTGATGCCCTCCCCTTTTGGGAATGTTATCTGACTTACGATAGCACGAATTCTGTACTGGGGATTTTCAACAACCGTAGATTTAGTTTTAAAATATTCACTGAGTATTTTAGTGATGAATGAATGTTGTTTACAAGATGTATCTAAATGTATAGGTCTACGATACCTTGTGCTTTTTTTTTAGGTGCCATATGATTATGAGCCTGATAATGATAGCCACCTATTTTTCTTCCTCGTATTATAATAATCATTTATATAACTATGTAAATTGTACGGAAATTCATATGGCATAAGATAATATAGCCAGTGGTTTACAAATAGAGAAAAATAAGGACTTTCAGTACGAGATATTGTGGCATATTTAATAACTCGTTGCGTCCTTAGGCCTAGGGACTGAAAATTTCTTTGCATATAGACGCTAACCTGTTGCAATGACGGTAGCACAGAGTTTTAAAGGTGTAGATTTCTGTAGAACAGTATGCCAGACAGGGTATTTCATGACAAGGCTTGAAGTCATAATAACCTTTTATTTATACTACCACTAGAGAGTTATTGGGTCCTATTACTAGCCAGACAGTCCTACATTGGATCCCTCTCTGGTTAAGACTCATTTTCTCTTTGCCTATACATAAACCGAATAGTCTAGCCTATTCTTACCACATTCTCCTCCGTCTTCATACACCTGACAACACTGAAGTTACCAAACAATTCTTCTTCGCTCAAGCGGTTAATTACTGCAATATTATTTTTCAGTAGCTACTTTCCTCTTGGTAAGGATAGTAGAGACTCTTTAGCTATGTAAGCAGCTCTTCTAGGAGAAGAACACTCCAAAATCAAACCATTGTTCTCTTGTCTTGGGTAGTGCCATAGCCTCTGTAACCTGGACTTCCTCTGTCTTTGATTGAGTTCTCTTGCATGGGGGAACACTCAAGCATGCGGTTGTATCTGATTTCTCTTCCTCTGGTTTTTTTAAATGTTTATAGTTTATATGTTCTAGAAACATTTTATTTTGATTGTTTATTCTTCTCTTGTATTTTATTTTATTCCCTTGTTTCATTTCCTCACTGGTCTTTTTTTCCCCGTTGGAGGCCTTGCTCATCCAACTAGGGTTATTGCCTAGCTTGTAATGATAATGATAATAATTTAGAAATTAAACAATATTTCTTCGTGCCCTTTTTGTCAAATCGTAGGCGCCCTGTGGGGTAGATTAAATGATGTAAGGCAAATTACATCTAGTCTAAATCATCAGTACATATGTATATATATATATATATATATATATATATATATATATATATATATATATATATATATATATATATATATGTATATATATATATATATATATATATATATATATATATATATATATATATATATATGCATGCCATCATCATCGGCCGTTACTAGTCCACAGCGGAACAAAAGCCTCAGACATATTCCTCCACACCTGATTGTTTATGATCTTTCTATGCCAGTCCACATCCGCAAACTTTCTTGGTTCGTCAATCCTATATATTTGTGTGTATACATATATATATATATATATATATATATATATATATATATATATATATATATATATATATATATATATATATAAATAATATATATATATATATGTGTATATATATATATATATATATATACATATATATATATATATATATATATATATATATATATATATATATATATATATATATATATATATATATATATCTGCTACAATGGAACGGTACGAAACAATTTTTTTTCAAAGAAATTCTAGACAAAGGCAACAAAATCATTAAGCAGAGTATTACTTGTGCAAAGTGAATCATTATGTCGAGACACGGTGCGAGATCGGCTAATTAATAAGGTCTTTGCCTTGCTGGATTTCGCCCTCTGACCTTCTAATTACACCGACTGATAATCCTTACTAATTCTCAGATAAAACGACTTCATGGGGAAGTGGGTTTACAAAAATAGAACGATTTTTAATGCACTATACCATTTTCTAGTTCAGTTTTTCAGGATTACCACCAAGAAAACTATATTAACAGTGTTTTGCTATGCCAAAGAATGTATTAGAATTGATTTGAACATTCTGTTTTCATGTTATATGTTATATAGATTACCTTGAATATAGTTAGTTAAATATAGAAGGTAACTGTAGTGCTAGCGGTTCCTTTTATATATACTGGTTTTCATTATCAAGCGTTTATAATAAAATGTTTCAGGAATTAAAGAGCAACTTGTCTCTAACGAATATATATATATATATATATATATATATATATATATATATATATATATATATATATATATATATATATATAATGTATATATGTATATTATATATATGTATATATATATATATATATATATATATATATATATATATATATATATATATATACATACATATATATATATATATATATATATATATATATATATATATATATATATATATATATATATATATATATATATATATAAATCCGACCTCTCTGTTCATATTTGTCTATCTCTATGATATTTGATTTCTATTTTGTAAGTTTTCTTCCCTGACAGGGATCACGAGTTTAGCTATTTTCAGATAATCTACGATTCTGCACTATGTCACTTGCCCTAACTATTGCTTATGTTCATATTCATCTCTTGTAATAGATGCAAGCGTATGGGTATGGCCTCCCATCATACTATGAATAACGCTTTGGTTATTTTTCCATACTAACTGTGCTCGTTTTTTACTTCAAATTCTGAATAATTTAGTTGTGACACGTCAAGTGGCAACACATAATTTGAATAGCTAAGAATACTGCAGAAACGAGAAAAGTCAAAGGTGAAATTTTATCAGACTTTGAAATACTTAATCAGTAAACTGTATAGTAATAATAAATAGAAACTCTAAACTCTTTAAATAGTATCACATTTGTCTATGATTGATCATCAGTGTAACGACCTATAGAATTGATCTGAAACTTACAAACTACCAAAAATATGATGATATTTGTTTACTCTGTATAGCCAATTGCTCTTTGTGGAAATTACGGATTATTTGCATGATTTTATAAATTCTTATCTGGCTACTAAAATTCATCTTTTTCTAAACATTCGCTTAAGTTCACTTTAAACTTTTCGAGTGTAAGTATGTCTATGATTGATGCTTGTGTAGTAGGGTTTTTAGTGAACTTTTATCATATTTCTATCCACCATAAATCTAAATTATTAGAATGTGTACGTAACCATTATTATAGTAACAGGTAAGGAAGACATTTGTGTAAAGTTCAAATGTCTGGAGGACATTGATAACCTCATATCAAACGCGACAAAATCAAGTTTCAAGTTGCATGTTAATTATTCCAAAAACTACCACAAAAACTGCTTATGAACCCAAGAAACCCCAAGGTTCAGTTTGCGGTCAAATTTATAACATCATAATATTATACCATAACCTTTTATTTTAATCTACGATGAGTTTTTAATAGTAATAACTTCTCTAGATTTTTCCTTAGGCTTGAAAAGAAATACATTCTTTCAGAATTAGTATATTTACATTTCATAGAGGCCATGAAATGCATAAATTTTTACTTTGTCCTTATTGGTAGTTATTGAAGTTTTCAGCATCTTTCAAAGTAGAATATTTTTGGGGTATAGAAAAGAAATTGGAGTAATGAATAATGTTTACTAACATTTCTATATAAATATATATATATATATATATATATATATATATATATATATATATATATATATATATATATATATATATCAGCTGTTACTAGACCACTGCAGAACAAAGGCCTCAGTCATGCCGTTCCACTTGCATTTGTTCATGTTTTTTTCTTTCTATGCCAGTCCACACCCGCAAACTTTCTTAGTTTATCAATCCATCATCTTCTCTTCCTTCCCGTTTCTTTTGCAATCTTTAGGGACCCATTCTGTTAATGCTAATGTCCATCTATTATCTTTTATTCTCATTATATGTCCTGCCCATGCCCATTTATTTTTCTTACATGTTGCTAGAATATCCTCTACTCTGGTTTGTTCTCGTATCCATATTGGTCTTTTATTGTCTCTTAGTGGTATTCCCATCATTATTGTATCCATAGCTCTTTGAGTTGTAACTAGCTTATGTTCTCAGACTTTAGTAAGGCTCCAATTTTCTGATGCGTAAGTCAACACGAGTATGACCATCTGATTAAATAATTTTCTTTTAACAGAAAGTAGCATTTTACGTTTCATAATCTCATTTGGTATACCAATATCTCTCCATACCATGCTTATTCATCTTTTAATTTATCATGTAAATTTGATTTCCCTCACGCAAAAGCTTATATATGAAATCCAACACACTGATTCTGAAATCCATGATGGCCATACATTACATCGAATAAATCTAATTCAAAAGGAACTAAGTGAACACACGAGGTGTTATTATCATTTAAAGGAACTAATTCTCATTCTGAGGGATAGAACTTCGATCTCGTAATGAACAATTGGAGGGCCTAATTGAACACCATCACTAGGCAGTTGTATCCCATTGAAGAAGAGACGTCCCTGATGCAACACTCTAACACTTGAATTGAGTCATTCTTTAGTAACGATCAATCTCGCCTTGCAGTCGTTAAAGGTAGATAACGTGCGTAGGTTAGGCAGAGGGCAGGCTTCATTGAAGGCAAGGCAGGTCTAAACGACGGTCGTTTACGTACGATAATGACCTATTACTTAGACCTAGACTAGTGAAAAAGGTCACACTTCCCACGAAACTTTTTGAGATGACAGATTTCATTAACCTTGTTTACACGAACCCAGCTTTGGATATGAATTACTCATTTTCATTTAAAGACCACCTAACGCAGTTTTTTTTCTGTCTGTCAGAATATGAATTTTTCGTTGTCAATTACACATTTTATAAGTTTATAACAAAGTACAATTATGCCAAATCATATCTCTACATTATTTTATTTCTTGGGGTGTGGCAGATATCTGTAACCTTATGAGTTTTCTGTGAATATTTCAATATTAACCTAATTGATCAAGGCATGATAGATAAAATCAGGAAAGCCCCTCAAAATATTTATTACTAAGGATGTGTGGGTAAAAACTAATAAATCTTTAAGCTTTCCGGAAAGTTCCGTTTGCCTGTTCAGAGGTTGGAGTAAATACAAAACTTTTTCACCATGACTACAATCTGATGTTGTAGAATACCTGACGCTTCACCTTGAATCTTTTATATTTTCTCTGAAAAAGTAAACAGGGGTTTGCCTAAAAGCTCCAGAGTTTATTTGAACATTTACAAATAATCTTAAACTTGGGTTTTAAGGGTCTTTATCATATTAGAAGAGAAATATATTAAAAGAATTTATTCCACCAAAGAACTTTCATGGATACATTATAATTCTGCACCAAATGACATTCGTAAAAGCTACCATTTAATTGATAAAAGGACATATAAGAAAAACTTACTAAGTAAATTTACTTTTCTTTTCCTTGGCAACGTGAAAAGTAATACTATTAGTGAAGTATTATTTGCCTGACCTCACCTGAGCCATGTTGCAAGACTCCAGATAGCCACATATTTTGAGGCTGAGGTCATGTACCAATATTATCTTTCCAAGAGCAAGCTTTACTAGTACCTATGGCCGACATACAAAGATGTTGCCAGGCTATGTCTTTAGCCAAACGTCAGAAAGAATGCTAGAGATTCAATGAATTTGGAGCAACACTAACCAGCAACTTACATAACACAGCTCGGGCCCCGTGATAGAAGTATCATTTACGCTTAGGTGAACAGTATTCCCCAATTGAATGAGTAAAGAACGTTTAAGATCAAGGAAAAGGAATAATCAAATATATAAATCTAATAATGAAATTAAATAAAAAACCGAAACAAAATTTTTTTTGAGAAATTTAGCTGACAAAATTTACAAGAAATATCCATTGTCATTTTTATACCACAACATTTTGTTCAGATTTTTATGATTGATTGACTGATTGATTTTAAGTTTTCTGGTAACCTGACATCAAAGGTCATTGACGCCGAGACAGATTTTTTTAAAATTGATTCAAGTTGGTTTTTTTCCAATAACTGATCAATAATAATTGAACTTATAACATATTCACAAGTAAAAAATTAAATTAGTCATTACAAATATTGAAATCCACTTTTTGCATTAAAACAAAGAAGTTAATTCTTCCTAACGAAGCAGATTTGAATGTTAGAATATCAAAAAAACTCATATCAATGAGGTGAATAGTCAATTACTAATAAGTAGACTTTGACTTAATCCTAAACATTTACTCGTATTGCAGCACAATTTTGAGAAATATAAAAGGGATGAAAATGGACAGAAAATTTCTACAGTTTATGAAGTAGAAAAAAAATTAACGTTAAGAATTCTTCGAATGATTCTGTTCATATTTCACTATTTCTAATTCAGAATCTATTACTATAGAATCCATTCTGAAATATTATCCTCGATCCCTTTTTTTATTTCCGTATAAAGGCTCGAATACGAAAAGAAAGACATGGACGAGAATTAAATCATTTAAAAAGCCTCCAATAAAAAAAAGTGCGTTTTCCTATCAAGTACCACTTGAAGACTTAAGTGAGACGCTCAAAAGCGTTAAGTCAAGGACCATTCAATGTCAACATAAGAGGATTGTAAATGCTATAAATCAAGTTCGTCTTTGGAGTCAATGTTCAGTTCCCTGTCTTGTCATCTGACTCAAGAATGAAATCCTCTTACTGCTCTTTCCGCCCTTTCTCTCAGCCACTCATCTGACTCCCCACCTGCTCAAGAGGAAACAGTGTTTTATGTTCGTGAGCTCATTGATGTTTCTAGTAGGTTTTAAAAAGCCTGCTACCTCAGGGGTAAATACAGATCAATGTGTTTTATTGTTACAGGGATCACGTGACTTAATGTACAGCGAAAGCCAGTAGGAAATAATGAAATGTTTTAGTACCTAGCGCTTTCGTGCAGTGGTAATCAAATACCACTTCACGATGTAA
>NC_090739.1:39916969-39919469 GCF_036898095.1 Palaemon carinicauda | reverse complement strand
CAACCTACTGCTAGTTTGTTTTTTATTACTCTTTATTATTTGTGTTCAGCATCGCTTTTTATCTCTTATCTCTGTTTTCGTCCTCATTTTACAGGTCGTTTTTTTATCTATTCTTTTCTTTCATTATCCTTTCCCTATTTTTATACGTTCCTTCTTCCTCGCCATTTCTATTTTCCTTCTCACTTTACATCACTCTCAGATTTTCATCGTTGTTTGCCTTATGTTTTCCCTTTTCGTGTTCTTTTGGCATCATCTTTTCCTTTGTATTTCTCTTTGCCTTCTCTTTTATGAGTCATTTTATTTTACGTTCCTTCAGTCGCGCCAATCCTCCCTTAACGAGGGACAATTCCGATTTCATAAACAATATATATATATATATATATATATATATATATATATATATATATATATATTTATATATATATATATATATATATATATATATATATATATATATATATATACATACACACACACACACACACACATATATATATATATATATATATATATATATATATATATATATATATATATACATACACACACACACACACACACACACACATATATATATATATATATATATATATATATATATATATATATATATATATATATATATATATATATATATATATACGTGTGTGTGTGTATGTGTCGAAGACAAGACATTTGTTGTGCATAAAATACTTATAATAGTTATGAAAGGAAAAGTGAATAGACTTAATTGGAGCTAGTACTTTTGTTTTGCTGTTGACTTTATCAGGGTCATAATGAAAAAAGAAATGCAAGAACATCGTATATACACAGAAAATGGGTCTCAATGCATTGCATTCTTGAATACCCCAGATAAATAGAATTTTAAAAAAATGAATAATACTGAATTACTGGAATGGAGACTGTCTCAGGAAGTTTTAATCTTAGAGGAAGGTAATTCAAAAAGATTCCACAATATTTCCTTGAGTGAATTCATTCATATGCATTACTGTTTTGGCCTTTGATCAGCCAATTTAGTGATCTGAGTTGAGCCAATGAGTCCTTTTTAGGTACCCCCTCAAAGGTAGCCGTTTTATGCAGCATAAAATGAAATACGTTCTGTACACTGAATACTATACATTATGTTATTATCATTTTTGGGAGCTACTTTTAATTTCATATATAAATTTCAGTTGAGGCCATTTTAGAAATATAGTCTTCAGTGTTTTCTTCAATATACCCTTGGGCAGGAAGAATGTACAGCCATGAGTATATAGATAATGAGTTTACTAAATTTGAATGAATTAATGATAATCTATGCCATCCTAACTATATTTGAGAAAATTGTATGGATAAAGCTAAAATAAATTATAGTGTCCAGTTATGGAAAAGGAGGCAATGAATAACATGCCTTGCGTACCATTTCATGGGCGTAGAAGCGTTTTCCTGTTTTTTTTTTTTTTGGGGGGGGGGCGCTAAAGTTCGAAATGACACTGAAGGCGGAGCCGCAGGTGCGAAGGCATGGGGGGTTGGTCTGGGATTTCCCCCAGAAACATTTTATGAGGAAACACCCTCAGATGCGATTTCCTTCCATCTGACAGCACATTGTATCAAAAACAAAATCATATTTTTGGAAGAATTTTATGTAACCAATTCCAATTTTTACACAATAACAATCATAAAATACCAATAATCATATATATATATATATATATATATATATATATATATATATATATATATATATATATATATATATATATATATATATATATATATATATATATATAGAATAATTATAAGTAAGCAAAATTAAGAACAAGCATATTTCTAATATAAACATACATATTTGAAAGTCATGTCTGAGACCAGAAAATATACATATTAAAAACGTATGAATAATGTATAATTAATACTCCATAAGCTCTGAAATTATATAAAAGTATACATATTTAAAAAGAATTATGAAGAAGTTTTATATAAATATATATATATATATATATATATATATATATATATATATATATATATATATATGTATGTATATATATATATATATATATATATATATATATATATACATATATATATATATATATATATATATATATATATATATATATATATATATATATATATATATATATATATACATACATTCATGCATATGTTTATATGTGCGATATTCGTCAACTACATGTGTTTTCGTTTGTCATGTTTTCAATTTATTACTGCGTATCAATGATGTAGTTTGTTACTATAATAGTGTTTGGTAATGGTGGATAGATTAACATATGTTTGCACGGTATGCACTGGGGGTCAAACATTATAAGTGGCTTGATTCCCAATATGGGGGCTGCTCTCTGTAAAACTAAGCGAGTGATAAGTGACGGGACTGTGAAACTATGATGCTGGGTACTAACATGATACTTACGTGGCGGGAGTGGGGTGGGAGGGTGAGACTGTACAAGAGCTGTTGCCAGAGATGAAATGCATTTACAAAATGTAAATATGAATGTTT
>NC_090739.1:39736969-39911969 GCF_036898095.1 Palaemon carinicauda | reverse complement strand
GTCACTTCCTCTTGCCTTTGCCATTCATGAGCGGCCTTTAAACCTTAAACCTTTACCTAGATACAATAAAAAAGAATTCCTTCAAGCCACTTACAACTCTAGTAGGCAATAATAATGACAGTTTTTCGCTTTGTAATCTCAAGAGAATTCAAATTATATGAGTTTGTTTATCCTATTATTTCCTGACTCAGCTTCCGGTTTTAAGATGACACTTAAACAGCCGCTTAGATATCATGCATTACGCTTTTCTATCTCAGAACAAGCAATGGAGAAAGATTATGAATAAAATTTCCCATAAATACTATTAGCAATATTATTTTTTTTTTTTTTTTTTTTGCAACTTCTCTCTAAGATTTTTCATTTTTATTTTGTTTCTATAATCCTAGTTTGTTTCAGGGAAACTGCATTATTTTCTCAATTTAGAAAAAAGAAGAAAATATTCGGAGATTTGACCTTTGCGAAATTGGTAACCAGTACGCGAAATATTGTTTCAAAGAATCATCGTTTTACTAGTAATATTGCTGGTATGGATTGAACAACCGCACTGATTCCCACCATGAAGTTTCATTACATAATATAATCGTTTACTCGCGAGTTTATCTGCCATCTTTCACTCCTTTTTCTTCGCCTTCTCCTTTAAAACACAGCTGTCAAGTAAAGTTTCAATGGATTTTTCTTGTATCTCGCTCATAAAACATATCAGATATGAAGATGAAATGCGCTCCAATTTAGACTATCATTTCTGGTCACAGAATTAGTATATTTATGAACACCACCAAGTAGATATTGTCTTTTGTTCAAATAGTTTGCTTGTTTTATGTTTGTTTGTTTTGGCTGAATGTCTATTTGTTTGTAGGATTGAGCGAAACGTTATCCCTCAATTTTTATAAGAATTCTCCCATATGTGTGGCTCATGACTTTTAGTAGAAGGCAATTTTGGAGGGTGATATATACTCAACCATTTTGCAATAGTCAAATTCAATCTTGGTTTCTGAAAAGGAAATATTACGTGGTTACTTTCTTAACCAGTTAGATTTCCTGAAAATTTCAACAACTACCCGTATTAGGTCAGTAATTATAGCTGCTTATCGAGATTTCATGTTAGCTGGGGTATAGATTCCCTCAGTGACTTTTTTTTTATCTACTACCCGTACTTTTTTCGACTACTTGATTCACTTCATGAAATCTAGTTATCCAATTGACCAAAGTCAGAAATTTCAGGGCACGCACCAAGTTGGTTGACACTTCTAGGACTGGCTTATTTTGTCAGTTTTAAAATGAAGATACGTAATGGTCATAATTAGTGACCCTTTACTTACCTCCAGTCTTGAGCTCTACTTCTTTGACAAAAACCTGCTTAGGTATTATCAAAAATTGTGTGACGACTTGTATAAACTGCGTCTTAAGTTCCTATTACCGAGTCTCCAACGTAAGACAAATTTCATCACCAAGGTGAGTACATTTAACTTTTCACATTTCCAATAATGGGAAGTAATGTTACACAACTAAACTACTCTTGTATAAAAACTTTATTGTCAAGAGAAAGTGTAATGGCTGGACTTTTGCCATTCCCATAATCCCTTTAGCCCAAACCATCTCTAAAAACTTTTGCAAATACTGCTTCTTAATTTACTATAATTCATCCTTGGGCATTTTATTTTTCTTGTCCCATTACTCAGTTTATTAGCATTCATATTCCATAGCCTATCCTTAATGTAGTGAAATCTGTAGATTTCAGAAATATCTGTCAATATGTCTTATGATAGCCTGAAACTCCTTTGGATTTTGTATACAGTTTCATGGTGTTATTTCCCCATATTTTCAGCAAAGAACATCTGTATGTTTTTTTTTTCCCTAAAGGAACGCGCGTTGGAATGACTTGTATATTTAACTTTAATCTAAGAAAAAATATTGGAAACTATAGTTTTTGCTCAGGTATTCACAATTGTTACATAACAATAACTTACAGTTTAATGTAAAATAATTGTCTGCAATACACAAAAAGGAGCATACGTAATTTTATAGGATACAGTAAATTTAATTAAAATAATTTATATTACAGGTTGATTACGTTATGATTCCTTTTTGTTAAAAATAAAGAATACTATTGTTATAAAATATCCAAATAGAATAAAAATTCACATATGATTGTTCTCTTTATAATCAACAGATCACACATCATAACAATTTCCAGTCACGATTCATATATTCATAAAGGTCGCCTGGCAGTAATACACAATCTAACATAAATATATGTAATATAGAATTCTAAAAGAGTTGAGAATTTCAGGTATTTAGGATCAACAGTTGCAGGGGATGGTGATCTGGGGGCAGAAATAAACCAAAGAATACAAGCACGATGGAAGATTTAAAAAAAAAAAAAAAAAAAAAAAAAAAAGTGCGTAGAGTAATATGCGACAGGAAAATAGGGGTTAAGTTGAAAGACAGTTTTGAGATCGGCAATGATGTATGGAGCGGAGACGAGGGCAATAAAGAACACAGAAGAGAAGAAGATGGATGTGGCAGAGATGAGAATGTTGAGATGGATGTGTGGGGTGACAAGAAGAGATAGGATACGGAATGAAGTAATTATGGGTACCACAGGAGTTAGAAAACTATCAGATAAGATCCAAGAAAGTAGACTGAGGTGGTACGGTCATGTCATGAGAAGAGATGAACAGTATATTGGGAGGAGTGATGGAAATAGAGGTACAGGGAACGAGAGGGAGACCAAAGCGAAGGTGGGTGGCCTGTATCAAGGATGACCTTCGATCAAAGGGATTAACCAGTGATGAGGTGTGAGACAGAGGTAGATGGAGAAAGCTGACCAGAAACATCGACACCACATAGAAGTGGGAAAAGATGTAGACAAAGAAAGAAGAAGAAAGCACTCTAGATATACGCAATTCGTGTACCGATATCATAGAGGTTGACTTATCTCTTTAATTATATTACAGTTCGTGCTTGTTAGCTATTTCGAATCAACCAAAAACAACTAATTATATATCAGTTTTATCTATATAATTCTCGGATTTATTATTGAAGTAGTTTTCAAGTATTTTTTTCTTGCTATATATTACTTATTCATATATTGTACAACTGTTGCATAACGTTTATATATATATATATATATATATATATATATATATATATATATATATATATATATATATATATATATATATATATATTCATTGAGAGAGAGAGAGAGAAAAGGTGTTCTACAGTTTTTCCTGGAACAAAGTAGATTGTCACTTAGTCACCTTTTTGTTATTTCCCAGGACATATTATAGAATAGATAACTAAAGGAGTGAAACCGTTTAATATACCGTAGATATTGATGGGTATTTGCAATGTTTGTCACCTTCAATGGATGCGTAGTATATATATATATATATATATATATATATATATATATATATATATATATATATATATATATATATATATATATATATATATATATATATTATATATACATATGTATATATATATATATATATATATATATATATATATATATATATATATATATATATATGTGTGTGTGTATATATATATATATATATATATATATATATATATATATATATATATATATATATATATATATATATATATATATATATATATAGTGTTTGTGTGATTTGCGTGTGCATTAGGACATAGGGAATGCGTGCATTCTTTATGGGGATGCCCATGCATTTGTTTGCTTGCATAAAACTGTTTTTTTATCTTTTTTTTCTTTTTTTTGAAAAAGTCAGAAAAGTAGTTCCTTGTATTTCCTTAGTCGTATCGTAAAATCAGCGTGGGTAAGTATGCATTTCATGTATCTTTTGTTCTACTTTTATACTATGGTATTCATAAAATGATACAATTAAATAAAGACTTTTTTCTTTAAAAAATTTCCCACGTTCCAATATTCCTGCAAAATGTATCGCTCCGCATTCCGGTGTGTCATTACACTACCGGTTGTTGTTGGAGGAAGATGAGAATAGGAAAACCTCTCTTTGTTTACGACATTGTGGGTAATTATACGTTACATATTTTCCAAAGGTTGGTACCGTTAAATTAGATAGGCCTACCAGGTCAAATATATTAAAGAAATTTCAGTTATTTTTAAATAAAAAATGGATAGATATGTAGTTTCCATTGTTAGTAGGCATACTTCGGTTGAGTCTGCAGTTTTAAGACTGCAAATCTCACGTAGGTTACTCCGCAAGTCCAAGTATAATAAATATTAGTTTTAATAGGGTAGATGAAACAATTTTAGAGGCCTCTGGTTTAGAGGATTTTTCAATACGGTTTTACCTCGTGTATCGAAATTTTTCTTTCGAATTATAAAACGAAATCGTGACTGCAGAGGATTCTTCAATAAGGGGGTGTTAAACTTCCGGCCACCGCTTTTGTTGTAATTTATAATTTCTTGGTCAAAAGTGAACGCAAAAAATTTCTTCAATACATTATCCGCGCAAATGCGGTATAAGAGAAAGAAAAGTAGCTTACGACAAGTAGCCAATCTTCCTATATCTTCCTACTGTTACAAATCCAAGCTCCCGTTAGTTCATATGTTTGTTCTTATTCTTTTCAGTTCTACCTCATTTCGCACTGTGAAAAATTTCCCCCAATTGCTTAGTAGCTCTTCACTGATCTCGTTGCCCCAATGGAAGTGCTGTAGCTTCTTCTAATGTATTACTAGCTGTTAGATTTTTGCACACTATCAACTTTAATCAGGTATACCTTGTAATTATGCTTGTCACTCTTATTTTTACGATTTTTACGTCAAATTGGCCAATCAACATACAGATATGATTTTGTCGCACCTTTCAAATCCGTGCATACGGTAATTGAATTTTTATGTACAGGTGATAGATCACATTGCTGGCATTGCCACAGTAAAGGTAGAAAGACAAAACTAAGAAGCGTGTCCATTGCATTTTCTCAGAGCGATTACAAGGCTAGTTTTATGGATGTGCTATTTTGAAGCTAAACCGTCGCCCTTGTTTTTACACCTGATTTGTATCACTCAAATTCTCACTATTAGGCAAGTCATTACAAATTAAGCTTCAGCCTAAGCTAAGGATATGGCTGTCTAAGGTGGTTGTCGATAGGTAAGGATACCACTTAAAGGTTAGGTTAGGTGGGTGGTAATATTATGATAGTCCTACCCAGCCGTTTTGGTAAATGTGATACATTTATTTCTAGCCAAATACATGAATATATATTTTCCTATCCTACCCAGCCGTTTTGGTAAATGTGATACATTTATTTCTAGCCAAATACATGAATATATATTTTCCTACTCGCTATCTTATGTTTTATGCATTTCTGACCACGATTATTGGGGCAAACCACCCGTTCATGAGTTTTTGGACCCCCTTATATAAAGACAATTATGGGGGACTCCTGTGAGAAACCGGGGTTTTGTAGGTGGGGAAATGTCATAAGCGAGTGATTTGCAGCAATGGTAATGGTCAGAAATGTAAAATAAGCCCAAGATGACCAGTTGGAAAAATATATGGGTGATGTAAATGGCTGAAAACAGGCAAAAACGTTATTATTTATCACTTTAGAGATTTGTAAAAGGGCATAGAACCTAACAAACCCACCTAACCTAATCCTAGCCAGGGGCAAGACCCCCGGACCCCCTTCCCAGGTCACAATCCCTACATATTCCTTCTACATTGCCGTATCATTACCCATCATGCTTACACTGCCATATCCTTTTCTATCTCCCCTACACTGCTGTATCCTTATCTATCCCCCTTACACTGCTGTATCCTTTCCTATCTGCCTTACACTGTCGTATCCTTACCTATCCCCCTTACACTGTCGTATCCCTACCTATCCCTCTCACACTGCTGTATCCTTACCTATCCCCCTCACACTGCTGTATCCTTACATATCCCCCTTACACTGTCGTATCCTTACCTATTGCCCTTACACTGCCATATCCTCACCTAGTGCCCTTACACTGCCATATCCTCACCTAGTCCCCTTACACTGCCGTATCCTCACCTTATCCCCTTACACTGCCGTATCCTCACCTAGTCCCCTTACACTGCCGTATACTTACCTATTCGCCTTACACTGCCGTATCATTACTTATCCCCTTACACTGCTGTATCCTTACTCATCTCCCTTACACTGCTGTATCCTTACCTATCTCCCTTTCACTGCTGTATCCTTACCTATCCCACTCACACTGCCATATCCTTACCTATATCCCTTAGACTGCTGTGTCTTTACCTATCCCCCTTACAGTGCCATATCACTACCTATCCCCCTTACAGTGCCATATCACTACCTATCCCCCTTA
This sequence comes from Palaemon carinicauda, assembly GCF_036898095.1. NCBI lineage: Eukaryota > Metazoa > Arthropoda > Malacostraca > Decapoda > Palaemonidae > Palaemon > Palaemon carinicauda. The sequence goes on along the minus strand of NC_090739.1, from coordinate 39,905,650 downwards.
TAATTCCATATCACTACCTATCCCCTTTACACTGCTGTATCCATACCTATCACCTTTTAAACTGCCATATTCTTACCTATCCCCCTTACATTGCCATATCATTAGCTATCCACCAAACAAGGTTGTATCCATATCTATCCCCTTTACACTGCCATATACCTACCTATCCCACTCACACTGCTGTATCCTTACTTATCCCCCTTACACTGTCGTATCCTTACCTATTGCTCTTACGCTACCATATCCTCACCTAGTGCCCTTACACTGCCATGTCCTCACCTAGTCCCTTACACTGCCGTATCCTCACCTAGTCCCCTTACACTACCGTATACTTATCTAGTCTCCTTACACTGCCGTGTCCTTACCTAGTCTCCTTACACTGCCGTATCCTTACTTATCCCCCTTACACTGCTGTATCCTTACTCATCTCCATTACACTGCTGTATCCTTACCTATCTCCCTTTCACTGTTGTATCCTTACCTATCCCACTCATACTGCCATATCCTTACCTATCTCCCTTAGACTGCTGTGTCTTTACCTATCCCCCTTACAGTGCCGTATCCTTATTTATCCCCCTTACAATTCCATATCACTACCTATCCCCTTTACACTGCTGTATCCATACTTATCACTTTTTAAACTGCCATATCCTTACCTATCCCCCTTACATTGCCATATCATTAGCTATCCCCAAACAAGGCTGTATCCATATCTATCCCCCTTACACTGCTGTATCCTTACCTATCCTCTTTACACTGCCTGTAACCTTACCTATTCCCCTTACACTGCCTTATCCTTAACTATCCCTCTTACACTGTTGTATCCTTGACAAACCATCTTTATACTGCCATATCCCTACCTATCCTCCTTATACTGCTGTATTCATACCTATCCCCCTTACTCTACCATATCCTTACCTATCCCCCATTCACTGCCGTATCCTAACCTATCCCCCTCACATTGCTGTATCCTTACCTATCCCCCCTTACACTGCAGTATCATTATCTATCCCCGTCATACTGCTTCATCCTTACCTATCCCCCTTACACTGCCATATCCTTACATATCCCCTTAACACTGCTATATCTTTACCTATTCCTTTTACACTTCTGTATCCTTACCTATTCCTTTTACAATTCTGTATCCTTACCTATCCCCCATACACTGCCGTATCCTTGCCTAACCCCCCTTACATGGCTGTATCCTTACCCGTCCCCCTTACACTGCTGTATCCTTACCTATCCCCCTTACACTACAAAATCCTTACATATGCCCTTTTCAATGCTGTATCATTACGTTTTTCCCCCTACACTGCCTTATCCTTTTCTATCCCCTTTACACTGCCGTATCCTACATATTCCTTTTTCATTGCTGTATCATTACACAATCATGCTTACACTGCCTTCTCCTTACCTATCTACCTTACACTGCTGTATCCTTATCTATACCCCTTACACTGCTGTATTCTTACCTATCCCCCTTATACTGCCGTATCCTTACCTATCCCCCTTACACTGCCGTATCCTTACGTATCCCCCTCACACTGCTGTATCCTTACCTATCCCCCTTACACTGTCGTATCCTTACCTATTGCCCTTACACTGCCATATCCTTACCGAGTCCCCTTATACTGCCGTATCCTTACCTAGTCCCCTTACACTGCCATATCCTTATTTATCCCCCTTACACTGTTGTATCCTTACCTATCTCTCTTACACTGCTGTATCCTTACCTATCTCCCTTTCACTGCTGTATCCTTACCTATCCCACTCATACTGCCATATCCTTACATATCTCCCTTAGACTGCTGAATCTTGACCTATCCCCTTACACTGCTGTAGCCTTACCTATCACCCTTACACTGTCTGCTGTAGCCTTACCTATCACCCTTACACTGTCATATACTGCCGTATCCTTACTTATCCCCCTTACACTGCTGTAACCTTACCTATACATCTTAGTGTTGTATCCTTACCTATCGCCCTTAAAATTGCAGTATCCTTACCTAGTCCTCTCACACTGCCGTATCCTTACCTATCCCTGTTACACTGCTATATCCATACCCATCCCCGTTACACTGCTGTATCCTTACCTATCCTCCTTACACTCCTGTATCCTTACCCATTCCCCTTATACTGCTGTATCGTTACCTATCTCCTGACACTATCACATCCTTACTTATCCCCCTTACACTGCTGTACCCTTACCTATGCCTCTTACACAGCCATACCCTTACCTATGCCCCCTACACTGCCATACCCTTACCTATGCCACTTACACTGCCATACCCTTACCTATGCGCCTTACATTGCCATACCCTTACCTATGCCCTCCTACACTGCCGAATCCTTACCTATCTCCCTTAAACTGCTGTATCTTTATCTATCCCCCATACACTACCATATCCTTACAATCCTGTCAGACTGCTGTATCCTTACCTATCCCCCTTAGACTAAAGTATTCATACCTTTGTACCTACCGACCTGCAATCCTCCCTTAGACCGCGATATCCTTAGGTAACCCTAAGGTTTAAGCCTCAACTCTGGGTTTGCTTCCTAAATGGCTACACACATGGCGAGATAACATTAAACCTTCATAATATTTTGTAAACCGGAAAATTAGCTTCAAATTATTGTTTGTTCCGTAACCGAAATACAAACCACGCTATTTACATTGGGTTTACCTTTTAGCACAGCTGAAATGACGAGCCAATAGTTTTAACGAGGGTTAATTACCCCCGCGCTAGTTAGCGGGGGGGGGGGGGTAGGGGAAGGGTAGCTTGCTATCCCTCCCCCCCCCCCCCCACACACCGGTGACTTGCTCCACTTCACTTTTGGCTCGACGATGAACAGACGTGTCTGTCCATCGTCCTCGTTGACAGCCTTTAATCTTTTATCTGCTTTTTCTTTACTACAGCTTGTGTGTGTGTTTGAAGTTGACTACCTATTATATTATCTTTGCTATGCGTACGTGCCCTGGTGTTGCCGGCCGCCCTTGTGGGACCTTTATGTCGGCCTTGGATACGGATCCTCACACCCTTTGCCCTCAGTGTCGGGGCCGACGGTGTGACCAGGAAAACGTGTAGTGAGTGTAGGGAGTGGTCTGCCTCCCAGTGGGAGAGGTTTGGCCGACGGCGTAAGAAGAAGTCCAAGAGAGACCGTTCTCCTTCGGGGGTTGCCTTGAAGGAGGAAGGTTCTCGGGACTCTTCTTTCGCCGCCCAAACCTCCTCCGAAGCTCCCCCTCGTTTGGCTCCTAAGGAGAGTCGGCCGAGTGGTAGCGCAGGCCCTAGTTCTGTTTCCCGACCTTGGGTGGGGGGAGAGGGCGTCGCCAGCGCTCCCCTGTGGTCTCTGATCATCCTGCAGTCCCTGTTGGACACCCTGCGCGCCATCAGTCTCCTGAGCTCTCTCGCGATCCTCATCTTCTGTCTACGCAACATCGTTCGCGTTCTCCAGCGCGTGTTTCAAAAGCACATGTTCGCCCACACGCCTACGCTCTTCCTGTTCGTGAACGCGCCGCGCCACCTGTTCCTTCACAGGATCTCACGTGTCGCCCCCTTGCTCGCCAGCGATCACCTGCTCGCCAGCGTTCACAGACGATCCTAGTATCGCCTGTTCGTCAGCATTCTCCTACACGTTAACGATCACCTTTTTATCGGCGATCTCCTGACCGCCCGCGTGATTTAAAGCCTGCGCGCACGCGTTCTCCAACACGTCGTCGACCAGAGGTTCTGGAAGTACATGGTACGCCATTTGCTAGCTCGCCATCGCGCGATCATTCACCAGCGCGTCCTGCGCGCTATCGCTCGCCAACGCGTCACCATGCGACAACGCGCCATCGCTCACCCGCGCGTCAGCGTTCGCCAGCTCACCACCGATTGCCTGCTGATCTACGTCGCCAGCGACCTTCCTCGCCCACGCGGCAACGCGTTCCCTCACCATTGCGCCAATGCATTCGTTCGCCGACTCGGCCACGCGCTCGTTCACCTGTACACCCTCGCGCCTACTTGCCTGCACGCCCGCTCGATCATTCGCCTGCACGCCCGCGCGACCGTTCGCCTTCGCGCGCCCATCGTTCGCGGCGAATTTCGCAGCCAGTGGTAGCAGCAGGAACGAGTGTTCCTAGACAGCGCTCGGGATCGCCTCCATCCAAACGCAGGACTGTAGTGCAGGACAGGGAAGACACTGTGGAGAGGTTAGTGCATTATTCTTCCCCCCCCCCCTTCTTTTCAGGCAGGTACTGTGGTGTCCACTCCAAAGGATCGCCCGATCCCTTTCCCTCCAGCGAGGATTTCGGACTCTGTGTTCGTGGAGCAACAGACTTGGTTTGGTCCTCTGATGCGGGCGTTAGTGAGGGTAATGAAACCAGCACTTGCCGATCAGGGCAACAAAACAACGGCTGCCTCTCCTACGCTGAAGAGAAAGAGAGGAGTGGACTTCGGGGTGACTTCCCTCAGGGCGAAGTTGGTTCCCAAGAGGTCTGTCGCGAAGCCCCCTTCTCCTACTCGAGCGTTTTTTCCTTCTCCCGTGGACGAGGCTTTTCCGTCCTCGGGTGAGTCCAGTGAAGCGGTAGTCTTCCCCTCGGCACCAAGGGGGGAGACTTCGCTTCATGGAGGAGAGTCGTCTTGTGAGGAAGGGGCTCCTCGAACCTCTTTGTTGGGATCCTGTATCCCTCCCAGGAGGGAATCCAAGGACTCCAAGACCATCCCGAAATCATCTTCGAGGATTCGCCAGGAACCCGCGGCTCCCCGGGGGAACGTCCACGCTTCATCCCAGGAAGAGATTCCGGGGACAGGATACTTAGCTGCCAGCCCGCAAGGAGGAGATCAGCAGGAATCCGAACATGCCTTCTGGCAGGTCCTGAGCCTGATAAGGCAACTTAACGGGCTTATGGACCCCGTGATCGCCCCCCATGAAGGCAAGGTCACTATCTTGGACAAAGTGTTTGACGTTCGGAAGGCCCCTAAGTCCAGTGCGGCTCTGCCCTGGTCTCGGGGTCTGAAGAGTGCTAGACCTAGGGCCAACGCTCAGGTCGCAATTCTTGCCTCCTCCAGTCGTTCCTCTGCCGGGAACAAGCTCATCCCTCCTCTTCGTCTTCAGCAGAGGAGGTATTTTGAGATCTTGGGCGAGTCCAGCCTCGCTCTTCCTCTCCATCACTCCGTGGAGGAGCTGGCGAAGGGAGTTCCCCTTGAGAAGCTCTCTGCCCGGCAGGTGTCGTTCTCGGTGGCAGAGATCCTTAGCCATGAAAAGGTCGCGAAGTGTGCCATGCAGGCCACTTCGTGGCTGGACTTTTGGCTAGGAACTCTGGGCATCCTATTGCGCTCTGAGGACTTGTCCAAGGAGACCAATAGGAAGGCCCTGGAGACCTTCTTACTCTCGGGCACCCGCTCCATCGAGTTTTTGGCGCACCAGGTTTCCACCCTGTGGGCCAACTCGGTGTTGAAGCGGCGCGATGCTGTGACCGAGAGATCCCATCCGAATGTCCCCGCCGTGGATGTGTGTAGGCTCAGACATGCTTCCCTTCTGGGGGAGAACCTGTTTGAGCCTCAGGACATGGAGCGAAATCCAGCACGGACTCCCTCCTCCAGAGGGACCTTACAGCTCGGCCCTATAAACCTCCAGCTCCGCCGCAACAGCAGCAGCAGCCTCGTAAGGCTCCAAAGCAGGCACCGGCAGTTAAGAAGGTGGTGTCTAAGCCCCAGCCCTTTCCAGCCAAGGTCAAGAGGGGCGGTAAGTCCTCCATGGGAGGCAAGACTCTTAGGGGTAGCAGCCCTAGGGGTGGCCGTCCCCCTGCGTGTCCACCTGTGGGGGGATGCCTTCAGCGTTGCGTCCGCAGGTGGCAGCAACACGGGGCCGATGCTTGGACGGTCTCAGTGATCGGCCAAGGCTATCGCGTCCCGTTCACAACATTTCAACCTCCCCTGACAGCAAATCCAGTGTCGTTGAGCTCCTATACCACGGGATCGGCAAAGGGGCTGGCCCTTCGGGCCGAAGTCGAGACCATGCTCGAGAAGGATACTCTTCAGGAGGTCGTCGACGGCTCCCCAGGCTGCTTCAGTCGACTCTTTCTTGTAAAGAAGGCGTCTGGAGGCTGGAGACCTGTCATCGACCTCTCAGCTCTGAATGGGTTTGTCAAGCAAACCCGGTTCAGCATGGAGACAGTAGACACGGTCAGACTTGCGGTGAGACCACAAGACCATGTGCACACTGGATCTAAAGGACGCATACTTCCAGATCCCAATCCATCCGTCTTCCAGGAAGTACCTGAGATTCTGCCTAGACGACAAGATCTACCAGTTAAAGGTGCTGTGTTTCGGTCTCTCCACAGCTCCTCAGGTGTTCACCAGAGTGTTCACCCTGATTTCATCTTGGGCGCACAGGAACGGCATTTGTCTCCTTCGTTATCTGGACGATTGGGTGATCCTAGCAGACTCGGAGTCGACCCTTCTTTGGCACCGAGACAGGCTTCTGGATATTTGCCAGGATCTGGGGATCGTGGTAAACCTCGAGAAGTCCTCTCTGCAGCCGTCCCAACGACTGGTTTATCTAGGCATGCTAATAGACACCAATCTCCACAAAGCCTTTCCATCAGACGACCGGATAGCAAGGCTGAGGAGGGTGGCGGAACCCTTCCTCAGGCGAGAAGAGCTCCCCGCCCAGTCGAGGTTGCGTCTCTTAGGTCACCTATCCTCCCTGGCTCGTCTGGTTCCAAACAGCCGCCTCAGGATGAGATCCCTACAGTGGCGGCTCAAGTCCCGGTGGAATCAAGGATCCGATTCTCCGGACTTTCTGATCCCGATGGGTTCTTCGGAACAGACGGACTTGCGGTGGTGGCTGGTCGACGAGAACCTGTGGAAGGGAGTGAGTCTTCTCGTCCTCCCCCCAGAATTGAGACTGTTTTCGGACGTTTCAAAAGAAGGGTGGGGGGCGCACGTTCTGAACCAGAGGGTCTCAGGTCTTTGGTCAGGATCAGAAAAGTGCCTACACATCAACCTGCTAGAATTGAAGGCCGTCTTTCTGGCTCTTCAGCAGTTCCAACGGTCCCTGGCGGGTCACTCCGTGGTGGTGATGAGCGACAACACCACAGTAGTGGCTTATATCACCAAGCAGGGAGGCACTTTTTCGCAGCAGCTATCCCATCTTGCAGTAGAGATTCTGAGGTGGACCGAAATCCACTCGATAACACTATCAGCTCGCTTCATTCCTGGCAAGAGGAATGTGCTCGCCGACAGTCTGAGCAGGGCCTCGCAGATAGTGAGTACCGAGTGGTCTTTGGATCCTCAGATAGCCAACAAAGTCCTGACTTTGTGGGGTTCCCCAACTGTGCACTTGTTCGCGACAGCGTTGAACTTCAAGCTGCCCCTGTACTGCTCCCCAGTCCCAGACCTCAAGGCACTCTGGCAAGATGCTTTCCAGCAGCGGTGGGACAACAGCGACATGTACGCCTTCCCACCGTTCTGTCTGATGAGAAGGGTGCTCAACAGGACCAGACTATCGGTCAACTGTTCGATGACTCTAGTAGCTCCGCTATGGCATCACGCGGAATGGTTCCCGGACCTTCTGCAGCTCCTGACGGAGCTCCCAAGGGAACTTCCTCCACGTCACGAGCTTCTCAGACAACCCCACTCCGGCGTACCTCACAAGGCCGTGGCCTCGCTTCGGTTTCACGCCTGGAGACTATCCAGCGTCTCTTCGCAGAGAGAGGCTTTTCGCAACAGGTTGCGGAGAGAATGTCTCGGCACCTGCGAAGGTCCTCTGAGGGAGTCTACCAAGCAAAGTGGAGAGAGTTTTGTGGTTGGTGTCATGGGAGGGATATCTCTCCACTCGATGCCACTATTCCAGCAATAGCGGACTTCCTCGTTTATCTGCGGGAAGAAATGCGCCTTTCTGTCTCGGCAGTGAAAGGCTATCGCTCAGCCTTAAGCTTGGCCTTCAGGCTGAAAGGCGTGGATATTTCTTCATCGCTAGAACTCTCTTTACTCATACGTAGATATGAGCTTACCTGCCCCCAGTCGGAAGTGAGACCTCCTCCTTGGAACGTGGTTCGAGTCCTCAGGTCTCTTAAGAGACCTCCCTTCGAACCATTACGCCAGGCCTCCGATCGCCACCTGTCTTGGAAGACGGCTTTCCGAATCGCTTTGGCTTCGGCCAAGCGGGTTAGTGAACTTCATGGTCTCTCGTACAACATCGCCCATTCAAGGGGATGGGGGGAGGTAACGTTCAGGTTCGTCCCTGAGTTTGTTGCCAAGACTCAGAATCCTGGAGTGCCGGATCCTCGCTTCGACTCTTTCAGGATCGCGAGTCTCCGTTCTGTAACAAGCGACCCAGACCAGCTGCTACTATGTCCAGTGAGATGTCTGAGGAACTACTTGAAGAGAACGGCTGAAGTCCGTCCTCAAGTGCGAGCTTTGTTTGTGAGCACAGGGAGGACTAAGAGGAGGGTCACCAGGAACACCATCTCAGCTTGGATTCGAAGGGTTATCCACCATGCCTTGAATCCAGACCCTCCTCCGTCACGTCGCCCTTGGGCACACGATGTCAGGGGTGTTGCTACATCCCTGGCCTTCAAGAGAAACTTCTCTGTGACGCAGGTACTTCAAGCTGGGGTCTGGAAGCGTCAGACGACCTTCACAGCCCACTACCTGCAAGACGTGACCCACAGGAGCCTCGATACATTTTCTATCGGCCCTGTGGTGGCTGCACAACAGCTGGTCTAACCTCAGGCTCCTTTTTGGACAAGTAGCAGTAGGTTGAGGGCGTTGTTACCCGGTTTTAGTCTGCGTGAATGAAAGGGTATGTCTGACCCTTACTTCTTTCTTCATTCTCCCCTCTCTTGGGGAAGCAGCATCCCGGGCCTCGCATAGCTGACCTCGACCTCTGCAGGTAACCCCTGCTTCTTTGTGCTCCTAGTATTAAGCTTAATATTGTTGCGTCCGCCATACCCTGACGAGGTGGTATTGGGAACGTCCTATCCTAGATTCCTATCTAAAGGTCTCAAGGTCAACTTCATAGGACGAGTCACACTCCTCCACACACTGCTTATGTAGGCCACTCGTTCCTAGCGATGCTAGGAACTTGTGAGGTACAGGGGCTCCTTTTCTCTAGTGCTGCTCATCGAGGGATTGAGCCCCCGGACAAGCCGAAGTCAGTAAGGCTGGGGACTTTCCACCCTTCCTAAGGGGTAAGTCACCCAATGTAAATAGCATGGTTTGTATTTCGGTTACGGAATAAATGACAAATTCGAAGATAATTTGTATTTTTCCTAACCATACAAACCTTAGCTATTTACACATATGTGCCTGCCATCCCTGACCCCCAAGTCAAGTCCTACCTCTAAGTGAAGTGAAGCAAGTCACTGGTGTGTGGGGGGGGGGGGAGAGGTAGCAAGCTACCCTTCCCCTACCCCCCGCTAACTAGCGCGGGGGTAATTAACCCTCGTTAAAATTATTGGCTCGTCATTTCAACTGCGCTAAAAGGTAAACCCAATGTAAATAGCTAAGGTTTGTATGGTTAGGAAAAATACAAATTATCTTCGAATTTTTCATATTACAGACCAATATAAACACCATTATTAAACAATTTCATTGCTCCTCATCTTTGGTAAGTGGAATATCCTGGCGAGTGATTTAAATGATTATAAACAGACTTTTTTCCAGTTTATTTCTACGAGGATGCAAACTGTATTCATTTAGATGTGTTTGCCCCTATGTAAAATTTCTACGATCAAAAAGAAATAAAAAGGTGCCTAACTGGTAACTATATAATAGGCTGATAGGCATTTCCACTGCTGGACTGGGCTAGGAACTGCTTCGAGGCAAGCTTCATTTCTCTTTGTTGAGTCAAGAGGAGTAGCTCACCTTTTACTTCTCTACAATCACAACTTTTCAAGCTGGATTACTTGATACTTTATTCTTTATAGATCCTTTTGTGATTTCACATGTATCCTATGTGTGAGAATTTCAAGTAGTAGAATGATTTTCTCTTTCAGAGATGTCTCCATTGAAAGTGTCAGTGTTTCCCTTTGTTCTCACCCGAGAACACTACACTCAAGTTGAGACTTGTTTCCCCTCGTACTGAGGCACCCATGTTGAAAGGTTCCTACTTTTGCTCCACTCATACATATGTCTGGTTTACCTCATACACATGTAATGAAATTATATAATTTCTGGGATTTTCAGCATTGTTCTCGTAAGAATTTGCCAGGTTCACCTCAGAATTCGTCCATTTTATATTCTTTTCTGATGTTGTGCAGACATCCTGAGGAATGTAGGCCTTCACGATACACTATACAGTTTTATACCGATTTGTCAGAGCACGACAGTGTCATTACCTTCCAAATGTTTTAAAAGGCTAAAGTCATTACAGTATTTAATAACGTCAAAAACTGTGTTGACTACGTGTAGCATAGTACCTCAGCATGCTCCAGCAGCCGTGTCTACACGAACCACTGTCCTTGTGCAAGCTAACATCATAAACGTCACACCTGTGTCTGTTGATGTCGTAGAATATGCCGCCAGCCATGCGTGCTGACGTCCAGAATTCACTGCATATTCTAGCTACAGGGCCTTTTCACATCAAATGACATAGAGACTGACCACCTGCCAATGACCTGTGCACTTCATTCTATAAATTAAAATTTAGTGATTCAATCCTTTTTTCAAGATATAATGAATTTTATAGGGAGTAACCATCCTCCCAATGGGAGATATATCGTATTCATATTAGAGCAACGAGCAGTGGAATTATTCCCTTTCCCTGCCATCTTTTTTCGGACAGTAAACCTTAAGCTCTTTTTATATGATGCTCAATATCCTCCTCTTTCCTCTCTTTCCAGAGCACTCAGTGGCCCAGGTGACTGAGGATGATGGCCAATAATTTTTACATGATATATAGGTAAAACATTTGTATCACCCATAGAGCATAGTGATCACATTTTGTTGCTTCCAAAGGGATGCACGACCTGATCGTGCAGTTTTATCATACTTACTCGTGTGGATGTTACCACTGGTTATGCTTTATATTAGTCATCTCCGATTGACTACCATATTTATATTTTACTATTTTGTCAAGGATTATGTTCCTGAAAAACTCACATGATACGCGTCAAGGAAAGCTTCCCTTTTGAGCTTTTTCTCCTTTTAGAAAGAGGAGAGGAAAAGGCTGCCAGGAATCTGTCTTTTTCCTAAGGGGTTACCCTCGCTAACACAAAATGAGGTACCATCTATAAGACAACATAGACATGAGCCTTGTAACATACGTTCGAAGTACTCCATCTCAGATTGGCCTATTTGTCCATTAGATTCTAATTCTGAAAGAGAATACCGTTGCTTTCTTTCACGCTTACAAGAGTAGAGAACACTAACATGAGGGCAGTTATAATTATTCAGATCGTTTCTTTTTCATATACTCATATCTCATCATTCTTGGAATGATGATTAAGAGAGAAAACATATTCTTGAAAGATTTGAATCTTTTAGCGTTGCTCCCAAATTGGATCCGGGGACAAGGACCATGAGTTACTTATGATTATTGGTGATAATTTGTTTTAATGTTATTGCCCCATAGGACAAGTGATCACGTCAGTGCCCTTGGTGCCCGATTACTCCATATTTGCACAAAAATGCTTTACTGCCTTCTAGCAAGCATAATGATGAGTCTGTTTTGGCAGAGTTTCTGCTGGATGACTTTACGATCTTGAGGCATCGCCTAGGAAAGCATCGAAAGTCTCCCCTCGTTTCTACATGCAAAAGACACACTTGCAAGTAGAGACTGACTTTTCCCAACATACTGAGGCAGCCCTGTTAGAAGACCCATTTTTCCCCTACTCGTTCTCATTAGTAAGACTCACCTCATACCCCCCAGCGGTCCCAGAATTGCTCTCCTCCTCAGAATTCTCAAGGGGTTATCCCAGAACTCCCTTACCACATGCTGACTTTTTGACTGCTTATGTAGTGTCCACAACAATGGCTTCGATTAAACTGAACTGCCCAAGGGTCATTATTTCCTCCTCTTCCAAGCAAGACTCATCTGCATCATCCATCCCATAAGTCTTGACCAGGATAGAGTAAAGCTTGCCTCGCAGCAGCTCATAGCTCTGTCCAGCAGTGGAGTTGCTTAGTATCTTATTATGTAGTTGCCAGTTAGGCACCTTTTTCTTTCATCCTTGTCGTAGAGATTTGACATAGGAGTAAACCCATATAAATGACCCAGGTTTGTAAAGCTAGGAAAAATACAAATTGTTTTGAAAATATGTAGTAATCCTTAATTTAAGCTTGGAAGGGTGAAGATTGAGGGTCCTCTGTAAATGGTGGGAATACTAGAACTGTCCTTCGTAGAGTATGGGTGAGGGTACTATATTGCGGCTTTAAAATCTCTTATGTTCGGTCATTTTTTCTTAGATACAGTAATATACTACCACAGTCTGAAGTGCTCAGTGGTCTTCATGGAACTGAATAGGAAGGAGGATGTGGATGGGTATTGTAAAAGTACATCTGGAAACTTATGCATAAATAGGCCTACTTGTAAGCTCTTAATTGGTTAAATAAACCAGCTGATGAATAAGTCATTCCAAATACATGGAAAGCTCCCCAAACTTATTGAAAACAATGCATGAGCAATATCCCACCATCAGTTTCCCAATGGTAAACAAAGAACTTAGATTCCAAAATGACATCACATTTTAATCAATTGATACGCAAGTTAATATGCTTCACCCAGCCCCCCTTAATCATAATTAGGAAAATACCAAACTAATGAGGAATTGTTCATTTCAAATAGAAAATTCCAGTTTGCTAAAAATCAAAGTCAGATATTAACCATTTACGCTGTATGATTAATGGTGTCTGGGGTTTCATAACTTATGTATCAGTCGATTAAAATGTGAACACCATTTCAGAGTGAGTTCATTGTTTACATTGGGCAGACTGAAGGTGAGTTATTGCACACGATATGGCTTTAATGGTTTGGGATGCTTTCTGTGTTTTAGTGATGTATTCATCAGCTGTTTTTTTTAACCAAATAAGAGCTTACAAGTACTTATGTTTAAGTTACTGCATGCACTTACAACACCCATCCCCACCCCACCCCCATTTCTCTTCAGTTCCATCATGACCACTGTCTTGTCTAAGTGGCTCATAAAAGACAGTGTGAAATTACACTAGTGTTATTCTAGGGAAATTAGAGGCATTAGAGTTTTTTGAAAATTATAAAATCTCCGGTATGAGGGGGGCAATCCCAGTGCTCCCATCATCATTTTTTATTGCTGCAATGTTGAGTTCACAGGAGGCCATTGTCGTTTGCCTCTTTGAGATCTTAACCTGAGCAACGAGAGCCCAGCAGGCACCCTTGTAAGATATGTTCCATTATTTGCAATGTTGCCCCACATGTGCAGTCAGGGTTGGTGGCTAGTCCCCATATCTGGTGTTTATCACCAGTTTGTTCTGACAATAGAATGCAAACCTTACACTCTTTATTAGGGGATATACTTTTGACGAAGCTGAAACTAGCCATAAGACTTTTAGTGAGGTGTAACTACCCTACCGCTAGTTAGGGAGGGTAAGGGAATATTACCGACTACCTTGCTCTCACACATACACACTGTGTTCTATTGTCACTTTTTACCCGTGGTTCGGTGAGAAGAGATGTTCATCTCTCTCTCCACTCAACTTTTTTAATTGGCTTATGAATAATTTTCTTGTATATATCAATATATATACTCATGTTTTATTATATATATATATATATATATATATATATATATATATATATATATATATATATATATATATATATATATAAACATTCATTTATTGTTACAGGTGTGAGTTGCTGTTTAGGAGAGAGAGTAGTGCTGCATTTTTTTGAAGGCGGGGGAACCTTTCTTACGATCTCTTCCCCATTTGACGCCAGACAACTCTTAGGCTGGAGGATTCCCCTGCTTCCCCTTGCAAAGTGGCTCTGTCCTGCTCCAAAGGGGAATCGTTTTCCGTGTTAATGCACCTTAATCGCAATCGCTCGTGAAGATGATATTGCTCGCTCCCTGCGAGTTCAATGGTGGGAAGCTTGTTCTTGCGCCTCTCAGGGATAACCTTTCCTGTCCGGATTAGTTTTCTCCTAAGTGGTCTTCTTCACCGTTGACGACGACGCACTCCTTAGTTCTGCAATGGCAGCCGCCGGAGGGAGTGCAAAGTCTGATGCATGTTCCTGTGCCTCTCAGGGGACACTTTCCCATTCGTGGGTAACGGGCTAGGTTTTTACCCTAAGGGGTTTCTTCAGCACTAATGACGTTGCACTCCATCATTCGCTAATGCAGCTGGCGTAAGGATTACAAAGTCAGAAGCGTGTTTCTGCGCCTCTCAGGGAACCTTTCCCGTTCATGGGCTAGGTTTTCTCCCGACTGGTTTTTTCAGTGCTGACAACAATGCCAAAGCATGTTCTTATTCCTGTGGAATCTGCTGCTACTCCCCCATCATTACCTTCATTGCCGGTGCCTGCAAGAGTTCTGATCATAAAGCTGACAATGGCGCTCTCCCTCGGTCAAACATGCTCAGCAGGCGGAGGAAGGGAAAATTCCGAAGCGTGATCATGCGACTCTTGATGAACACCTCTCCCATACGGGAGTTCGGTCCTCCTTGCAATAGTCTCCACCACATGGGATTAAGAGAGCGTTATGGGCTCGTCCATGTCTTTCTCCAACCCCTTGGATTGTGACCTGTTGGAGCTTGAAGGTGATGTTACTCGCCCCCTGCGAGTTTCACGCTTCAAGCATCCATCATCCTGTTCTAGCTGTTTCGTTTTCACCCAACTCACTGATCTTGTTCAGCTCACTGGTCTCTCCTAGGTGACTTATCCCGTCTAGTAGATTAGTCACGCCCTGTCTTCTTGGGGTTATTCTTTTCATCCACAAATTTTCTAGAGGAATGAGTCAACTCTGGCTTACATTTATGATCTACAGCAACATAGTTTCGAGGAATCCTCTCCTCCGTACACCTTGTCATCATATCACTGTTAGCCCTGGCTCCCTCGGTACTTGTGCAAACCATCTTTGACCCTCCGTCCTTGGGGTTCTCCTCCGGGAATGCTTAGTAAGGGCCGACTCAGAGCTTGACCTTCCTCATCCTGAGTTAGCTCAGCCAACCATGACTCATCCAACTAGTGGGACTCCACCAGCCCCTATAGTGAATCCTTTGCTGGATTGCACAGGACCTCTCTTCATACTCCCGTGGCAGTATTAAAGATCTGTGTTCATGGGACTCCAGCTCGTGAACAAGTGATCCAAGTTGAACGAAGAATCTTCTCCTGCTAGGGCTTTTGCGAACAGTGTCATTTGCAAACCTCATGGATGTCCACAGGCAGAATATCTGCACTTCCCCCACAAAGACATGCATATCATCCCAGACCCATCTACTTGTGGAGGTACGTTGGCGAGTCTCTCTGAGAGTTTTTACCTTAGTGTCAGCCTGGGCCCACAGGTACCTGGATGACTGACTGATCCTAGCAGACTCGGTGGCTACCCTTCTTCAACACTGACAGACTCTGAGTTTTGTTACAATCTGGAGATTGTAGCAAATCTCAAGAAGTCATCCCTACTTTCATCACAAAGACTTTTATACTTAGACATGATCATTGATACCAACCCAGTAAAAGTCTTCCCTTTAGACGACAGGATCCAGAGGCTGAAGAGGATGGTAAGTCTCTTCCTTCTAGACATGCCCTCAGCCCAACAGTGATTACATCTCATTGGTAAGCTATTGTCCCTGATTTGTTTAGTCTGCAACTGCCACCTACGAATCCGATCACTTCAGTGACAGCTAAGATCTAGGTGGGGTCAACACGAGGACTCTTCGGATGCCCTGATCTCTATGGGACCTGCACAGAAAATGGACCTGAGATGGTGGCTGAGGAGAATGTCTGAATACCTCTGGAAATCTTCCAGGCTTAGTGGATTGCCTTCTGTGGTGGGTATCGCGGAAGGGATATCTCTCCCCTTGATGCCACTATTCCAGCAATGCTGGGTTTTGCGTACCTTCTGGTGGGGGACTCCTCTCAGTTCTCTGCAGTGAAAAGCTACTGCTCAGCCTTGAGCCTCGCCTTTACGATGAAAGGAGGTGGCATTTACTCCCCGTTGGAGTTCTCTCTTCTCATACAGTGTCTCCAACATACCTATTGTCGGCCAGAGGTTGACTGCCTAGACGGAACATGGACAGTTTATTGCGACCTCAGGAACAGCACCTTTTGCGCGGTTGTGTCAGACATCAGTTCCTCTCCTGACACCTGAGACGACCTTCCAGCTCGCCCTTACCTCAGTAAGCAGAATTAACGAATGACACGCCCTTCCGTACGACTTCCACGTCTCTCACTCTAGAGTTGATTCTCTACAGTTGGACCTCGTTTATCGCGATAGTTAGGTTACAGACACAGGAACCAAAAACGAATTTTCACGAATATGGGTTGCAATAGAGTGGGCTACCTGCTAACATAAAGAGTCACGGCCTCTTGCCAAGAGCTGTACCGGCTCTTGGCAAGAGGCATTAGCACAGTAAATACTGCCTAATATTGTTTTTATTTGATTTTTATCAGAGTTTATAATCATATATACAGTGTACAGTACATGTGCACACATGTCCACGACATATTGGACACAGTAAGGCTACAGTACAGTATTGTACTAAAGTAAATATATACAGAGTCATCATCCCCTTACTGTTCTGTATAATAAATAAGTTGTTCCTATCTAGTAATACCGTACTCTTAACACATTGATACTGTAGTGTATATTACTGTAATATATTTACAGTAATATCACTATAGTACAACTTAACGGTACTGTAAGTGTTCAGTGTTTTCGTTCAGACGACTCACTTGACTAGCCTTTCTTGAAGCATAACGCAACTCTTTATGCTCGTCTCTAGCGCAGTATCATCCAGTACGCTATATCTACAGTACAGTAACCCGGTAATTATAATCATTCTATCTTCTACTTCAATGGGCTAGAAAAAAAGATGATAAAAGTATTGTCTTACAGTAAAACTACTGTATAGTCACTGCATAAACGCATGCAGGTATTGCTGCCACAATAACCAAACAAAAAATAATAAACAGCTGTTGCGATTTAATCGTAATGTTTTTTCTGCTTAGCCTACATAGTAGTTTGGAAGGATTGACTTAACATATAATGTGCTCACTATAATCATATACAGTAGTTGCGTTTTTAAGTAAAATAAATGTAAAAATGAATTTTATCTCAACGGTAAAAACATTCCTTTAGGATTATTTAGTAGCTGTAGGCTACGTATTTTGGAAAGACGGTGGTTGACGGTATGTTTACATAATCTCAGTGATGAAGTTGTAAGCATTGCTGAAACTCGCAAATTGTTTTATTTTTATACTTTCTTAAACAGAACTATGGCTTATTTTATAAACTAAAAACATGAATATCTCTGTAATAATTGCTTCTTGTAAAGAAACAAACAAAAACAGTGCATTCGATTACTGTTCAACAGCTGTTCTCTCTCTCTCTCTCTCTCTCTCTCTCTCTCTCTCTCTCTCTCTCTCTCTCTCTCTCAATCTCTCTCTCATCATAGTTTAAAATATCAGATTTCGTTTCGGAAGCATTAATACATTCTAGAGAATTACGATTATTTAAATAGTTAATTGTGCTTTAATAAGATATTTTTGTATAACATTTCCGTTGTTTTTCAACCGTCGAAGTATTTTGGGTGCTCTGATCAGATCGGCTGATACAGATAATTATAGACTCTGGGCTGATGCACATACGAATCAATAGCAAAGAGTATTGTTTATACTATTCCTTAACTTATTCAAAACATCTACTATATATAGTTAACATAGTATTACATAAATACCGATGTGTAAAAAGCTACCATAATTTTCATTTAATACATACATAGCTCTCGTTACAGTATTAGTCTCTCTCTCTCTCTCTCTCTCTCTCTCTCTCTCTCTCTCTCTCTCTCTCTCTCTCTCTCTCTGTGTGTGTAACAAATGTAAGAAATGAAATCTTTGGTTCTTTGCAAAGTCTCTATTGAATACTCACCGACGGAGCCGTAATAAATAATGACTTAAGCTTTATAATCACACACCGCAGAGCTAAAACTTATAAAATATCGTACATCGGCAATATGAATGAAATTCCGGTTAACGTTTTGTGATTGAACAGTACAACTAAATAAAATGAGAGAAGTGTTGCAAATAAAACCATTGAAATTAGTATGCTAATTGGAAAATGATACATGAAGTAATAATTGTCTCCTTTAGTAAATATGAAATATCCTATAGTAGCTTGCCTTAATAAGGGAGTTATTTTTTCCGAAAATTGATGTTGACGGCGGACTACGCAGGGTTGATTAGTTGATTTGAATGTAAACAATGCATAAGATTATATTTCGCTGTTTTTAATTATAAATACTATTACTAAAATGTGAATATTACATGCATTATTATTGGAAACAGTTAAGCGTGACACCAGTTTAATCAAAATCCGGTTTATTTCCAATATAGCTGTAATTTTTTTGCCACAGCAAATTGATATACACTGCACAGAGAGAGCTAGGACGAGCTGGATGAAGAGAAAGGTAGTGGTGCGAAACACACTCAATGTAATTTTGTAAAGGAGTGCGTGCTATTTGAAGTCATCGGGAAGCGTGAATCTTATCGGGATTATGAGTTTTTATTTGATAGGTATTGCGCTGGTCTTCATGCGTGAAAAATTGAAGCCGCGAAGGAAGAACAAGTGATAAACAAGGGCCGACTGTACTTTGTTCCCGGGTGTGTCTCCAGATCACCCGCTACTTTGCCCTGAGAGGAGTTTGAGGTGCTACCTCAAAAGAACTTCAGGAGCTCGCCCCGAGTGGCAGGACTCTGCATCAGTCCGGGGAATGTCAAGAAAAGGATCACCAAGAACAGGTTCTCTGCATGGATTCAAATGGTCATAGACTGGGCATTGAATTCTGATAGTTCTCCTCAGCCTAAGAGATCTAGAGCTCATAAGTGGGTATTTGGAATCATCAGACGAGCTTCACAACCCACTACCTGCAAGACATAACCCACATGAACCTGGATACTTTCTCCATTGGTCCTGTGGTAGCTGCACACCATGTGGTCTAAAACCTCAAATGCCCTTGTGGTGCAAGTAGCAGTTGGTTGAGGGCATACGGTACCTGGGATTAGTCTGGGATGAATGACAGTGACTGGCTTCTTGTTTTTTCATCTTCCCCTCTCTTAGGGTACAGCACCTTCGGTACGCTGAAAGCTGGCCTCCTCCGTCTACAGTTATAAACCATTTCTCTTGTGTAACCTGATATATGGAATAAATATTTGTCCCCATTCTGCCAGCGAGACTCAAGTCGAGCAATGTCCAAGTACGTCAGTGGAGTTTTCCTACCCCAATAATTTTTATCTGTACATTCTTACCTATAAACGTTACATTACTAAGTTCTAACAAAAACACAGGACGTTAATTCTCACTTATTCTCACTTATACACAAGAATTTAGCGGTGTCAGGATGTTCCTCTAGTAAATTCGGGCGAAGCATGAAGGTACACTGATGATCAAAAGCCAGCCAATTGGTTAGGACCTCCACCCACAGAAAGGCGAGTCTTCCCTATAAAGAGCAAGAAGATTTATATGGAGTGTTGGAACAACTAATAAATTTAAAAGTAATTTGTATTTAACCCAATGATAAAGACCTTGAGCTCCTTATAAAGATTTGTCCTGCCATCACCTTTCCCCTACAAGTCTTGCTTGTGATCGAAAGTGACAGTATATCACAGGTGCCTGTGTGTGAGATGGGTGGCCAGTACTACCCCCTGCTACCCCCTCCCTGTTAACTAGTGGTAGGTGTTTATACCTTGTTAGAAGTCTTGTGATTAGTTTCCATCTTCGCCAAAAGTATATTCCCTCTAATGAGCTCAAGGTTTGTATTGTTTGGAAAATACAAATTCTAAATTTTTCATTTTTTCCTAGAATTTTTCATCACATGGAATGGTGGGATACTGGCTAATTTATATTAAGATGGTAGAGGTGTTGATTCTAGGGTGTCAGTGGTAATCTGACAGGACCTATTTAGCTCTGGGTCTACCTTCTGCACATGGCATGATTTTGCCCACTGGTGCTTGGTACCACAGTAGAGTAACAATGTGCCAGGGCTGTTTGCCTTGGAGTCTCGGGGTCTGTTCCCCAGCTGGTGTTGGCAAGTTTGCTGAGGAGGTTGTTCCTAGTTGCCACTTTGCTTTTATTTGTGTGCTCTTTAAAGCAGAGCGTTCTATTAAGGGTAAAACCTTAGTAGACTGGGTATGGGTGATTTTTCAGTCCTTTGTCATCCCATTTGATCTTTAGCTTTCTGTTTGCCTGGTGATTGTTCAAGTAGAAGGCACATACCTGTGTTTTGCATGTATTAGCATTGATGTGCCACCTTACGTAGTAGATGGAGAGGTGGAGAAGGTAGTCGGGGCACTTGACAGTTTTTCTTCGATGGTGGTAAAGGACTCTGATTATGTGGAAATGCACAGGTCATCTGCATATACAAGTATGTACCTATGAATGTTCTCATACTCCGGCTGGTCATTTGTATAGATGATGTTGTTGACGGCACCAGCACCGACTCTTGTGGAAGGTGGTTGTCCTATATTGTCCGTCCACTTTTTCTATCATCCGTTTCTAAGGAAAATCACTGATTAGCAAGCAATGATTCAGTGATGTGGACTATGCTGGTATTCCGTTTAGTTTGGGCCACCTTCACAAAGAATGCGCTATGATTTACTGTCATATACTGCCATAAGGTTGACAAAGACTCTACCAGTGATTTTTTCTTCTTAAACCCATCCTCAATGTATTGCATCAGGTTTAATACCTGACTGCAGCTAGATCAACATGGTCTAAAGCCAGCTTGGTCTGTAGACAGTTTTTTTTTTTCAACAGTTTGTTGATACTTTGATAGTGACCCACGAGCATGTAGGCCTACCGCTTGCCGGAATGGAGGAGCAGTGAAATTGTCTAATTATGGTGTTTATCTTGGTATGAAATAAGATATGAAACTAGTTTTATCAAATATAACTTAGTGTTACCTTGTTAAGAGTAAAACTGCTTGGAAAACAAAATTGGGGTTGAGGCTTAGAGTTAAGGATACAGCAGGGAAATGGTAGGGGTATTTAAGGATATGGTAGTTTAAGTGGGTGAAGCCCCTACCTCATTAGGGGAGGATATGGGTCCTAGCTTAGATTAGGTGGTGTTCTTGTGTTTGTTTTCCTTTTAAAATGTGATTTTTCAGTTATAACTTTTGAAATTATGGCACTTTGATGCCACCTATAGCCAGACTATGTTAGGTGGGTACAGTTTTGATGTATTGCATCCCAGTGTTTCATTGCATTCCCCACTCAAAGCCTAGTTGTTCTGACATTCTCTACAAATCATTTCGCTCCATTTGGAATATACAGTATTTTTCAGCGAAGCTGGAAACTAGCCATGAGATAAAACTACCCACCACTAGTAAGTGGGGGGGGGGTGTCGTGTAGGGAGTAATCCCTTCTACCTCGCTCACACACAACTGTGCTATATCACCACTTTTGCTTTTGGCTTGGGGGAGTAAGGACGTTCCGCTCTCTCCCCCCTCTTAACAAACTGGGTTTGACTTTTCTCATTCACGAGTTCTTTGGGTTCAGGGTTCCCGTCTTGTGGGTTTGCCCTTACTTGAAGGTCGCCATTGCAGCACCTTATTTTGGCTTCTGAGACAGTTCCTCATTTCCTTCTTCCTGCATACAGTCTCTCTTTTGCTCTCATGCCTCTCATCGTATCGAGTGTTAGGATTGCCCATCCTCCCTCTGGGTGAGATTGGTAGGTGGCAGAAGAGAAACTCTCAGAGTAATTCTTCTCCTTCGTGGTCTTCCTCATAGGCAAAGAAACTCGAAGTTCCTTCTCCGTCGGCTCGATTCTTCCACTCCGACTCAGCTTGCTCGTTCTCTTTCAGAGGAAGGTTGAGAGAGTGATGGCTCATCGGGCAGTGATAAACCAATAGAGCTCTCGTGACATCTGAACAACCCGTAGTTGTAGACAACATTGCTTTCCTTAGCAAAGCAATGACGTCCAGGAAGTGTCTCATTGCTGCTTCCTTGTCCTTGAGGCTTTCTGGTCTCCCCACTAAGGAGTGGATTTTTTAGAGTACTAAATTTAAGGGCACAGCGGGATTACATATCTGCCTCCCTAAGGATTAACCATGGTTATCCTTTCCGACAATCTGGAGGTGATGCACTAACAGTTTTCTGATGCCCATAGCTGCAGCTCTCATTGCGTTGCTACTTTCGTTCTTACAGCTACGGCGTTGAACAGTAGTAGTTGCAACCGGTACTCCTCGGAGTTACCAGTCAGGGTTTTCTCCCTCATTCCTTCTAACACTTGAGTACGAGGGTCACCCAGAAGCTGCTTGAACAAAAGCTGTTCCAACCGGTGCTCCTTGGATTTACCAGTCAGGATTTTCTCCCTTGTTCTTCCTAATGCTGGGCAGTGAGGGTAACCTAGAAACTGGCTTCGGTTACATATCACAGACAGCTCTTGGTGCCAACCTTCAACTTGAGCTCAGTTCATTGACAGAAAGCAGTGTGGTGCCCGGAGGTCCACTCCAGGTGTTGGACAACTTCACCTTCTGAGGGAGAGTTAACCTTCATCAGGTGTTAAGCAACTTTCCCTTCCGAGGGAGAATTACTATTCGCCAGTCACTGTTCAGCAATCTTTCCACTTGCGGGGAGAATTGCCGACAGCAGCAACAGGGGTTGGTCGCCTTTCCCTCCTACTGGAGAGATTACCATTGCGTGAGTGGTATCCTCCGGCGGGAATTGGATTCCAAGCCCCACTCTTGCTCATTGGAGCTTGGCAATGAGGGATTTAAGTAACTGCTTACTGTTCCTGCTCGTGGCCGTCGTACCCTCAGGGTACAAAATGATTCGCGAGTATTTTACATTTGGGGTTCTTTGCCACCGATCTGGATGCCTGCTGAACATTTGTGGCCGCTGCCTCTCCCATCGACTCTACGGGTTATTGCTGACATCGTGCCCTTGGACACAACAAAGCTCTTAGAACTTTGTGAGGCCAGACCCTTTGGGGCCTGTACCTCATGGTTTCTACCTCTTTTGGGGGGAGAAACTGCTCATAGGCTATAACTCTTCAGGGTTATTACCTACATTGTGCCTCTTAGGCACAACAAAGCTCATCTAGCTTCATGAGGCCAAGCCCTATGGGATCTGCACCTCATGGTTTCAACCTCTTACGAGTGAGAAACTGCTGTTCTCCAGTCCAGCACAGCCTTTTTTGTTCCCCTCCTAGGGTATAACAAAAGGCTACGTACCAATCCCCTGTTGGGGGGGGGGGACGCCCGAAAAGGATGAGCATGAGTACTTTGCAAAGACCTTAGCTTCACAAGTAATAGTGAGGTGTGTGGGCTAGCTCTTCTGCCTGACATAGGTCTGCGATCAACCCAGGTTGCTCGCCTTGGTACATAGTGTGAGTTTGCGAGACCCTACTCACCAGCTCTCCGAGTACCCTTACTATGGAAAGCTTTGTTTTCCTGCTTTGTTAACATGTACAAAACCTTTTTCCAGTCTTACTCATGCCACCTAATGCAGGATCATATTGACTACTCAACAGACATCCTCTGTGGGAGTGATGACAAGCATTCGTCTCATGCATGAACGAACAAACCCTCGCAGCCGAGTGTTTCTCGCTGAGGGTAATCAGTGGAAGTGATGAACACAAGCAACACCTCTATTCCATCAGAGAGAGCCCACTGAGACACTAATCGTTAGCAATGTGCTCGTGCGAGCTCCTCTCACTGACAAGGTCTATGCAACTACAGTTGCTCGCCAACACCCCCATAGTGAGGTTCTAGCACGAGCTACTTCTGTTGTGGATGCACTCTCCCATTTACAATTGCAAGGTGGTGTGTACCTGTGACAATACAGACCCTTCAGGGTTTTTTGCCATGGAGGGTAATGCCTGCCGACCACTTGTGTCCTCCACACCTCACCCTTTTTGTTAGACATAATCTTCCAGGGTTATTGCAGCAGATGTGAATGCTTTCTGACCACTTGTGGCCGCCACTCATCTCTGCCGCTCAGAGAACACCAAGTCTGGAGACAATGAGTCTCTGAAGCAAAATAAAAATTATATTTGAATGGGTTAATCTAGTAACTTTGAGCTTAGCAGGCTGGTTGCACTTAGGCTTACAGTAGTCACATGCTGGTGCCTCTTCTCGTGATCAACTTGTGAGTCCAGACCCTGGCTGTGGTCCCCCCCCCCCTACTTTACTCCCAAATATGCTTCGGACAGACAGTAAAGATCCAATTATGCACTCCTTCAGCAACACTCCAAGGACTGTGGCTGACACCGGGCCAAAGGACAATTGGCTAACAACCATATCAGAGAAGATAGGATCAGAGATGTAAATGACACGGGCCAGGAGGGAGGGGCCAGGTACCTGCTCTTACAGTACATATAAGAAAATTGTAACTATACTGAGAAACATAGCATTGTCCCTGAGCATAGATGGCATGAAAAATACTGGAAGTGTTTTAAAATTTTCTCCTCTTCCACTAAGGGCAAGCCCTATGATGCTACCTGTAGGAGGATGCCTCCAGCCCTGATAAAAGAGGGGATGATATCACCCGACGGAGCAATGGACTGCGGACATGCTCCAGTCCAGGTTCCGCCTTCCATTCACCAACTTTTATCCTCCTCTTATTTACCACTAGTAACATCATGGATCATGCTGCCAGGGATTGATGAAGGACTTAGCCCTCCAGGCAGAGATACGAGTAAGCACACATGTATACCTCAGCATACGCACAAGCATGCTCTCACTATTTCACTGGGAGCTTAACGATAAATCATTGAGTCATCTCTTTCTTGTAGAGAATGTGTATGGGGATGTCAGACATATTGTCAAGCTTTTAGAGTGTTTGATCTGTTACAAAAACTTTAAGATGGGAGACTCCAGACAGTGGCAGGCAGACAATCAAGATGTTGGATCTCATGATATCAGTCAATCCAAAAGCGGCCTACTTCCAGTTACCAATCCCTCCCAGCTCCAGAAAATAGCCCAGTTTTGTCAGACTAAGCACAGTATACCAATTCAAAGTTCTCTGCATTGATATATCAACATCCCCACAAGTCAGAGTTTACTCTGGTATCAGCAGGGGCACATGACAATGGTATTTGCCTCCTGTACTACCTGAACAAAGATAAATTTATTTTGGAATAGACATCAACAACTTTGTGTGAAGTCTTCCCTCCTCAATGCATCTTTAAGAGGTGGCATCCCTCTCCTTCAACAGCCCCAGCACAACTTTGGCAGAATAGGGTGGAAGATTTAGCCTCTATGGAATGTCTTCTTCTGAACAGTTGTCTCCAGTTTCAATCTCTTCAATAGTAACCGAAGACACACTGGTCACAAGACAGCAACCCTCCCCTTTTCTGTAGTTCCAATAGGAGAGGGTCCCAGACTATTTGGAATGATGCCATAAAGAACAAACCCTTTGAAGGGCTCTCGCCCTACTAACGCATGCACCAAATCTTCGTTGGCTCAATAGAGCATCAAAAATAGACTGGGAGCACACCTCTTACAATCTATAGAAGCAGTAAAAATCACCTATTTCAAAGTATTAAGTTTTAAGTGGCTCTCCTTGGATTCCAACACTTGCCCTCTTGTGACTGGTCACTCTGTGTTGTTAATAAGTGACAGGATCAGTGTAGAGGTAGGGATAATAAGAGAGGCTGCAGTGATTATCTAAAGCTCTGCCAACTGACAGTAGAGATCCACAAGTGAGCAGTGCTCAACCAGGTCAATCTAGCAGACGGCTTGATTCCAGGCAAAAGGACAAACAGAGCAGCAGGATGTAGATCGTAGGTCTAGAATGGTCTTTGCATCCTTAGATAGTGAGCAAGGTCTTTACTTTGAGGGGTTCTCCAATAGTCAACCTGTCCGCAACCTCACTAATTGGAAACTTCCGGTATTCTACTCACCAATGCCAGACCTGGAAGCAGAGTTCGAGGAGGCCTTCTAGTATCCCTGGGACAGCATCGATGTCTTAAGCTTATCTGCTGTTTTATATGATAAAGAGTGTCTTGAATTGAGTACGGGCTACTTCCAACTCGGTATGACTTTAACAGTGTCGAGAGGGCCCCAAGTAGAATGATACCTTACATTGTATCCCTGCGGATAGAGGCTAAAAGGGTATTACCTCCTCAATCTGACATGTTCCACCAACCACATGCCCATAGATACCAAAACTTGGTATAATTACTTTGGATTCATGATTGGAGGTTATCTAGCACACCTTCTAAGACAGAATATTCACGCAAGGTTGCGCGAGAGATGTCAGGATATTTCCGGGAATTGTAAACTTCCATGTGCCAAACCAAGTGGGCCATCTTTTAAGGTTGTGGTAGTAGGCTTTTTCCTCTCGGAGCCTCTTATTTCAAGGTTAGCTGAATGTTTACTTTACCCCGGAGAAAAGCTCTTTTGGAGATTGGCGGTGGAGAGCTCATCTTTCAACCATAAAGTTAGGTCTTTAGGCTAAAAGAAGTTGATATTGTTGCTCCGGTAGAGATCTCCACGCTCATACCAAGTTTTGAGCAAACTTGTCCTCTGAGAGAGGTGAGACTACCACTCCCAGATGTAAATAAAGTTTTGCAGTCCCTGAAGAAGGCATGTTTGAACTGTTAGGGCTTACCTTAGACAGAAACCTTCCCTCAAATGGGTTTTTTGCTCTCCTTAGCCTCTGGCAAGTGAGTAGCTGGCTACCCCCTTAACCCCCCCCCCTCCCCCTTCCACACTAACTAGCAGCATGGGTAGTTAAGGGAACCGGCCAGTATGCCAATATAGGATGAAAAACACAATATCCTGAAAAAATTCACTGAGCTTCATATGGTAATGGAGAATGTGTATCAAAAATATTTTGTCAAAATTCCTCTTACTTTCATAGTTACAGGGTAATTAGTAAAAGTAACTCAATAAACCAGGAGCATTGATCCTTAAAAGAAAATGCAGTATTTCGTCTGTTATTGTAAATTTGGGTAATTATTACATTTTATTATAAAACTGTGAGCAATGGCATCTGTACATATTCCATGAGTCACAAGACAAGTATTACACCGTAATTACACATTTGAGCTTGACCTGTGACATTCACTCGATTTTACGTCTGTTTTTCTTGGTTTCGGCAAGGATTTCTTCATACCAGAGTCAATTTCAACATCTCGTTAACAAAGGAACAAGAAAATCTACTCTAATAGGAGTTCAGAAAGGGGTAATATTGGCGATATTGGCAGAGTTAGTGAAGGAGAGAAATGATGGATCGACAGTCTCGCCTAAAGAAGTAAGATATCGAGCAAAGGGATCTTCACATATGATTAAATTATGATGAATAATACTCATTTGGTTTATTAATATCCAAAAGGGAACCTAAAATTCATAATAATCATGACTTATTAATACTGTCTTTGTAAAAATATAAAGATAAACTGAATGCCCGTATCTCAAAACTACACTTATTTACCTTCAAATTCTATCTTCTCCCTTAGTTTTAAATATATTCCAAAGAGGAAAAGACAATTTCAACATCTCACTGATATAAGGTAGAAGAAACTTTGCTCTAAGAGTTCAGACGTGGGTAATATCGGTGATATTAGTGGAATTAGTAAAGGAGAGAGATGATGAAGAAGCGACTCTCCCCTAAAGAAGTAAGATATTGAGCAAAGGGATCTTAATCTATGATTAAATTATGATAAAATAACATTGTTTTGGTTTATTAGTATCCCCCCCAAAAAAAATTCATAATAATCATGGTTTATTAATATTGTCTTTGTAAAAATACAAAGAAAAACTTACTCCCGTATCTCAAATCTATACTTATTGACCTTCAAATTCTATCTTCTCCCTTAGTTTTATAGAAATAGCATTAAAATTTTGTATATAACTTAGCGAGACAATATAAAACTATCAAATAGAGCCTTTTTTTATACTTTTATCTTATTTTTTTCCCTGATTTATAGGGTTTATTTTTTTTACTATAATGAAAAAAATCATATCTAGCAATAAATTACTTATAGAAATGAAACTTTTATTGGAAGTCTACATCAGGTCTATATAGGGTAAGAAACCCAGGTCTTAATATTAAGTACTAATGGAGGAGTTAGAATTTGAGGAACGCTCATTTTCTAGATAAATCGCCCTGGCGTCGTAAAACCAAAGGTCAGAGGCAAAACTCTTATGAAGTTTGGAGATGTCCTAAGTCACTTTATTCAAAGTCCTATCCTTATAAAACAGCATTAGCCGGCCAACCCCTTTAACCCTCGCTAAATTCCAATGGCTCGTCCGTTTAGCTTCGCTGAAAGTAATACCCCTATAAATAGGCAAGGTTTGTATCGTTAGGAAAAATATAAATCATTTCCAAATTTGTCATTCTGTTACAGTTTTTATGCTGCTGCTCTCCTCCTCTCGTCTATTTGGCTGGGAAGGTAGTGCGCAATCCTTAATTTGTCTGTTCTCTCGTGGGACTCCTCTCCTGTCCGTGGATTAGGTGCTCCTTCCGAGGGAGTTTTTTCTTGCAAGATTTCCTCTGGTAGCGTTGCCGTTCTTCTTCTTTCGGCTAAGATAGCCAGATAGAAGAATCTGCTGTCACAGTGCCGTCACTTTCTTGTTCTCCTGCCCCTATGGCAGCTCCTGATTAGCACACTAAACTCGGGGAACTAGCTTCAGCTACGTTTCTCATTTAGTGCACGATGCAGACTGTCAACTTAAACAAGGCTTCTTGATGGGAAGCAAAAAGCTCTGTCCAGAGGGCCGCCTACAGGGGTTGGACTACTTTCCCTTCCGAGGTAAAGTTATCCAGGTGTTGGGCTGTCCTCTCTTTCGAGGGAGAACTTCCCTTCACCATCTCTGTCTAGCAACCTTTTCGTCTGCGGGGAGAATTGATGACAGCTACATATCATCACCTGTTGCATTTTCTTTGCTAAAGACTACGCTCCCCCCATGCTGAGCCAATTCTTCCATCGGGAACGGAGCAAAATCCGAGGCAAGTCTCCTGCAGGGGATCTCCTCTCTCATTCACGAGAGACCACCCATAGAGACTCCTTTTCAGATACCTTCCTGCTGAGCGGTCTTCCCTGTGTAGGACCGATATCGTGATTGGTAAGCTCGCCAAGTTCGTGGTCCTCCACGTCGCCTCAGAAGCTCTTTCTCCTTTGGTAAAGAGACTTCTGTTTGCCTCGTAGTCGACATCTGCCGAACGATCCCCTTCGGAGCTTCTTCAAGGACCTCGCCATTCGCCCGGCGTCAATGACCTTAAATGTCAGGATGCCTGAAAACCTTAAATCAATCAATCGCCATTCACCCACTAATCAGCTGTTGGCTTCGGGACAAGTCTTGCCATTCCCCCTCTGGTTTCTGAACTTCGTCTGTCTCACCCGACTCTCCTCGGACTCGACATTCGCCAGCCTTCAGCATTCACCTGTCCAACGCTCCTCTCTGACCTCTCACCATCGAACTGCTGTTCCTGGGTACCCGTCGCCCATCAAATCTCCGGGTTTCCTGACCTGCCATCTATGACTGGGGTAACGTTGCCAATTGCTAGCTTGCTGATCGACAATCCCCAGCTCACTGATCACCAATTGCCAGCTCGATGATTGCTAGCTCATCTTTCACCAATTGTGGACCTCCAGTCTCAACGATTGCCGATCTCCAGCTTGTGGATTGCCGATTTCTAGCTCGCCGATCACAGATATCTAGCTCGCCAATTGCCGATTTTTTAGCTCGCTGATCGCCGATTTCTAGCTCGCCAATCACCGATTTCTAGATCCCCATTCACCAACTCGCCAATCGTCGAACCATACTACTGTACTTCAACTAACCGATTGTTGATTGCCAGCTTTCCAAGTGTCATGTCAGATCACCGCTTGCCCATTGGCAGCTCACAGGTAGACCATTCGACAGCTCACCATTTGCCAGCTTGCCTATTTGCAGCTCTCTGATCGTCATCTTGTCTATCACCAGCCTACTGATTGCCAGCTTACCAACTGCAAGCTCAACGATCGCCATCGCTGATTGCCATGCCGATTGCCGACCGCCTGGTCGCAGGTCACCAGGTCTCAGATTTGCCAGCTCGCAAATTGTCGATTCAATTGCTAGATGATCTCCAGCTTCTTACTGATTGCATAGATCGCCGAGCAGCGTTTGTCAACTCATCGTTTGGCGTTTTTGACAGGCATCAGTTCTGTTTGTCAACTTAACATTCGCTTACTCGCCGGTCACTAGCTTGTGGTCTTCACTGATATAGCTCAAGATCATCTTCTCTCCTCTCTCTTGGGCTTAAGCTACTTCACTAACCCTCCCATGTAGAGTTGAAGAAGCTTCTCCTTAGTGTCTCTTTGAAGAGTGCTCTCATCTAGATGACATAAATCGTCTTCTCACCTCTCTCGGGCTTACGCTACTTTGGTAGCCCTCCCACGCAGAGTTGAAGGAGTTTAACGCAGATTTCCTTCTAGGCACTTAACGTAGCACTCTCCATTGATGACTGGGGTAATTCATGAGGGTTATCATTGGTACTTAATACCCCTCTTGTCTTTTGGGTTTTGTTTGTTTCTCACAAACAGGGTTTCTTCGGTTCCCAAAGTTTTCATCACCTTTTGATAATTTTGAAGAACCCGCTGTCATGATGCCAGGTTTCTTCATCGAATCCTGCACGTTCATCCCACATGAATGTACGTTCTTCACCTTCACTTCGTTCCTACTACAGGAGGAGGCAGATCCTTTGAATCTGTTCCTCTCCCTACATCAGGATGCGCAACCCCATAAGGTTTCTTACGACCTTCACCCGTGTCAATAGACTCTCCTCGGTCTCATTGTTCACCAGCCTCACGGCATTTGTCAGACCAACTCTCTTATCCATCTACTTGTCAATGAACTCCGGTTTGTGGCTCTCCAGCTGGTTCCAGCCACACGGTCGCTCGTCCCTCACGTACTCATCAACATGCATCTGTTCACCATTTGCTAACGGTTAACCGTTTGCTAACTTTTCCAACAGTTTGACACTCGCCATTCATCTTTTGGTCACCGATCGCCAACTGTTCGCCACTCACCCTCCGCTCATCGTTTACTAACAACTTAACGATCTCGAGAAAGATCGGAAGCCAAACAATAAACAACGCTGATCACCTTAATGATCATCAGGCTACCAATAGTCCCTATCAGCAGCTCGTTGGGAAGCTACCACTCGTGATCATTCTCCAGCTGCACAGCGACCCCGGGAACCAGCCCCCGACCAACAGTTTGACACTCGCTGTTCATCTATTGGTCACCGAGCGCTGACTGCTCGCCAGTCACCCTCCGCTCGTCGTTCACTAACAACTTGCTGATCTTGAAAAAGATTGGAAGGCAAACAATAAACAACGCTGATCACCTATATGATCATCAGGCTACCAACAGTCCCTATCAGCAGCTTGTTGGGAGGCGACCACTCATGATCACTCTCCAGCTGCACAGTGACCCCGGGAACCAGCCCCGACCAGATTGCGTTTTCTTGAAAACAGGCTCAGCAAGCCTTCTCCTTCACGAGCCTCGAGGCGCTCTCCGGAGTGATGACAGTCTTCTCCTCGCCGTTCTCCTTCACCTATATTTCTCTCCCCACAAGCGCAGGACATCTTGTTTGCCAATGAGAGCAGAGAAAGGCAAGATTTCTTCCATCAGCAGTCGTTCAAGGTTCCTAGAGAACCTCCTTCACAACCTGTACCGTTCCCTCGTAAGGAGACTTCAGCACAGCAGCCATGCTAGTTTGTCTTTGACTGCGGGTAAGACTTCCTTATGGAAACTCCCTTCATCATTCCTTTCAGGGGATCACTCCAGTGGTGCTGCTATAGGTCAGGAGACGTGGCTGGAGCCCTGGTGAGGGCTGTTACTCAAGCCTTCGCGACAGATTTTCCCCCTGTTTGCCCTTCAGAGACTCCCAGGATCCCGCTAGAAGACTCTTCCTTGCCGACGGCGGACTCAAGGCGAAAATCCAATATTCCTTCCTGTAAATAGTTTTAGGTATTTTCCTCTCCCCTGAAGAGGAATAGAGGAGGTTGAGTAGGTGGTCTCGTCCAGTGTCATGCTGACCCCAGTTAGGACCTCCAAGCGGAGACTCGAGTATCACCGTGCCTCCTACTCCTCATCCAATTGCTCCACAACCAACAGCCCTGAAAGAAGCTTCACACAGGAAGGAGTCCCTAGGTAGCTCCTCCTGCCCTCTCCCATTGAGGAGGTTCCTCAAAAGCTTGGAGCAGCCTCTAAACCTGTGGAAGACAATATCCTTCCTCCTACGGATGAGCAGCATGAGTGTCCCGCCAAAGACGTCTGTATTTGATATCTTCCCCCTGAGGAAAGAGTCCAAGGACTCAAAGACGATACCAAAGTCCTCGATGAGGATTCCAAGACCTGTAGAGGCAGTCAGGCAGTTATCACCAGCCCATTACTTCGACGATGACCACGACCCACTCTGAGATGAAGTCTTATGGGTGGAAGAGTTCGCTCTCAGTACTCGGTCTTCATGCTGTGGTCAAAGTCTGATTGGTACAGCCTCTTAAACCTCTCAGAGATGAGGGCAACCTTCCTGCAGGCAAGAGATACCCCCCCCCCTTCGAGGGGAATTCAGTTTTGATCTCTGGCTCATTTCTAGTACAATGCCCGATGTCTACCTTCAACTTGGGCTAGAACTCGGGGATGAGAAACTGAGAGTGCAGCCAAGAGGATCGCCTGTAGGTGATGGAGCTTTACCTTCCGTTATGGAGTCGAGTCATCGACTAGGGCAGCAGATGTTGCTTGTGTCCTTCCACTCTGCGGAAAAGACTTCCTTCTCCCATTGGTCTCCCCTTTGGAGGACTCTACCAGCGAAGAGAGAGATTCATCCACTCCCCTACTGAGGGAATGATTCCTCCACCAGCCGTTATGCAACAATCTTCTTGCTTGCTGGAAGGACCATCGACAGAGGTAGCAATTGGCTGCCGCCTTTCCCATCTGCGAGAGAATCTTCCTTTACCTAGTTGGCCTCCCTTTCGGGGATTCCTCCCATAGGAATTAGGTTCGCCCATTCTCCATCATTGTCCTTCAGAGCAGTCTTGTCTTGTTAGAAGGCTCTTCTCTCCTACTGACGTAGATCCTGAGAAATTCTACAGGAATTGGTTTCTTCCATTCTCTGCCCTTGATCTTCGGGAATAGGAAAGCAGACTCTTCATGTCCAGTCAACTCATCTGCAACTCCCGACGGAGATCCCGAGAGAACCCTCTCGCCGACTCTTAACAGCCACACGCGAACATCTTATATAAAGTGGTATCTTTGTTGTGACTACACGCCTGGAGACTTTCCAGCCCCTCCTCTCTCAAGGAGTCTCTCTCGCAACAGGTTGCAAAAAGAATATCTGGACACCTGGATAGATCTTTGGCCAATCCAAGCTAGGGTGGTATCATTGGAGCATTAAGGTTGTTCCTCGGTTACCCTCAGGAAGAAAGCTTATCTTGGTCTCGGCAATGAAAGGCCAGCACTAGTCCTTGAGCCTTGCTTTCACACCAGAAGGAATAAACCTTTCTTCCACGTCGGCATTGCCCCTCATACAGAGTTTTGAGCCTATGGACCCTTAGTCGGAAAGGAGACCTTGTTCCAGGACTCCAAGCAGCAGAGGTCTCCTGACCTTGATGACAGGCCTCCTGCTCGTGTAGGCTTTGGCCAAGAGAGTCGGCAAACCCCATGGAACGCCCTTACCTTCTCGCATTTACGGCAATGAGCCAAGTAATACTTGACCTCATTTCTGGTAGCTCAAATCCCAGAATCCAAACCCTTTGGTCTGGGAGTCCTTTGCAGCACCACCAATGATCCAGATCAATGGTTGCTATGCCAAAAAGAAGATAAAAGCCCTTCCTCAAGGAAACTATGAGAGCTCGCCCCGAGTGTCAACACTCATCAACACGGGGAAGAGCAAGAGGAGGATCACGGAAAACACTATCTCTGCCGTGATTTGCAAGGTAATATACCTCGCACTAAATCCAGATCCTCCTCTGACATGTCGACCCGTGCACACAACGGCAGGGGCAATGCTACGTTGCTGGCTGTCAAACGAAACTACTTTGTGGCACAGGTTCTACAAGCGGGCTTGCGGAAGCGTTAAATCACCTTTACCGCCCACTACCTGATAGACGTAACCCACAGGAGACTCGATATGGTCTCTATCGGTCCTGTGGAGGATACACAACGTCTGGTTTAACACTCCATCCTTAATGGACGAGTAACAGGAGGTTGAGGGCAATAGTTACCCAGTTTTAGTTTAAGTGAATGAATAAGAATGACTGACTCTCTCTCTTCTTCATCCTCTCCTCTGGGGGAAAATCAGCCTCCAGGGTCCTCTACACAGCTGACCTCAACCAACTGCAGGTAAACCATTGTGTTCTTTTGTGTAACCTGGTATTGTATCAATACTGTTACATCCCCATACCCTGGTGAGGTGATATTGGGAATGTCTGGGTGATCTCGGACCATTCCTATGAATCGGAAGAACTCTTACCTTGACAGTGACATTGCTACTTTGTGGCACAGGTTCTACAAGCGGGCTTGTGGAAGCGTTAAATCACCTTCACCACCCACTACCTGATAGACGTAACCCACAGGAGACTCGATATGGTCTCTATCGGTCCTGTGGAGGCTACACAACTTCTGGTTTAACACTCCATCCTTAATGGACGAGTAACAGGAGGTTAAGGGCAATAGTTACCCAATTTTAGTTTAAGTGAATGAATAAGAATGACTGACTCTCTCTTTTCTTCATCCTCTCCTCTGGGGGAAAATCAGCCTCCAGGGTCCTCTACACAGCTGACCTCAACCAACTGCAGGTAAACCATTGTGTTCTTTTGTGTAACCTGGTATTGTATCAATACTATTACATCCCCATACCCTGGTGAGGTGATATTGGGAATGTCTGGGCGATCTCGCACCATTCCTATGAATCGGAAGAACTCTTACCTTGACAGTGACATTGCTAGTATCACAAACACACAGCTCGTGTAGGCCGCAGACCATGCATAGCAAGGTTTTCGTGAGGTGTAGGGTTTCCACCTAACATGTGCTAACACACACAGGGGAATCCTTAGGTCAAAGCCAAAAAGCCAGATTGTCAGGCATGTCCAACCTCCTAATGGGTGAGTCAACCACTATAAATAGTGTTGGTTTGTATTCTAGTTACTGAACAACTGACAATTTGGAAGTAATTTATATTTTTCCCAGTGATACAAACCTGTAGCTATTTATACAGATTTGCCCGCCAACCCAGTCCCCCTTGAAGTCCTACTTCCAAGCAAAACGAGTTACATTCACAGGTGTCTGACCCCCCAGCTGGTGAAGCCTTGACGAAGATGGGGGGCTTACTGATTAACGGCTGGGCTCAAATAAACAGTAAAAACTGCTTTCCCACTGGGCCTTGGTGCCCAATTGTTGATCCAACTAAATTAGACAGCTTCTTCTCTTCTTTATTTTATTCTCCCATCGCTTCCTCTTAGTCATGAACTTGCTGACGACTTTGGCTTGTATGACTTTGGTTTTGACTGCTTCTTTGGATTTGGCATAGGGTGGGATGGATGGCATACCATCTCAACCTGTAAAAATTTAGATGCCATCACCCTCTGGCAGACCCCATTGGATGCCGACTTAGTCTGTTAAGAGTCGGGCTCCAGTGATCCGGTTTTAAGTCGCCCATGTTTGTGGGTAATGGGTGACGTCAGGCATTGGAGTCCTCGGTGGGAGGGGCTAACTACCCCCACTAACCAGTGTACGCCCACCCAAAGGGAGGCAGCCCCTCTCTAATAGAAGACTGGTCCCCGCTGAAGCCTCTTCTCGTCTTGGGCCACATGGAATAGGAGGACCGTCATCCTCCAATAAGACGTGGATAACCCGGCTTGCTTCTTCCATAAACACCTTCCCCTCCATTGACAACCTGGAAAATACAAACTTGGACCTCGGTACAGACAGCTCCAACTCGAGTTCTAATATTGGAACAGAACCTTATTCAAGTTATGTAAAGAATGATAAGAAAACACTAGAGAAGAAGAGAGAGAGAGAGGGGGAGTGAGAAATTATGACAGTACAGATATATATAGAAAAGTAGAAGTATTACCTGGTCACTATGAAATAATGAATTATGAAAAATTTTTACTTTGCAATTTGAAAATGGAAGGCATGAGCGTGAAAATGTTTTTAAAGCTAACAGGGAAATAGTTACTATATGTAGAGGGCAGCCAAAAATTCTTCCCCAGGGAAATGGAAGTCTCTCTTGATAGACACACTATCCTAATACAAGCTGAAAGATTAAAAACACTTACAACATTGGACAGTCATAGTATCTAATGCGTTTCGCACCCCAATTTCAACCAGAGTAGGGGTGTGATATATGCTCCAGAATTGCTGGACATAGAGGAAAAAGAAATTGAGGATGATCTGAAAAGTCAAGGAATAGTAAAAGTAGTCAGAATGAGAAAGAGTTGAACAACGTATTCCTCTGACTACTTTGATTGTAACATTTGATCAATGCAAATTACCAAATGTTGTTAAAGCTGGTTGGCTATCTTTGAAGGTGAAACCATATATCCCTTCACCACTGCGATGTTATCATTGCCAAATGTTGGCCATTTAAGCAAGAAATGCATGGAAAAACTAAATAAGCCAGCTGTTTGTGCCAACTGTGGAAAAAATAATCATGTTGCATGCATAAAAAATCCAAATTGCATACATTGTGGGGAAGCACACCCAGCTACATCTAAAAGCTGTATTAAGTTTATTCTTGAAAAAGAAATTCAGGCCATTAGGACCATGGAAAGGGTTACTTTCAATGGTTCTGAAGAAAAACTTGCCTAAGCACACGGACGAAAATTATATCCTCACTTCTAACATAAAGAAACATATGCAAGTAGTTAAAGAGGTTGAAAGTCAGATTGAAAATTTATATCCAGAAATTGTAGAAAAATCAAAACAGATACCTAAAGATCAGAAAGATATTCAAAAGCCATCTACTCCCATTCTAAACATTAGTACAAACCTCTCTCAGACCGTGTCCTTGCCTGATTTGATGGAGGTTCCACTTGAAACCAATTTACCTGGTGAACCTGTAGTGGGGAAGGTGCAAAAACCTGATAGCTCACAAACTTTTGACGAAAAAGAGACCACCATCTCTCTCACCTCCTACCATAAGAAACATTAAAGTCACTTCAAATAAATATGATGTCATGCCTGCCGATATTTCTGATGAACTGGAAGACAACTTAAATCGGAAAATCAAGTTGAGGTCCACCATCCTCCTCAACAATTAGATCAAAAGGACACAAAGAAAAAGACAAACACAAAACCCAATATATCAAGATCATCTCTAGAGATACCACCTGGAAATAGTTTTAGATCAAATATTATCAATGGGAAGACTTCATCCAAGGTATCTTCCAAAAAATAAACCATAGTTTTTTCCTCCATTCTGCAATGGAATTGCCAGTGTATGTCTACAGGAGAGCAAGCTCGATGCTAATACTCCTTGGCCTCGAGAGTATGTTAGCTATAGGACACCATATGATCAACGAGCAGGGAGCCATGGGAAGGTTTATATAGGTTTGTCGAGATGTTCGACAAATATCTGTGTCTATCTATACCCCTCTGCAGGAGGTGGTTTTACAGATTGGTATAGGGAGAGAATACACAATCTGTTCTTCTTTTTTGCCTCCAAATGATAACCTCTCGTATGATAATTTAGTAAAGGTGATTAAACAACTTCCACAACCATTTTTCTAACTAGGAGATCTTAATCGCAAACATCCTTTATGGGGCGATGTTTTTCCAAACGCAAGGTGTAATATTATACAGTATCATCAATTTTGGAGAATGAAGATGTAGGACTCCTTAATACAGTAGAGCTCACACATTTTCATGTACAGACAGATACCTTGTCCTTTATTGACCTGTCAGTTGCAAGCTCTAACTGTTCTCGATTTTAATTAGAGAACATTAGATGATTGGCATACTAGTGAGCATGCACCAATCATTATAAACACCAAAAATGGTCCACTTTTACAGAGATAGCCACGATGGAATTTTGATAAGGCGGACTGGGATAGATTTCGGAGCTAAGTGAAATTGAAAGAAATGCAGAGCAGTTTGAAAGTGTTGATGATACCATAGACTGACTTAATGGTACCCTTCACACAGCAGGAGTCATTTCCATTCCCAAAACAACAGGGATATTCAAACGACAACCAGTCCCCTGGTGCATCAGAACTAGCTGCCCTGCACAGAGCCACAATTAAGTCTTAAACTCGATTGCGCAGGTGCCGTACTGAGGAGAATTTAGTCAAATACAAGAAATGTAGAGCACACATCTGTCGTGCCATGAAAGAAGCTAGGCGCCAGTCTTGGGTGTCTTTTGTTTCCTCCATTAACAGTAGAACACCAACATCATCTGTGTGACAGAATGTGAAAAAGATAGTAGGCAAATTCACCCAAACCCACCACCAGTGTTAAGGGTAAATGGTCAATATGTGACTGGAGCAACCGAAGTTACCAATGCCCTGGCTGATAATTTTTCAAATGTATCATGCAAGTGTTAAGCAGCTCCTGGTCACCAGTATAGGAGCATTAAAGAAAAGAAAGTTTTAAATTTCGCAACAAGAAGGGAAGAGTCCTACAATTTTCCTTTTACTGAAAGAGAATTTGATTCTTCACTTTCTACGTGTAACGATACAGCCCTTGGACCAGATGGACATATGCAATGGTTAAACATGTACTTGTTAATACCAAGATATTTATTTTAAGCATTATTGATAGAATATGGCATGATCATAGTCCAATTGTTTGGGAACTAGCCATCATTTTAGCCTTTTTAGAATAGGGTAAGGATAAGTTTTTAGCAGCAAGCTATCGGCCTATTACATTGACTTCTTGCTTATGTAAGATCATGGAGAAGATGTCAATGCAAGACTAATGTGGTACACTGAAAAGAAAGGCATTTTATCATCTAGTGTGGATTCAGGAAAACACACTCAACAACTGATGTTTTGATACGACTTGAGTCCTCTATTTGTGAAGCCTTTGCTTCCAAACAGCACTATGTAACAGTCTTTTTTTTACCTTGAAAAGTCATATGATACTGCATGGAGATATGGTATACTTAAAACCATTCATGAATTGGGATTAAGAGAAGAGCTACCACTGTTTATTCAGTCATTTCTTTCACATAGTTTTTCAAGTGAGAGTGGGGGAAACTCTATCAGAGATTAAATGTCAGGAAGGAGGAGTCCCCCAGGGTAGTGTGCTGAGTGTGACCGTATTCGCACTAGCAATTAAGGAGATATCCTTAGTCATTCCCCAAGATATCCTCTCTACACTATTTGTGGATCTCTCCATATCATTTGCTGGAGCTACAATGGCAATGGTTGAGAGAAAACTACAACTCGCAATTGATAAAATTATTCAGTGGGCTGATATGAATGGGTTTAAGTTTTCAACAAGCAAAACTACTATTGTCCATTTCTGTTGATCCGGGGAGCACATCCAGACCCGGATATATAGCCTACATGAAAGGACAACGGATCCCATGTGTAGGGGAAGCTAAATTTTTAGGATTGATTTTCGATTATAGGTTGACATGGGTCCCACACTTGGTGTTAAAAGCTAAATGTCTTGAGGCTCTGAATCTTTTAAAAGTATTGTCCCATACATCAGAGGGGCAGACCGTAAAACTATTTTAAGATTATACAAGGCCTTATTTTTTTCCCAAAATTAATTATGGATGTGAAATCCACTCGTCAGCCACCCCAAGCCTAAAGATATTAGATTCGATACATCATGCTGGTATTAGATTGTCCACAGGAGCATTTAGAACCTCACCTATCCCAAGTCGTCTTGTTGATGCTGGAGAGTTACCTCTAGACCATAACAGAATGTCTTCCATTGTTCGGTAATGTTTTGGGTTACAAAGACTCCTTAACTCTCTAGCCTTTCAGACTCCAAGCCTTGTAAGGCACTCAACATACTTTGAGTTGCACCCAAAATCTCCTCAACCTTAAGGCTTTCGGTTAAAACAATTATTAAAGAGTCTTGATATAATTAGAGGTAAGATGCTTTCATTCAAGATGTCATCAACCCCTCCGCGGAAATTACCAGAGATACCTTTTTGTTAATATTTTATTGGTGTTAAAAAAAACATGACTGAATTAGAACCCAAGTCTCTTTTTATGGAACATGTTGAACATAGGGAATCAACTTTTATATATACCAATGGCTCCAAATCTGATGCT
This sequence comes from Palaemon carinicauda, assembly GCF_036898095.1. Lineage (NCBI taxonomy): Eukaryota > Metazoa > Arthropoda > Malacostraca > Decapoda > Palaemonidae > Palaemon > Palaemon carinicauda. The sequence goes on along the minus strand of NC_090739.1, from coordinate 39,865,302 downwards.
GGTGTTGGATTTGGAGAATATAGCAGTTCTTTTAACTGTTGAGGTGCACTTCCTCTTAATATATTTCAATATACTGCTGAATTACATAGCATACTAACCGCTAATGAAAAAAATAGCGTTAAAAGGGGGCAATTTTACCATTTATAGTGATTCAAGAAGTGTCCATCAAGCTTTAGAAGGTTTTCATTATGGTAACCTTGTAGTTTTTTAATATTTTAGAGTGGCTTTTAATTATTGGCCTAAAGGGTATAACAGTTCGATTTTGCTGGGTTCCAGCACACGTAGGTATGTCTGGAAATGAAGAGGCTGATTCACTGGCATAGAGTGCTGCAGCCAAGGTGCTACTAAGAAGTTATCCCATTCTCTGTAATGATTTTTTACCAGCAACTAAGAATTCTATTTATAAAAAACAATTGGCAACAGCATTGGGATAGTTTAATCGAAAATAAGATAAGAGAAATTGCGATTGTTATATCCTCTTGGAGGTATAATGGGATGCCCCGGAAATGGGAGACGACTATGTCGTCTCAGCATTGGTCACACTCGGATGACACATTAGTTTCTGCTGGCTGGCCAACACCAACTATACTGCGACAACTGTTTGATACCCTTGACAGTGAGGCATTTGTTGACTGAATGCCCCACTTATAGCACAGAAAGAAATAGATATCTGTTTGAGGCTTGGGGTGAGGATGGCAGTTATATCCTTACCAAGACCTTTGGACATGTGTCGTACAATGCTAGTGGTATTTTTTAATTTATATCAGAAGCGGGTCTTCTTAATTCTATTTAACTTTTATAACATTTATTTTTCTGGTTTTCATTGAATATTCTTTTAATCTTTATATATAATAAACGATATTGGCGTCAATGACCTTCGATGTCAGGATGCCAGAGAACTTCAAGTCAATCAATCAATCTCAGGTGTTTGAGTGAGAGGGGTAGCTTTTACCCCCAGCCTCCCCCCCCCCCCCTCCTCCTTGCTAACCAGCGGTAGTTAACCATCGCTGAAAGTCTAATGGCTTGTCTTTCAAGTTCGCCGAAAGTAATACCCCGTAAATAGCCAAAATGAGTGTATAGTTAGGAAAAATACAAATTACTTCCAATTTTGTCATTTTCTTGAATAAAGTTTTCTTATACCACATTTTTTCCTTGATGTTTTAGCTCTGCTTTTAAAAAGTAGGGTTTAATTTTGATATATCTGTAACAGCTGTTTATTTTGCAATACTAGATAATTATGTATTTACTTTAGTTTTATATTCAGGTAGCATCACATACTTTATTAAATGTTTCATATTACTCCATGGGTTTATATACAAAAAACTAGTTTACAATCCTAATATCAATATCGAAATCTGTAAAAGTTATAACCGTTATTCCAACTCACTAAGAGGAATGCAGTAAAAGTCGAAGTCCTGATCCTAGGTTGATATCTTTTATTGATTTTTAAGGTTGCAGGATAGATGGATTAACCTAAGTCATTGTTTGTTATTATATTAGATTCGGTATATAATCTGAAGCTTAGATTCATACAAAGCACCAAATACCAGAAGCGTGCAATTGTGAGTCATACCGACTTTTGTCAAAGATTCTATGATGTAAAACAAGGCCGTCTCGAGGCGGCTTTGTGTAAGCATAGTCAAAACAATAATATATTTGTTACTTGATGCAAGATAAAATTAATGATTTGATTAGACAATAATAGGTCAGTGAAGGAACTAAGGCATGATAGGGCAGCCAATGGTAGATAATGGCAGGATTATATAATCAGTGAATAAGTTTGGATAAAGTTTTCATTGATTTAAGGTAACATTGGTTAATCATTAGAAAAAGACACCCATTATATCTTCTGAGTTTAATAACGTTAAAGACGTGACTCTTGTAAAACCCAGGTTTTCAGGTTAATAGTGTTGGAAAGGTTACTCCATTGATGAAATATACCCATTGAGTAATAAACAATAAAGTTGAATAAGCTTGTCAATAAACTAATCGAGACTAGATTAGAGTCAGCGTGTGCGCGCTACATTTTTCCATAGTTTAAGTTGATACAGATAATCAAGGCCAATCTATTGGCCTTGCAGATAATATGGGTAGAACAAGTTGGTTCAATGACCGAAGGTTAACCAGAAAATCCACTTAGATAAATTAATTAATATGATAGGATAGTTAGATTTAGATTATGGAGGAGCCATACAATATATAATTAAAATTTAGTATGTCATTTTAATTACGGGAATGATGCTTTAGCTTGATAAGTTTAGGAAGTGGCTGGTTTTATTGTGTTTTTAGGCAAGTGAAAACTAAACTAATTATTTATTTACACAGCACTATACTCTTGAATAATAAGTAATATTTTACACCTGAAACTGTTACCGTGTCAGTAAATCTTATTTTTGCTCAGAATTTATACATAATACATGCCTTTTTTATTAGTATTGTGTGTATTTGACCAGGTATACTGTGTGGTGTGGTTTATCGAGTATCTATTGAAGTAAATTGAAGGATGAAAGTAGTTTTTTAGTCAGAACACTTCCACTTTACCAGATATGCTTTCAGTTGTAATATTTGCTATTATAAATGTCACGGGTATGTTTAGTTTGTCATTATTTCCACTTTTATATTAATACATTAGAGTAATTTATATTTTTAATAGTTTATCATGCTCTTTATTTTACTAAAAGATTAGTGTTAATATTGAAGTGGACAGTAAAAATTTGAATAAGACTGATATATTTGTACAATTAGCATCTTTTATTTATTTTTCAGACTACAATCATCAAAAAAATGAAATATTCCTATTGGCATGAAGATGAAGATCAACAGCGAATAATCAGATATTTACGACAGAAAATTCCAGAATATTTCAAAGGAAGATAAAATATTAGATTGATTTGATTAATACCTGATTTCAAAAGGAGCACCAGTGAATCGTCTCTACTGAAGCGGCCAGTCGATCATCAAACTTTGCTGGAATATCAAGATACCCTTACGAGAAATATCGTTACAATAATACAAATATCTGGAAATGCTCAACTGACTAGAGTTATTTAGATTTTAACGGCATGTATGTTACAGTGGTCACTCCCATAGGTTCATTGGCAATCGCTAGTAGGAGATGAAAGTAAAACAATTTACAGTAAATAATTAATGCAACTTTTTGCAGAAACTTTATTACCAGATTATTTCTAGCTTATCAAATTGTGTTTATATCCTCGAAGCCGTGGATTTAACTATTAAAGCTATTAACTTTTACTCAGCCCAGTAACAAGTATTCAATTTGCTAGAAGCATTGCATATAAAGCTAAATTTAGTTAGTTTTTATTTTTTTGCATCTATGTAATGGTAGTATTTTTCTTTTTAATAAATTTTAAACTCCCAAAATTTAACATGAAGATTAGGTCCAGGTCAACATACATGAGCTTTTCGACTTTGCAATTATAATTCAGATGTCAATTTTCTAATTATTATCTGGTATTAAACAAGAACAACCGTTCGATAATTTGCCTGCAAACTAGTTGGTGAATACGAATATCCCGAATAATATTGGATTCCTATTACCTCTTAGAATGATTAACTGGAATTATTATAGGTAACATTAAATGGATTGGTTTAATATGCATTATTGAAAAATTGTTTGAAAAAGGAGGACATTAAACGTTAAAACACCGATTAAGACCAACAAATTTAAATGAAGGACACTTTTCCTAAGATTTTCTGATTATATCAATTTTCATTAACTAACTGTTAAATCAAATGTCAGTTTCCTTTGAACCTCTTAACAGACTTCTAGATCATAGGATTTATAGAATTGTGTAAAGTACTGTAAACAAAAAAAGGTTATCTAAATGTATGAGTGGAGGGAAATTGATGATCACCTTTTTAGCAATTGATCCAAGTTCATTCTACAATCTATATTACAGTACATTAATTGCATGTGGATATAACCTACAAGTAATCCTTTTAAGTGAATATAATTTTATTTTTATCTATGTTTACCATTTAAGCTTTCTTTCGAGGCTGTCATGTAGTTATTCGCAACTTTCATCGAATTTTCTATTACACAACTTCGAATCTATAGTAGGCCTATGGTTTCCTAAAAGGTCTTAGTACATATGCTTAAGATGGTAGCTATTTAAGAGGAAAAAAGGTTGGGTCTCTTGCTTGTGCTTTTCAGTCTTTTTTTCAGGCACTTTTCTTGATTGGACGGGGCTGAAGTTTATATTTTAACAATCATCACAGGTATATAAATACTGGTATCATAAATATACTAGAGAAGTAATGAAAAGATACTAATTGATGAATTTGGCTTATATGTTTCAAAATAACCGTTATTTTATCCCCTCTTGTAATATTGATAGATGTTTTGCTTTACTTTTTTCTAGAAGTAGTTTTTCATACATTTCACTTGAAACAAGTATGCTATAAAGATTTCTCTTTCATTTTGCTAAATACGTATATAATTTTTGCAAGCAACTAATCCATTTGCGTATAGGAAGCAAAGAAAGTCAAGAATAGAATTATTTTTAATATTTGTGAAGGGAATCAGCTGCAATTAAGGTCAAATAGTATTGCGAAGCATTAAAAGGCTAATATAATTTTCTCTCTCTCTCTCTCTCTCTCTCTCTCTCTCTCTCTCTCTCTCTCTCTCTCTCTCTCTCTCTCTCTCTCTCTCGGATTTAAGGTTATATCCACAATAAAAAATTTACCATTTTCAAAGTAAGGTTAGATTGTTTTGATATTTCTTTTTCAAGTTATTTGTAAGCTTAATCTTAAAACTTCATTTCTAATGTGTTTTAGTTATTTTTGTTGAATTAATATTTTTTTTTCCTTCAAAATGTCATTTTAAAAATTCTGGTCACCTATAACGTTCCACATGTTTGTTTGCAGAGGATTCTATTATTCTTCCGTCTAGTTGATAGAAATTTGTTTCAAAACATTAAAATGACAAAATTGATATTAAAGCAATAAAATTTCTTGTCTACTGGTTTCAAGCTTTGCAGATTCTGTATACATAAGATGCAATCAACTGCCTCGTAATATCAGTGTAGAATATAGCCTATATAGTTAATATCAGTTGTAGTGTGGAATATTTTACAAATTCCATTTATATTAAGGAGGTTTTATGAAAGGAACAGTAATTCAATTTGAGTTATGGTAGACTTAAGAGAAGGGAACCATGAATAAAGTAGTTTTAAACCAACATTCATGGAGTATTTCTTAAAATAGATGTTCTGAGAAGAGTTTTAATGAAAAACTTTGAGATTATTCCTGAAAAATATAAAGTAGTAATTATACCTAATGAAAGGGTTAAGATTGATATTTTGTAAAGGGAATGCCCAGACACTGCTAGTTCTTGATACATGGATTAAACTTAGAGGGATGTAGGAATTGTACCTAAAGCACCTATTCGAAGGAAGAAATAATGGATTCGTGATAAATTATTTAGGACAATGGGAGGAATAATGTGTATAGGGAAGGTAAAAAAAAAAAGGTTTTCTTGAAACAATTTAGTGAATTGGCGTGAGATAACTTTCAAAGTAGCATTTTGAAGGAGTATTTAAAAAGTTAGAACTTTATAGATAAGATTCACAGTTATATGTTGTGGTTTTAGTTTTTAATTATAATAGAAATTTAGATTGTATCTTTTAGACCTATCTAAGGTGGTTTTATGTGTAGAAATGCTTTGCTAATCTAAAATATAACTTCGTATAAATAGGGTTTGAATTGAAAATAGTATAGCAGATACCAAATGCTTGAAACCAGTTGCTTGTTATATGCAATAAAATACTATTTTGTTATTTATGATCTTATTAGATACAAATATTAATCATTAAAATTATAAGGACATGAGATGCTTGTAAAACTCATAAATGTAAATTGGATATATCGATTATTTCAAATATTTTGAAAAATAATAGGTGCTAATCATTAATGCCCATTGTATAAGAAAAATTTGTATGGACGAAAATACTTGAAGATACAAGAGCAAAGAATCTGAATGATAATTTATGGGCAAAAATGACATACCAGTGCTAATGGTGTAACTACATATATTGAATAAGTAAAGGTAGATGGTCCAGCATTTTGGCTTTAGTGGTTAGCAGTAGGGGCATTACAGAATACTTAGTCATACTCTAGGTTTATTATACGTAGTCAGAGCATTAAAGGTTTTATTCATAATACTGAGTGCGAGATATTCGAATAGCTAATTAGAATTAACTTCGTCATCCATAACGGAAATCACACGTCGTAAGTTGAACAATCCTCGGCTTTAGCTAGGGGAGGTTATTTCTTAATCTCCCCCCTTAAGAAATGGTAAAGCTTAAGAGTTTGTTCATTTCTCAAAACTGTGATAGAAATTTGATTATAGTCATAATGTGAAATTGATTCTGTGAACAACATTGGTCGGAGGACTATTTCCAAAATAACCTTATTTGATTTCCACAGACTCACATTGTTAGTAATATTGATACTAAAGTCATTGGTAGACAGACTTTGTACGCCTGCATAGGTCAAATGGGCCATTTACAGAATAGTTTACTGAGCAAAAGTTTTTCAAAGTCGAGCTCAATCACATGAGACTAGTGTTATCTATTTCAATTTTGAAAATGTGAAAATCTAAGGCTTTACCATTAATTATGGTAATATTAAGAAATAATCCCCCTTGCTAAACCCAAGGATTGGTTAACTTAAAGATGACTCATTTCTGTTATGAGTGAAATAATTTTAATTGCTATTAAGATATCTAGTACTTAATATGAATGAACCCTTCCCAGCCCAATGATTATAATGAACTTGAGTATGACTAAAGTAGTCAGTAATGCCCATATTACTAACCACTAACGTCCAAATACTGGGATATCAACTTTACTTAATGAAATATATGTAGTTATACCACCAGCACTGGTATGTAATTTTTCGCCATATGTCATTCAGGACTCTTGCTCTTGTATCTTTTTCCGTCTGCACCAATTATTCTTTATACGCCACTGCTTTCTGTATAACAGACGACACCATTTCAAGGTATTTATATATTTTATATACTTGTAAAGATATTAAACTGTTCAATATATATTTTTACCATACCCATTGTAACATTTTGAGAATTCGGAAATAAAATGCATATGTAACTTATTACATTTTTTTAGTTTCCCTGGTACACAAAAAGAAAACCTGGAATGAAAAAAAAGGAAAAAAAAAAAAGAAAAACGAAAATGCAGCACTTGTGTTATCTCCCTATATTAAACCTCGTATGACGGAGTGTTCTCCTTAATCGCCCCCATACCCCTTCTAACACCAGCAAAGCCTGATTCCCCATGAAAAGCGAGTTAAAAAGCTCATGAAATAGTCCTTTCTCCTAACTAGTTACGTTCATTTGGACTGTTATTGACCCCACATACACAGAGTTTGTTCTTCCCCCTACTGAGGAGGAGAGCAGCAGTACCAGTGTTTTATGATATATTTAAAGTCAAGATGGCAGAACTGTCTTGTATTTCATTTTTGACTAAGTCCACTTCTTAATCCTGCTCTGTTAAGTAGATTTATTCCTGACTAAAAAGTCTCATAAAATTAATGGTCTTATCATTTCTATTAGTTATTATTCCTCAAAAGCCTCTGAATAAAATATATAAGTTATTCGATTTAAATTTTTGGTATAAAATTATACCAAAATATATAATTAAAGCTCCCATAACACAACATGGCTGAAGAAAATAAGACATTCGTTTAAGACTTTTATTGCAGAAGATAAAATGTCAAACAAGGCAGGTTTCAGTATTGTTTTAATTATAAAAATACAAACACTATGAAGTCAATGACATATCAAATTTAAGAGACCCCATTTTCTGAAAGCTTTAAACGTCCTGAATTCAAAGAAAACTTGACGTATGTCGTTCAATTAAGCTCATGATTATACCAAGAAAGACTGAGGTGAGTCACCCTTAATCTAATATGGTGCATGGAATGACAAAGCGTCTCGTTTTCTTTGTATTTTTACCGGAGAGTGTTCGTTTTCTCTTGAGAATAACTGTTGGTGCGTTTGAAGCCCAGCAATTAAGGTTACATATTTCATGATTGTGCAAGTATGCAGTGCTTTTTTAAGGGAAAGATAAAATTATTAATAAAAAAGGAGGAAAAGGAAAGCCCACCAAGGCCATCCCCTGTCCCACCTAGTAACCAGAAACTTAATGCAAGGTTTTCTTCTGAGGAAGCAATGTTACTAGGTCCTTGAATGCTTTCCTTATCCTTCTTTTTTTAATATTTTATTAATAATTTTACAAACAATGATATCTGGATTATAATTTAAAAACTCCAGCAATAGTTGAGAGCTCTTCTGAAGTTAAATGGTAAAAGATTTACGTTGTTATTTATATTATAGGCAGATTCCAGCTATTATAGTTACGTTAATTCTTTAATGACATGAAATTATACACTTCAAGGAAAAAAAAAGAACATTCACATTTCTAGAATGGAAAACTGTCAAAATTTAGAATAAATATGAGAGTCATTTTCAGTTCTTCGTGCAATTTCAGAACGATCCATTACTACAGACACCTGAAGCTCATCCAAAAGCAGACAAGATTTACAAATGCCAAGTTGCCTCCCTGTCTCATCCCATTTAATGTACATGATTGAGTCAGGTAAAAGAGAAGAGACGTGCAAGGCTACTGCCCTGACCATCCTTGCTACTTCCCCCAGCAGACAGTCAGATCGGACAGAAGTACGCATTCACCTTACACATGGACACCTGAATCAATTTAGCTGTGTAATAAAGTTTTCAAATACTAACCCTAGAAAAAGCAACGCTGGAAAGTTAGTTTAACCTGAAACACTTAGCTAACGACACTATTTTAAACACCACACAAAAAATAAATTCATAGATAAGCCTTTCTTTCTACATGTAGATAAACTGTTATGAAACTTGATTCTAATTTTATATTTATCTACAGTTTGAAGTATATAAGTTTTAGTTCAAAGTTAATATAACTCCTAATGGCAATCCAATATCCCAAAATATTAAATGCTCCTAGAAATAGGAGTATGCCTTTCCTCTCTATAGAATTAAATAAAAGTCAACCTCACTAGACACTTTCCTCACCTTTCATATACTATCTTCATCTTATAATCTTTCACTAAAGTATACTATCCTTTGCATATAAGCCCGTAATATACTGTTATCATCTTATATAATTGTTTATGATACACTCCTCACTTTATAATCTCTTACTATACCATCCTCTGCTAATAACCCCTCACCATACTATCACAAGCATATATTCTCTGAAATATCTTCAGTCAATAATCAAAGATGATCCTTTATTATTTAATACGAATTTTACGCAGGTCCTGTGTAACTCAATATATCATTACAAGTTACGGTCAAAATAGTTATGATCAAGCTATTTTTAGTAATTAAAATAATTGGATACTTTCTGGATTTCTTTCCTTGACAAATTTTAGATTAACCCAAACTAAAATGAATTTCAAAATGCCCTGTTAAAGTTATCAGATGAGCTCATATACAAGAGAGAAACGGAGATCACGTTCATGGAATAAAATATTCCAACTAAAAAACAGGAATAAGATGAATAGATATAAAATAACAAATATTATTTTAGTATCATTCAGAAAACGAACGTCTCTGAGCTCCCAAATATCTTTCTATGTAAAGTGCTTGAAAAATATACATACGGAGGCAAATATATCTTTAGATTATTAAATAAGAAATTTGTATAATACTCAGCAGTTCACAAACATGATGACATTTAATAATGATTAATTCATTACGTTTTTTAATTCAGAATAAAAAAAAAATAGAATGATTTTTTTTAACAGAGAAACACAGGACCAGGAATTATAACTTCTATATTAGTTGATTATAGTCAGGAAAATGTATACTTTCTTATAAAGTGAAGCATCAAACTCAAATTTCTGAACAAAAAGACAAATAATCTTCTACCCTTTACTTCTGGGTCACTTTATGAAGACTGAAATTTTCTTAGTAGATCAGCAAATCACACAATTAATACCTCAAACTCTAAAAGTGAGAAAATATTTTGCTTTCAATTTTTTTTCTATATAAACTCATATAAAAGATATACTAAAATTAAAGTGATTTTACTCAAATACATTTTAAAGTTTATAAAACGGCCTATATAAAAACTTATAATTGTTTTTAAATGTTCTGCTTATTGAAGCTCATGATTCTATACTCCTGGAAGATATATTAGAAGAAACTCGAGTTTGAAGCTTCAAAACTACTCTACGTAAATTCCAATGCAAAACCCACATAATTCTACATGAAAAACCTGTAATCCTAATTCGCGCTCATCTACAAAATTCTGTAACTAAAAGCACTTTAGTCTGATTTCTTTAAGGAAACACTACCCTAAAAAACTGACGTCCCTTGTCCACCTTGAGATATGCTCTATTGATAGCATTAGGTAAAATACCGACCTAACTTCTCCATAGGAACCTCACACCAATCACTCAATACTAGCACAGCAATCCCTCATTCCTTACAGTGGAATTCTTATTTTCATACCTCTAAATCCCAACTTTCAATATTTACAAATTCTCACCACTGAAATCAGACTCATACCAAGGAATAAAATTTACCGGAGCTTAAAATACTTTTCCTTTACCGATGTGTGATGAATGACCATCTTAGGAGAGTAAAAGTGGCTTAGAAAATTGATCTCGTTACCAATAAAGAAAAAAAAAACATTATCCGGCCGGGAATCCTGTGATTAGTGTTATTTTAAAGAGGGAGATTGGATTTAATTTATGAATATAGCCCAGCGCTTGGGCATGTAAGGTAATTCAGTAACAAAGAGCAAACGGGGTGGGGGGGTTGGACCATGCAGATGCACTTTGAAGTAAAAGTTGTAAGAGGTTGGACGGCAAGACGAAAGAACGAAGGCATGTTAGGAGGAGGTAAAGTTGAAGGATATAATGCTAGTGCAGCTACAATAGGGTCTGAAGGAACAGTGCCAAGACCCTCGAGTGTTACGCCTACAGAGAATCCTGTGAGGTGCACTAATGACACTACCCCGTTTTGTTTTGTGAGATAGATAAGAGGGGGAGAGGTGCGAGTTACCCTATTTCACTGTGTCGTGGGAAAAGTAACACTAACGTAGCTAGGTTATGCAATATCAAATTTCCAATACATTATTTTTATTACTTTTCCATCAATTATATCTAATCTAATCTTATAATTTTCAATTTTATAATAAAACTACTCAGCTCGGGTGAACCCTGGTGATCCAGTAAACAACTAAACTAATGGTATCCTTGAAGGGTCCGAGCAAAGAAATAATTACTGTACTTACAATATCAGTAAGTAGTGCGAACTTTGTTTTTGACAAGATTAAACCCCTAAGAGACATCGAATGATATAACCTTTAATAGTGTACAGTAAATTTTTAAATTACGCTCTCTTTTTACATAAACAATCTGTAAATTTCTCATTAAAATAACGAGTAAGGCTGGTTATTATTTTGATTACTATCCATGTTCCAAGTGTGAAGCGTTTTAATCGTTACAAAGCTAGTTTCAAGTAGTACAAATTTATGCCATTTATCTGATGAATTAAAAGAAAAAGTGGCCAAAAAAAAGAAAAAAAAGAAAAAAAAAACGAACACAAGCTAAATTGGCTAAATAAAAAAAATTCAGGTATGAACCTACTCATGATCTAATAATCTTACAATTTCAATACATTGTAAAGATGTCTAGCCATAAAGATAGTTAAGAGATTTAAGAAAAAGAGTAAAGCAGATTTTGAATTATTTATATTCAGGGCATTAACGCACTTTTCAGTACGATATTCCAATTATTGTAAATTCTGCATGTGTAAAAGCCCAATACGTCTCTTACCATTATATGAATTCTCCTAAAGGAAGAATACTGTTTAAATACAGGAATATTTCTGCACATCAGTATTACATTAACCGAAAAAAAGCTACCCAGAATTCTATCTATGCATCTTTAAAACATAAGTTATAAGGATACGCAAACTTGCCAATTTTATCGAAATGGAACTTTCATTTCTTAACCAAAGTATGGAAATAAGTAAAAATCTTTGCTATAAATCCTGGAAATTTACACATAAAACACAAAAAACTTGTTTGTCAATCATTTGAAAACATTCTTCATTTAAAAAATAAGTTTTCACACCCTTTAAACAATACAAACATGCACGCACAAATCAAGACAGCTTTCACGCCAACGACAAGGTATTCGAAAACTTATTACACAATTCATCTAAAAATGATTAAAGTGTTATTTATCCCTTCTGTATGTCATAGGCACAAATGACACGAGTCAAGAAACAAAATGGAATTTATGAACCGAGCTGTGCACCTTTTCAGAGAGCCCAGGTATCTCGCCATAATAAAAAGCTCTGAAATGCAAGACTTGAAAACGACGCTCTCACTTAATTCATTGCAACAGTTACGTTAAGTACAAATAATCATAAATCTTTAATACAGTATTTCAATTGTACACTAGCTGGAAGTTTCTATGAAAAATATAGAAATAACAAATCCCATGAATTACATATTAACTTCAAAAAGAGCATAAACATGTCTGGAGTACATTGAATCACAACCCTTTAACATTAGATCTTTCCACTACATACATTACACAGTTCATGAAATAATTTGATGTTTTTGTCATTGACACAATTTTGCTAGAAATTAAAATGAATGTACCAAAACCTGTACATTTGACATTGTAACCTCCTACAATGCAAACTTCTTAAAGCTTTTGAAATATTTGATTCAAATGATATCATTTATATCAAATTCTAAAAATTCTGATAAATCATTACAAACAAAGAACTTGAGGCTTTTGAGCAAGTTGATAATAGAATAACAGACATAATTTTTTATGACTTTAGCAGTTAGGATAAAACATGCACTGACTAAACATCTGGATTAATAAGTAGACTAAAGACAAATATGTTTACCAGTACAGGATGTCGGCCATTGACAAGTACAATATATTCAAGTCAACACATTGATCTACAGCTCTTAAGACACCAGTAAAAGAATGAACAATTTCTGTACATGGGGAATAAAATGACAGTCTAAACGAACAAGTAATTACTCTAGTTAAGATCAGGATCTACCTCATGAACTTATCAGCCCTTTTTTGTGGCGAGGAATACAAAGGCTGATGACCAAAGAGGAGGGGGGCAGTGGGAGACTCATCAGCCATACGAGGCGAGTCTTTTTATATAACATTTCCAAATTTAGGGTAAAGACAGGATCAAGGATGTGGAGTGGGGGTAAAGACAGGATCAAGGATGTGGAGTGGGAGATCTGAAACTGGAAGTGAGCATTAGATTGAAAGAAAAAGAGAACTTCATAATTCAAACTTATTTGAAAATGTGTATAAAATCTTATACTTTCAACAATCAGCAAACTATTCTTCAAAGTATATTCATGTAGCCACGAGAGAGAGAGAGAGAGAGAGAGAGAGAGAGAGAGAGAGAGAGAGAGAGAGAGAGAGAGAGAGAGAGAGAGAGAGAGAGAGAGAATATTACTAAATTACTTGAAGTAATCTCCGGAGATTAAAGTGGCCATTAAAATAAATCTACGTAATCTCCCATCTATATTATACATAATCTCAAATCCACTGTTATCTACACAACCATATGACTCCAAACTATTTTCCCTCCCTTTAGCTAAACAGAAACACTTTTCATAAATGTTTCACTGACCTAATTAACGAAAGATCCTTTCTAACATCAGTCAACAGTCACACCATTTAGTTTTTTTTATTCTATGCCACAGGTCTACAATTAGTGATTCATAAATCAACAATAAAAGTTTAAGAAGTTAAAGTAGAAGGATATAAAGCAACTGCAGGTTGGGACAGAAGGAACGTGGAAGTGCAGGTAGGGTAAGAAGGAATGTGCAAGTGCAGGTAGGGTAAGTAGGAACGTGCAAGTGCAGGTAAGGTTAGAAGGAACGTGCAAGTACAAGTAATGTCAGAAGGAACGTGCAAGTGCAGGTATGGTAAGAAGGAACGTGCAAGCGCAGGTGGAGTAATAAGGAAAGTGCAAGTACAGGTAGCGTAAGAAGGAATGTGGAAGTACAGATAAGGTCAGAAGGAATGTGGAAGTACAGATAAGGTCAGAAGGAATGTGGAAGTACAGGTAAGGTCAGAAGGAACGTGGAAGTGCAGGTAAGGTCAGAAGGAACGTGGAAGTGCGGGTAGGGTCAGAAGGAATGTGCAAGTGCAGGTAGGGTCAGAAGGAACATGCAAGTGCAGATAAGGTCAGAAGGAATGTGCAAGTGCAGGTAGGGTCAGAAGGAACGTGCAAGTGCAGGTGGGGTCAAAAGGAACGTATAAGTGCAAGTAGGGTCCAAATAACGTGAAAGAGCAGGTAGGATCCAAAGGATTGTGGAAGTGCAGGTAGAATCAGAAGAATTGGGTAAGTGCAGGTGGGGTAAGAAGGAGCGTGCAAAAGCAGGTAAGGTCAGAAAGAACGTGCAAGTGCAGTTAGAATGAGAAGGAACATGTAAGTGCAGGTAGGACCAGAGGTAGAGTCTAAATAGGGTAAGAAGGAGCGTATAAGTATAGGTAAGATCAGAAGGAATGCGCAATTGTAGGTAGGGTTAGAAGGAACATGCTAGTGCAGGTAGGGTCAGAAGGAACATGCAAGCATAGGTAGGATCAGAAGGAACATGCAAGCATAGGTAGGGTCAGAAGGAACGTGCAAGCATAGATAGGGCCAGAAGGAACGTGCAAGTATAGGTAGAGTCCAAAGGAACGTGCAAGTGCAGGTAGGATCAGAAGGAATATGCAAGTGCAGGTAAGGCCAGAGTGAATGTGCAAGTACAGGTAAGGCCAGAAAGAGCATGCAAGTGCATGTAGGGTCAGATGGAACGTTCAAGTGCAGATAGAATCAGAAGGAACGTGCAAATGCAGGTAGGGTTAGAATTAGCGTGCAAGTTCAGCTAGAGTAAGAAGTAACCTGCAAGTTTAGCTAGGGCCAGAAGGAACGTGCAAGTTCAGCTAAAGTCAGAAGGATCAGGCAAATTCACGTACGGTCAGAAGGAACAGCCAAATACAGGTAGGATCAGAAGGAACGTGCAAGCGTAGCTAGGGTCAGAAAGAGCGGGAAAATCCAGGTAGAATCAAAAGGAACGTGCAAGTGCAGCTCGGGTCAGAAGCAACTGACAAATACAAGTAGCAACAAAAGTCATATGCAAATGAAGGTAGGATCAGATGAAACAAGCAAATGAAGGTAGGATCCAGAAAGAACATGCTAGCTCTGTTAGGGTCAGAATGATCGGGCAAATGCAGGTAGGATCAGATGGAATGTGCAAGTGCTGCTAGGGTCAGAAGGAATGGGCAAATGCGGGTAGGATCATAAGGAATGTGCAAGTACATGTAGGGTCAGGAGGAACGGGGAAATGCAGGTAGGATCAAAAGGAATGGGCAAGTGCAGCAAAGGTCAGAAGGAACAGGTAAATGGAGGTAAGGTCAGAAGGAACGGGAAAATGGAGGTAGGATCAGAAGGACTGTGCAAATGCAGCTTGGGTCAGAAGCAATGGGCAAATGAAGGTAGGATCAGAAGGAACATGCAAATGCACCTAGGGTCAGAAGGAACATGCAAATGCACCTAGGGTCAGAAGGAACATGCAAATGCACCTAGGGTCAGAAGGAACAGGCAAATGCAGGTATGATCAGAAGGAAGGTGCAAGTACAGGTAGGGCAGAAGGAACGTGCAAGAGCAGGTAAGGTCAAAAAGAACGTGCAAGTGCAGGTAGAGTCAGAAGGAACGTGCAAGCACAACTAGGGTCAAAAGGAAAAGACAAATAAAGGTAGGATTAGAAGAAGCGTGCAAGTGCACGTATGATCAGAAGGAGCGTGCAAGTGCAGCTAGGGTCAGAGATAAAGTGCAATTGCAGCTATGGTCAGAGGTAAAGTGCAATTGCAGCTAGGGTCAGAAGGAAAGTGCAAATGAAGGTATGGTCAGAAGCAACGTGCAAGCGCAGGTAGGGTCAGAAGAAACATGCAACTGCAGCTAGGGATAGTAGGAACGTGCAAGTGCAGCTAGGGTCAGAAGGAACGAGCAAACACAGGTCAAGTCAAAAGGAACGTTGCAAAGACCATTAAGCAATGCCTGCAATGGACAACTGGAGGTACACTGATGGCACCACGCCCCTACGAAAATTATATATTTCATTACATATCTAGCCTTTCAATAACTAAATCCTATGTCCTTTATTCTTCCCGACTGGTGTTCTCAAATCATCTTGTTCGATGGACGTTTATTGACCTAATTTCACAACTTTCTTTACCATTTAATCAATTAAGTTTCATTCGATAGACTCCCTTACTTCACTCAATTCAAGTTCCTCAATTGCTCATAAAAGAACGTGAGAGAGAGAGAGAGAGAGAGAGAGAGAGAGAGAGAGAGAGAGAGAGAGAGAGAGAGAGAGAGAGAGAGAACTGTTGCAAAATACAAACGATCAAAAGGAGGATGGGTATTAGGACGAAATTCTGATAATATTTAAGAATTATTACACATGATATTGGAACGAAATTTGACTAATATTTAGGGACTATTAACACATGGTATTGGAACGAAATTTGACTAATATTTAAGGACTATTAACACATGGTATTGGAACGAAATTTTACTAA
This sequence comes from Palaemon carinicauda, assembly GCF_036898095.1. NCBI lineage: Eukaryota > Metazoa > Arthropoda > Malacostraca > Decapoda > Palaemonidae > Palaemon > Palaemon carinicauda. The sequence continues at coordinate 39,848,640 of NC_090739.1, read as the reverse complement.
TATTTAAGGACTATTAACACATGGTATTGGGACGAAATTTGACTAATATTTAAGGACAATTAACCCATGGTATTGGGACGAAATGTGACTAATATTTAAGGACTATTAACACATGGTATTGGAACGACATTTGACTAATATTTAAGGACTATTAACACATGGTATTGGGATGAAATCTGACTAATATTTAAGGACTATTAACACATGGTATTGGGACGAAATTTGACAAATATTTAAGGACTATTAGCACATGGTATTGGGACGAAATTTGACTAATATTTAAGAATTATTCACTCATGGAATTGGTAAGAAATTTTACTATTATTTAAGAATTACTCACACGTGGTGTATGGACGAAATTTGACTAATATTTAAGAATTATTCACATGTGGTAGTTGGATAAAATATGACTTAATATTTAAGATTTATTCACACATGAGTTTGGCACGAAAGTTTGCTAATATTTAAAAATCATTCACACATGTTATTGGAACGAAATTTGACTAATAATTAAGAATTATTCACAAATGGTACTGGGACGGAATTTTATTGATATTTAAGAACTATTCACGCATGGTATTGGGACAGAATTTGACTAATATTTGAGAATTATTCACACGGTATTGGAACGAAATTTGACTAATATTCAAGAATTATTCACTCATATTATTGGAACAAAATTTTACTAATATTTAAGAATTATTCACTATTATTATTGGAAAAAAAATTGACGAATATTCAAGAATTATTCACACATCGTATTGTAATGATACTTGACCAATATTCAAGAATTATTTACAAATGGTACTGGGACAAAATTTGACTAATATTTATGAATTATTCGCACGTGATATTGGAACGAAATTTGACTAATATTTAAGAATTATTCACACGGTATTCGGACAAAATTTTACTAATATTTAAGAATTATTCACACATGTTATTGGAACGAAGTTTGACGAATATTCAAGAATTATTCACACATGCTATTGCAACGAAATTTGACTAATATTTAGGAATTATTCACACATGGTATTGGGACGGAATTTGACTGATATTTAAGAATTATTCACACTGCATTGGGACAAAATTTGACCAATCTAAGAATTGTTCACACGGCATTGGGACAAAATTTGACTAATATTTGAGAATTATTAACAAATACTATTAGAATGAAATTTGACTAATCTTTATTATTCTCATATGGCATTGGAACGAAATTTAACTGATATTTAAGAACTACTCACACATGGTATTGGGAAGAAATTTTACTAAGATTTTAGAATTATGCACACAATAACGAATAAGAAATACAAAATACCATAGTACTGTTTGTCTTTAAGACATAAATCAAAAGAATGATTTTAGATTTTCATCATTAGAAAATAGAATTGTAAAAGGTGAATACATTATCTTTAATAAAAAGGAAAGCAAATGTTAATAAAACTACAAGCTTTTCTCTTAGCAATATACAAGAAATTTAAAGATTATTATGTTCTTAATATTCTCCTATTAAAGAAACAAAAGGGGATAGAGTAAACATTTTGCAAGTTTTATGATCGTTTGGCAGATAGCATAGAAAATAAAACTTAAGGTGCTACATACAAGTAATATACCTTGAATTCCATTAATACAGAAGTTCTCTTTTAAATAAACCCCTCCCGAAGGTAAAAACAAAATTACTGGAACGTTATTTCAATGTTAAATCTACCAATTACAAAAATCTTGTCAATTTGATCTTAATTCCCAGAGCAATGCCACATACCACTGGAGTCTAAAGAGTGACAAGAAATCTGGTACTCTTGAAAACAAGATAAAAAGAAACAGGACATCACTTGAAAAGAAAGAAGGAAACAACAATTGACATGAAATAATCAATCCATTGAGTACACAAAATAACTCCATAGACCAAGATGTGTAACAGATAACTCCTTACGCAAAAATTGCTCTAAATAATAACATAGGCAATATACCTCTCCAAATAACTTGTAGATCACTTCATTATCCAATGATTGCCTACGATAACTCTCTAGAAGTGTTCTAAATGACACTAAAGATGAAAATGTCCCGAATTACTTCCAAGACCAAAAAGGGTTATGAATCACTGAATGGACAAGAAATGAAGCTCAAATAACTCCAGAGGGAAAGTGATGTACAGAATAAACCAGTGTGTACAACAAGAAAAAAATATGTAAGCGAGGGAGCACTCAAAACTTGTAAATCAAATAAGTATCCTACAATATTACTGCATAAACTAACTAGTCTCTCAACCTTAAAAAAAAACATGTAGTCTGAATTTCTCCACTCTTCATGGCTAAGGAGTTCCTCAATTGACTACATAGACCAAGGAGTAGTGCAAAAGAAGTTTTAAAGAGTATAAACACCAAATCTTGGCAAATCAAGGCATTACCCAATAGCCAATCTTTGCCCAGAGAAAACTTATAAAACATGGAGAACTCTGTAAGATATTTTAAAACAGAAAGAGCCTAATACCAAAGAAAGCTCTTTATACACCCAAGTGACAAAATTATATCTAAAATAAAAAAAAAACAGAATTATCTGAAAAAACCTGAAAATATGGAATACCCAAAGTAACTCAACAGACCAAAGAACAAACACACAGTATATTAGAATTTACTCTAAAAATATACTTTAAACCAGCCCGTACCACCCCTCACAAAAACAAGCCAATGATAAAAATAAAAATCTTTTGAAACCAAACTTGCCCTTTCAAAACTGTCAGATAAAGTGGCCTAAAAATTTCCTTAAAGTAGGCATAATCCTAAATCTTAGATAAACCTTGTAAAACTTTGCAAACCTAATTATGAAGGGAAATGTTTTTAATGTGTAGGGGAAGATCATATCCCCTTTGCATAATTTAAAAAAAAAAAAAAAGATTATAACTAATAATAAGAGTTCCAAAGAAGAATTGTATAGGCATACAGATGTCCTTAGTGTGGAAATCTCTGAAAACCAACATGGCAAATTATTACCATCATCAAGAACTAGTTATTGGTTGCTATTGATTTGATCAAACTATTTAACTCTACAGATATCTATAAATAACCTTAGAGACTATAAATTCTCAAAGAGATAACTTTCTGCACAGAACCTTCATATTACTAACAACATTAGTTTGATAGCTTAGCAAAGTTTAACAGTGTACGTTCAATCTAGTCAATTAACATAAGGTGTATCAAGTGCAATTCTCCAGATTATTCAACATCGTGAGCAGGCTTGACATCAAACGGAGCAGCTTACTGCTGCTGAAACTTGGTTAATCACAAAAAAGCAGCATCTAAGCAGAAACCTTCAAAAAATGTTATTTTCATTAGTAAAATAAATTTTTGAATATACTTACCCGATAATCATGTAGCTGTCAACTCTGTTGCCGACAGAAATCTACGGTCGGGATACGCCAGCGATCGCTATACAGGTGGGGGTGCACACAACAGCGCCATCTGTGGACAGGTACTCCAGTACTTCTTGTCAACACCACCTCAATTTTTTCCTCGGTTCACTGGTTCTCTATGGGGAGGAAGGGTGGGTCAATTAAATCATGATTATCGGGTAAGTATATTCAAAAATTTATTTTACTAATGAAAATAAAATTTTTCAATATTAATCTTACCCGATAATCATGTAGCTGATTCACACCCAGGGTGGTGGGTGGAGACCAGCATACATGTTAACAAAGAAGCTAAGTATCCCGTATTTTATTTTATTAGTTATTCAAAAATAACATAAAATAAATAAGTACCTGGTAAGGAAGACGACTTGAACCATTACTCTGCCTTTATTAAGTACGTCTTCCTTACTGAGCGTAGCGGTCCTCTTAGGAGGCTGAACGACTCTTAGGTGCTGAAGTATAAAGGGCTGCAACCCATACTAAAGGACCTCATCACAACCTTTAACCTCGGCGCTTCTCAAGAAAGAATTGACCACCCGCCAAATCAACAAGGATGTGGAAGGCTTCTTAGCCGACCGTACAACCCATAACAAGTATTCAAGAGAAAGGTTAAAAAGGTTATGGGATTATGGGAATGTAGTGGCTGAGCCCCCGCCTACTACTGCATTCGTTGCTACGAATGGTCCCAGGGTGTAGCAGTTCTCGTAAAGAGACTGGACATCTTTGAGATAGAATGATGCGAACACTGACTTGCTTCTCCAATAGGTTGCATCCATAACACTCTGCAGAGAACGGTTCTGTTTGAAGGCCACTGAAGTAGCCACAGCTCTCACTTCATGTGTCCTTACCTTCAGCAAAGCAAGGTCTTCTTCCTTCAGATGAGAATGTGCTTCCCTAATCAGGAGCCTGAATTAGTAAGAAACTGAGTTCTTAGACCTTGGAAGAGAAGGTTTCTTGATAGCACACCATAAGGCTTCTGATTGTCCTCGTAAAGGTTATGACCTTTTTAGATAGTACCTAAGAGCTCTAACTGGGCAAAGTACTCTCTCCAGTTCGTTCCCCACCAAGTTGGACAGGTTTGGGATCTCGAACGACTTAGGCCAAGGACGTGAAGGAAGCTCGTTTTAGCAAAAAACCGAGCTGCAAGGAACATGTAGCCGTTTCAGATGTGAAAACTATGTTCCTGCTGAAGGCGTGGATCTCACTTACTCTTTTAGCTGTTGTCAAGCACACGAGGAAAAGAGTTTTTAATGTGAGGTCCTTAAAAGAGGCTGATTGGAGAGGTTCAAATCTTGATGACATAAGGAACCTTAGGACCACGTCTAGATTCCAGCCTGGAGTGGACAACCGACGTTCCTTTGAGGTCTCAAAAGACCTAAGGAGGTCCTGTAGATCTTTGTTGGTGGAAAGATCCAAGCCTCTGTGGCGGAAAACCGCTGCCAACATACTTCTGTAACCCTTGATCGTAGGAGCTGAAAGGGATCTTACGTTCCTTAGATGTAACAGGAAGTCAGCAATCTGGGTTACAGTGGTACTGGTTGAGGAAACTGCATTGGCCTTATACCAGCTTCGGAAGACTTCCCCTTTAGACTGATAGACTCTGAGAGTGGATGTCCTCCTTGCTCTGGCAATCGCTCTGGCTGCCTCCTTCGAAAAGCCCCTAGCTCTTGAGAGTCTTTCGAAAGTCTGAAGGCAGTCAGACGAAGAGCGTGGAGGTTTGGGTGTACCTTCTTTACGTGAGGTAGACGTAGAAGGTCCACTCCTAGAGGAAGAGACCTGGGAATGTCGACCAGCCATTGCAGTACCTCTATGAACCATTCTCTCGCGGGCCAGAGCGGAGCCAACCAACGTCAGCCGTGTCCCTTTGCGAGAGGCGAACTTCTGAAGTACCCTGTTGACAATCTTGAACGGCGGGAATGCATACAGGTCGAGATGAGACTAATCCAGCAGAAAAGCATCCACGTGAACTGCTGCTGGGTCTGGAATCGGAGAACAATACAACGGGAGCCTCTAGGTTATCGAGGTAGCGAACAGATCTATGGTTGGAAGACCCCACAGGGCCCAAAGTCTGCTGCAAACATTCTTGTGAAGGGTCCACTCTGTGGGGATGACCTGACCCTTCCGGCTGAGGCGATCTGCCATGACATTCATATCGCCCTGAATGAACCTCGTTACCAGCGTGAGCTTTCGATCTTTTGACCAGATGAGGAGGTCCCTTGCGATCTAGAACAACTTCCACGAATGAGTCCCTCCCTGCTTGGAGATGTGAGCCAAGGCTGTGGTGTTGTCAGAGTCCACCTCCACCACCTTGTTAAGCTGGAGGGACTTGAAGTTTATCAAGGCCAGATGAACCGCCAACAGCTCCTTGCAATTGATGTGAAGTGTCCTTTGCTCCTGATTCCATGTTCCCGAGCATTCCTGTCCGTCCAAAGTCGCACCCCAGCCCGTGTCTGATGCGTCAGAGAAGAGACGGCGGTCGGGTTTCTGAACAGCCAAAGGTAGACTTCCTTGAGAAGAAAGCTGTTCTTTCACCACGTGAGAGTAGACCTCCTCTCTTCGGAAACAGGAACTGAGACCGTCTCTAGCGTCATGTCCTTTCTCCAGTGAGCAGCTAGATGATACTGAAGGGGGTGGAGGTGGCGTCTCCCTAACTCGATGAACAGGGCCAGCGATGAAAGTGTCCCTGTTAGACTCATCCACTACCTGACTGAGCATCGGTTCCTTCTCAGCATGCTCTGGATGCATTCTAGGGCTTGGTAGATCCTTGGGGCCGACGGAAAAGCCCGAAAAGCTCGACTCTGAAGATCCATACCCAGGTAGACAATGGTCTGGGATGGGACGAGCTGGGACTCCTCAAAATTGACCAGGAGGCCCAGTTCCTTGGTCAGATCCATAGTCCATCTGAGAATCTCCAGACAGCGACGACTTGTGGGAGCTCTTAAAAGCCAGTCGTCTGACGGAGCCGGACACAAGATCATGGTACTGCTGCACAGTCTGTGAACTGTCAACCATGGGGAAGCGAGGAAGTACAGCGACAACCCAACTGTCTAGACTGTCTGGGTCGTACAGACAACTCCTTATCAGGTTGTTCCCAGTGACACACTGACTCTGTAAACAAAAAATCCTCTAACAAGGACTAAGCTTGGACTGCATGTCTTGCAACAAAGCTCAATGTCTATGGGAGCAGGTGTGGTAACAGACGGGGTTAGCGACTGAAGTGGAACCATTACCCTCCCTGGAAGCATGTTATGCTTAAATAAAAGTCCATAGGAGGCTAAGCAGCTAAAGGCTCCTCTCCAAATGACAGAGTCCTCAAGGGAATATCAGAAGGAGGGAGAATAGCACTTTCTCATCTACAGGAACCATATCCGAGAAAAGCTAAGTTCTCTCAGTGAGGGTTTCACTGGTGCAAAAGCAGCAGACCAGAAGGCAACGTTATGAAACTGCTTGACAGTCTTGTGAGTTGGCAACAACCAAAGATGTGTGACTGAGGAGCATGCGGTAAGGTATGCAGAGCATGCTGTATGCAGAGCATGCTGTATGTAGAGCATGCTGTAAGGTAAGCAGAGCATGTTGCATGGCGTGCGGCTTATGCTGCATGGGATGAGGCTCATGCTGCATGGTATGAGGCTCATGCTGCATGGGATGAGGCTCATGCTGCAAGGGATGAGGCTCATGCCGCATGCGTTGAGGAGGATGCCGCATAGTATGAAGCTCCTGCCTCATGGGTTGAGGCGGTAGCCGCATAGCATGAGGCTCCTGCCTCATGGTTTGAGGAGGGTGCCGCATAGCATGAGGCTCCTCGTAGCATGAGGCTCCTGCCTCATGGGTTGAGGAGGATGCCGCATAGCATGAGGCTCCTGCCTCATGGGTTGAGGAGGATGCCGCATAGCATGAGGCTCCTGCCTCATGGGTAGAGGAGGTTGCCGCATAGCATGAGGCTCCTACCTCATGGGTTGAGGAGGATGCCGCATAGCATGAGGCCCCCCATAGCATGAGGTCCCTGCCTCATGGGTTGAGGAGGATGCCGCAAAGCATGAGGCTCCTCATAGCATGAGGCTCCTGCCTCATGGGTTGAGGAGGATGCCGCATAGCATGAGGCTCCTGCCTCATGGTTTGAGGAGGATGCCGCAAAGCATGAGGCTCCTGCCTCATGGTTAGAGGAGGTTGCCGCATAGCATGAGGCTCCTGCCTCATGGGTTGAGGAGGATGCCGCATAGCATGAGGCTCCTCATAGCATGAGGTTCCTGCCTCAAGAGTTGCGTCTGCCTCAAGGGTTGAGGAGGTAGCTGCGCAGAGAGAGGCTCTTGCCTCAAGAGTTGAGGCGGTTGCCGCATAGCATGAGGCTGTTGCCTCAAGGATGGTGGAGGTTGCCGCAACGCATGAGGCTGCTGCCTCAAGGATGGAGGAGGTTGCCGCAACGCATGAGGCTCCTGCCTCATGGGTAGAGGAGGTTGCTGCAAAGCATGAGGCTCCTGCCTCAAGGGTTGAGGAGGTTGCCGCATAGCAAGAGGCTCCTGCCTCAAGGAAAGTGGAGGTTGCTGCATAGCGCTGGTACCTGGCAACTCCCAATGCGGCAGCTCACGCATGGAGGCAGGAGGAGCCTCAACATCATACATCTGGCAGGGTGGACTGCGCAGAGGTGGTGGAGCGCTCGCAGGAGGAGGTGTGCTAACCTTCTCTGCCCGAAACTCCTGCATCAAAACCGCAAGCTGAGACTGCATTGTCTGCAGCATAGACCACTAGGGTCTATGAAAGACAACAACAAAGGGAGCTACTATCCGTTGAGACTGAGGGTCTAAAACAGCTGGTGCGGCAACAGACGGAGTTACTGCCTGTTGCGGTACCACCTTGCCTCTCTGGGAGGTGTGCAGTTGTCGTACTGCAGCAAGTCCGAACTGACCCAGTGTTAATGGCTACACCTAGGAGTTGGACTTGCGCGGAAGGGACCGACTTGCACTTAAAAGCTGCAAGATTTGGTCCATGGTTTCTGCGAGAAACCTCTTCCGCAGACGAGGAATAAATGGGCTCTCTCGTCTTTGTGTGGGTGGGGTGATCACGTCGGCTACGTGAGTTGGTTACACCCGAAACCACGGAGGGAAACGTCTGTTCGTCGATCAAGGCCTGATGAACCCATAAGTCCTTCGACGTTACTTCTCCCCTGGGCTTGGGAGCTTGTAAGAGGTCCCAGACTAGGCGAACAACTGGCACGAACAGACGAACCCTCGAACGCAACACTGTAACACTTTGCGCTTATCACTTTATCACTTTTGATTTTCTGTTTGCACTTATTTCACTGAACTCGAAACTTTAAGTGGTTTGTACCTGAAACACGCAATTCTATCCTTCATTAAAAGTTAGTAATTGCGAAAACAGTATTACAATGTAACAGAAAAACATAATGAAAGATAAATAATTCAGTGGCTGGAAAAGAGACTAAACACTAGATCAAATAAACTACGTTTAAAATCTCTCACCGCATAAAGCCTGGGAACAAGAATAAAACTCTAGAAACGTTTACCTTCTTCCCCTAAAGAGACTAGGGAGAAGAGCAAAAACGATAACAACGTTACCCGCTTGAACGAAACGTTTACCCTCCTCTCTCTCCCTCCGTCTCTATCTCTCTCTTTCTCTTTTTTGACTTAGAACCTGAGAGATGAGCCCAATTATATATATCGTTAAAACATATTATTGTTAAAGGAAAAAAACTGAAAGATTTCCCAAATAAAAAGTTCCTTTATTAGAATTAAAACCATTTAAGCTAAGAAAGAATGAACAAAACGCTAGAATCGGTTTACTCTTACTGCAACGTGAAACCGTGAACTCTCTCTCTATCGTAACGATAGAGCGCAAGTTGAACGTTCTGAACGTCAACAACTGCAGAGACAAAACAAAACGTTAGTTCAACTTTGAAAACATTACGAGACTATCAAAGAAAATCTTTCAAAAACATTAAAATAGCATAAAATGTTAACAGGTAAAAACGAAATGACGGGCTCAATGTTAATAACTTCGGTTCCAAGAAAAGACCGCCTACTATTAGGAAAGGTCGCATATAAACAAAACATAAAAATTAATTTTAATAAGTTTATAATAAAAGGAAGTTAATCGAAGAGGCCTATAAAAGGCGGAGAGATATAAAATAAATCTATAACTTTGTTAAGCAAAATTAAGAAAGAGAGTCTATACTCTCTTCGACACCAACACTTCCGTCTAAGGGAAGGGTCGGCCATTTAAAAGAGAAAGAGAGTTCATACTCTCTTCGTCACCAAAATTAAATCAAATTAATTCCAAAAAACTTGCTAAGCTAATGATATAGCTTCCTGAATAGCGAAGGCTAAACTCTAGAGCAAATACATCACCAAATCGTGAATAATAACTCCAGAATCAACAGCGTATCCATGTAGGTCTAGCCGGAGGCACGACAGAGGAAAAATTGAGGTGGTGTTGACAAGAAGTACTGGAGTACCTGTCCACAGATGGCGCTGTTGTGTGCACCCCCACCTGTATAGCGATCGCTGGCGTATCCCGACCGTAGATTTCTGTCGGCAACAGAGTTGACAGCTACATGATTATCGGGTAAGATTAATATTGAAAAAGACATAATAATCGTCATAGATTTGCGTCATAAGGGTGCATATGATGTGTTCTAATCAAAGGAAAAGCTTAAAGCTTGATGGTCAACAAATATTCACAGAATAGGGAGGTCTAATGGAAAGAATGGACACAAAACCTTATCATAACATATAAGCTAAAACACAAGAGTAAAACACCGGGAATTGTTAAGTAGCTTTCCAATCTATCATTCTTAGTCAAATATCCAAAGATGCCACCAGTAGCACGGTATCATAGTAATACAATGAAGAATAGACATCGCTGTATAAAAAGATCTTCACTTGACTGAGAAACTGGTCTTGTAGTTGAACTTTAGGTCACCAACGTATAATTAGCAAAGTTAAGACCAAATATTTGAATTTGTTGTAAATGTCGTTTTAAAAACCTACAGTATATTAGACTACATAGTTGTATTGCAGATTTTCTGTCATTTTCGTTAAAAGAGAGAATTTACCTAAAGATACCACAATGTTTGTTTGTGGAAAACTCGTTATCCATTATTAGTACCAAAAATTTTAGCTCCCATGTTTTCTGACTTATGAAACAGTAATACTATGATCAAGTATTTATGTCACTTCAAATACTATATAGAAATTATGACAAATATACAAGCATTGTGGTCGAATCAATTTTGAATAAAGTGACACAGAACTGAAAACTATATGACCATATTACTATTCTTATACCTTGTATAAATACTAAAACATAATATAAGTAAAATTTTCAACTGATGACCATGTATTAGTGAGAATGAGATCTAATAGTAAGGCTTCTAGTAAATTTAGTATGACACAAGATAGCAAATGATTGAGATGGTGATTCAGTGTTATTTCAAGTTGCTAAGAAAGTATAACTTAATTTTATGCTTTGTTCTTTGTTGAAATTTTCAAAAAAAAAAAAAAAAAAAAAACTTACAGTAACCTTTACGATAGTTAGGACTTGATCAGTATAATGCAAAATGAAAACTATATACCACTGAAAGCAACATTTTGATTTGCTGAAAAATATTAGTTTTGCAGTTGAATTCTAGCAGCTAACTTTAACAGATTAATTAGCCAATATCGTGGTACTTTGATCTTCACTATAAACAGATCTGCACAGAAATTTTGAAAATTATTAAAACTTTTGCGTGTATTTTTTTTCCTTGAAGTCACAGGTCCTAAAATCCACTTGCACAGTAGAACGGAAGATTTTTGGCGATTAATTGACATCACTATTATATCTGCCTTCAATAATTTTTTATCTCAAACAAGTGACCAACTGTAGCGTACCCTGAAAAAAAAAATACTTTATAAATTACTACTCTTACTATTTAGGACAAATTAAATGACTTCATGGGCAAATTGATATAATAAAAATTAAATAAAAATTGTTATTAGATTAGATTGATATAACAAATTCTTTCTTTCGCTTTTCATAGGTATTCTTTCATGAAACTCAATAGAAACAAGCATAAGCATATATGCATTCCATAGATTCAGTTTATTAATGTTTGATCATGTGATCTAAATGAATGATTTATATTTTACATGAACAAAAATTTTATTCCAGAGTTTGCTAAAAACAGTATTCTTAGATGAAAATTAGATTTAACAAAAGGAAATTAGGGTATCAATCGGTATACATAAAATTGTCTAGAAATTGTAAGGAACGTTTCTAGTAATTAAAGGAGTAGCATTTAGAATAAAATAAAATCAAGATTCCTAAATATGGAAGTAATTTTTTATTAATATCAATTAGGTGATTATTATATCCTCTACTATTATTATTTTCAAATTGACTAACAATAATCAAAAGTGTTCAATTTATTAAAGATCTAATTTATACAAATGTTAAATTTCAATTGTCAACTGATTTTTTTCATGTAACCTTCATGTACATGAAAATTTTCCTTTCAATATTCCTAATCAGTTGCATGATTTTCTTCAAGGTAGGTCTCCTTTATGCCTGTTTCAAATTGTAAGAAAAGAGATCGTGAGCAAATATATGACTTATTTACAATGGTTGTTCGCTTGTACTTTCAAAATCTTAAAAGATACTTGCTTGATTTTGTATAAAATACAACTAATAGCTGAATTACTAAAACCTGAAATATGGTACCTTTATCAAATAACCTTTGTGAGATTTTTTTTCCACCTATCACATACACATGTATGTATATGCATGCATATCATATTCATCAACATCAGCTGGATCTAGGTCTGTGTCTTCTTCAATTGCACAAATAAAAATTTGGCTTGTCAATCTATTATGAAGTAGTGCTTTAATTCTTTCATTCTACCTCGTTTCGAGTATTGTTCTCCTGTCTGGTCTTCAGCTGCTGATTCTTATCTTAATTTGTTGGACAGGAACTTACGGTCTATTAAATTTCTTATTCCTAATGTATACAGTATATTAATCTCTGTCAACGTCATTCAATTAGTTCATTATGCGTGTTGCATAAGATGTTTTTATATAATTATGACCATCCTTTACATTCAGATCTTCTCGGACAGTTCCATCCTGTTCATACTAGGCATGCAGTTAATTCATATAGTAAGGCCTTCTCCATAATGAAGCTCAATACTACACAGTACTCTAGAAAATTTATTTCAACTGATCTCACTGAATCAGTAGAACTTCAAAAGCTCAAATTTGCAGCGAATATTTTCATGTTGAACAGGCTGACATAAGTCTTTTTATAGTTTATATATGAAATATCTGTTTTAATGTTAGTGCTTTTAAAATATTTTATTTTAATTGTTCATTACTTCTTATATCGTTTATCCATTTCCTTTCCTTACTGGGCTATTTTTCCTTGTTAGGGCCCCTGGGCTTATATAATCTTGCTTTTTCCGACTAGGGCTGTAACTTAGCTAGTAATAATAATAATAATAATAATAATATTAATAATACAAGGCAAAGGCCTTAGACATGTCCCACTCAGGTTTATTTAAGGTCTTTCTCTTCTATGCCGTTTATACCAGTTAATTTTCTTAGCTCGTCAATCCATCGTCTTCTCTTCCTTCCCCAGCTTCTCTTATAATCTCTAGCAATAAATTCTGTTTATCTTCCTATCCACCTGTTATCTGTCATTCTTATTGTATGTCCTGCACATATCAATTTATTTTTCTTACGTGCTATTAGAATATCCTCTACTTTAGTTTGTTCTCGTGTCCATATTTCTCTTTTCTGTCTCAGTGTTATTCACATCATTATTCTTTCTATAGCTCTTTTAATTGTAACTATCTTATGTTCTAAGGCTTTAGTAAGATTCTTATACATAAGTTAATACTAGTATAACCATCTGATTAAATACTTTCCTTTTTAAGGAAAATTTTAATTTTACATTTCATATCTCTTTTTGTTTAATAAAAGCTTTTCATCCCATGCTTATCCTACTTTTAATTTCGGTTTCATGTCCTGGGGAAACACTTTTTGTCTGTCCTGAGTACTTATATTCATTAACAACCACCAGAGGATCGACCATAACCCAGCTGTCTCTAAATTTTCATTAAACATTATCTTAGTTTTACTCATAATCAATTTCAGCCCTTTTTATATTTTTTCTATTAAAATCCTCTATCATCTTATGCAATTTCAATGATTCATTAAATAGAGCTATGGCATCTGCAAATTTTAAATGGTTAAGGTATTCCCCATAAATATTAATTGTTATAGTTTCCTAATTCTAATTTAATTCTTAAAAACTTCTTGTAGACTCAGTGAGAATAATTTAGGAGAGATGGGGGTCTCCCAGTCTAATTCCTTTCTTAATCAAAATTTTTGCACCAAATTTAGGTAACTTTAGGATTGGTGTTTTTCCCGTAAAGATAACTTCAACTAATCTAACATGAGATTCATCTATTCCTTGTCTTTGAAGGATTTTAATTACTGCTGAAGTTTTGCCAGAATCATAAACTTTCTCTTAGTCTATAAATGCCATACATAGTGCTTTGTCATAGTCTGTTGATTTTTCCATAAGCTGTTTAACTACAGTATATGGATATGGTCAGTTGATGAACACCCGCTTCTAATGCCTGCCTGCTCTCTTTTTCTTCTTCTCTCTAGAGGTTAAGTATTGCACTGTATTAGTTCAGCGGGTACTTTCCTCTTGATAAGGGTAGAAGGGAATCTTTAGCTATGGTTAGCAGCTCTTCTAGGAGAAGGATACTCCAAAATCAATCCATTGTTCTCTAGTCTTGGATAGTGCCATAGCCTCTGTACCAATGGTCTTCCACTGTCTTGGGTTAGAGATCTCTTGCTTGAGGGTACACTCGGCACACTATTTTATCCTTTTTCCTTTCCTCTTGTTATTTTGAAGTTTTTATCCTCTTGTTATTTTCAAGTTTTTGTAGTTTATATATGGAAAATTTATTTTAATATTATTGTTGTTAATTTTCCATTGTAGTTTTTTATTATTTCCTTTCCTCGCTGGTCTATTTTCCCTGTTGGAGCCCTTGGGTTTATAGTATCCTTCTTTCCCAACTAGGATTGTAGCAAGCAAGCAAGAAATAATAATAATAATAATAATAATAATAATAATAATAATAAAGTCTAGCTGTCTTTCTGTTCGGACTAATATGATATTTTTAAATATTTTATATATTATTGAGATCAACTTATTGGGTGGTACTATTTCAGGTCTTTTGTTTCTCTCTTTTTGTGAATTACCATAATGATAGTTTTTTTTCCAAGCTATAGGTATATATTCTTGCAGACATTTTATGTAAAGTTCATCTAGTTTTACTACTTTGAAATCTTAATTCAATATATACAGGCAGGTCTTCACTAAGGGTCGGCCTCAACCCCATTTCTATTCACTCTGTTGCTAAATGTACTCACCGAAGATCTGAGACGTGAAATCCCCTGGACAATACTGTGTGCAGATGATAGATTTTTATGTGTAATGACAATGAAGAACCAATATTAAAGTATAAGGATGGAGGAACTGTCTGGAAGAGAGGAGTCTGAGAATAAATAGAATCAAGACTGTAGGAATGCACTGTGAATTTGAAGAAGAAGAAAACCTTTCTTCTTCTTCAAATTCACTGGGAGGGGTAGATCTTGAGATCGATTTTCATAAGTTGGAAGAGGTAGAAAGTTTGAAATATTCCTTAGTCTGAGATCCAAAATACAGCAGACCTAATGAAGCCTGGCTGGAAGGATGCAATCAGGGTAGAATGGCTAGAGGAATTGTAGTGGGGTGCTGTGTAATCGTAAGATAGAAATAAAGCTAAAGAGCAAGACCCAGCACCATGTTGTGAGACCTACAATGTTGTACTCATCCGAAACATGGGAAACTAAGGGGAGATGAGAACAGGATTGATCTAACTGAGAGGATGATACTGAGGTGGCAATGTGGGCTTACTAGAAAGGATAAAGTTGAGAAGAAACATTAGAGGCACTCTCAAAATAGCACCGGCTTCAACGAAGGTGAGAGAAAGTAGACTTCAGATGGTATGAACATATGGAGAAAAGAGGAAGACTATCCAATAATAATGATGATGGATATTAGACTACCAGGTGGGAGAAAGTTAAGTAGACCAATATTGCGATGGATTGACTGTGTGAAAGGAGATATGAGAAAGTTGGGATTGAGCGAGAATGATGCACTGGACCGAAGAAAAGGGAACCAATATAGCGACCCCAAATAGGGACAAGCTTGCAGAGAAAGATGAAGAAATCTCAATTGTTAGGCCATATTCTACCGCTGCTTTGCTTTTTTATGCCTTTTAATGCTTTCTTTACTTCTCCTACAGGTGTTTCATCATTTTTATTGTCAAAGTTATTTCTTATATCATGTATAGCATTGTATAGAGATCCTCTGAAAATTTTATAACTTTTCTTGATAATATTTCCATTTTCATCTTTCAAAGCAATATCTGTTGGCGCCCGGTTCCAATTCTTCTTTTTTATTAATTTGATGCTTCTTTTCTTTAGTATTTCCTTAATTTTGGCGTGTGTGTTTAGAAATATCTTGGTTTTTAGTTTACTTATTGTTTTGGATTATTCTGCTTATTCTTTTTCCTCTTCTTGGAATTTTTTTTCTGATAATTTTCTTTGATATTGTTTAGGAACTTTGCCACCTATCTCTTGTGCTGATTCTAATGTAAATTTCATTAAATCACTGTTCAACTCTTCTTTTCTTGCACCCTTTTCATTATGTAACTGGGAGTACCAATTTTGTATTGCTAAATTTAACAGATTTTTTTTCTTATTGCAGGAGTGTTTATTTTTTTTTTTTTTCAAAATGATATTTTAATTATGAAATAAATTTTTGAATATACTTACCCGGTGAATATATAGCTGCAACTCTGTTGCTCGACAGACAAAAAAACTGTACAAAAAACTCGCCAGCGATCGCTATACAGGTTGCGGGTGTGCCCATCAGCGCCAACTGTCGGCCAGATACCATACTCCATGTAAACAAAGACTCAATTTTCTTCTCATCCCACTGCGTCTCTATTGGGGAGGAAGGGAGGGTCGTTTAATTTATATATTCACCGGGTAATTATATTCAAAAATTTATTTTATAATTAAAATATCATTTTTAAATATTTAACTTAGCCGGTGAATATATAGCTGATTCACACCCAGGGTGGTGGGTAGAGACCAGTTAAATATGTTTACATCTTATGAGCTAAGTTTTTATTTCATTTTAGGAGTTATCAAAATAACAAAAACAAAATAAATAGGTACCTGGTAAGGAAGTCGACTTAGACGATTACTCTGCCTTATCAGTACGTCTTCCTTACGGAGCCTCGCGATCCTCTTAGGATGCTGACAGACCCCTAGGAGCTGAACTATCAAGGGCTGCAACCCATATAA
This sequence comes from Palaemon carinicauda, assembly GCF_036898095.1. Lineage (NCBI taxonomy): Eukaryota > Metazoa > Arthropoda > Malacostraca > Decapoda > Palaemonidae > Palaemon > Palaemon carinicauda. Next base: position 39,831,806 of record NC_090739.1, on the reverse strand, counting down.
CAGGACCTCATCAAACCCCTAATCTGGGCGCTCTCAAGAAATGACTTTGACCACCCGCCAAATCAACCAGGATGCGAAAGGCTTCTTAGCCTTCCGGACAACCCATAAAAAGCAACATTAAAAACATTTCAAGAGACAGATTAAAAGGATATGGAATTAGGGAATTGTAGTGGTTGAGCCCTCACCCACTACTGCACTCGCTGCTATGAATGGTCCCAGTGTGTAGCAGTTCTCGTAAAGAGACTGGACATCTTTCAAGTAAAATGACGCGAACACTGACTTGCTTCTCCAATAGGTTGCGTCCATTATACTTCGCAGAGATCTATTTTGCTTAAAGGCCACGGAAGTTGCTACAGCTCTAACTTCGTGCGTCTTCACCTTAAGCAAAGTTCGGTCTTCCTCACTCAGATGTGAATGAGCTTCCCGTATTAACAATCTGATAAAGTCTGACAAAGCATTCTTTGACATAGGCAAGGATGGTTTCTTAACTGAACACCATAAAGCTTCAGATTGGCCTCGTAAAGGTTTGGTACGCTTTAAATAGAACTTAAGAGCTCTAACAGGGCATAAGACTCTTTCTAGTTCATTGCCTACGATCTCCGATAAGCTGGGAATATCGAAAGATTTAGGCCAAGGCCGAGAAGGCAGCTCATTTTTGGCTAGAAAACCAAGTTGCAGCGAACAAGTGGCTTTTTCCGACGAAAATCCGATGTTCTTGCTGAAGGCATGAATCTCACTGACTCTTTTAGCCGAGGCTAAGCATACCAGGAAAAGTGTCTTAAGAGTGAGATCTTTCAGGGAGGCTGATTGTAACGGCTCAAACCTGTCTGACATGAGGAATCTTAGTACCACGTCTAAATTCCATCCAGGGGTAGCCAAACGACGCTCCTTGGTGGTCTCAAAAGACTTAAGGAGGTCTTGCAGATCTTTATTGTTGGAAAGATCTAAGCCTCTATGCCGGAAGACCGATGCCAACATGCTTCTGTAGCCCTTGATAGTGGGAGCCGAAAGGGATCATCCTTTTCTCAGGTATAAGAGAAAATCAGCTATTTGAGCTACAGAGGTACTGGTCGAGGATACAGAAACTGACTTGCACCAGTCTCGGAAGACTTCCCACTTCGATTGGTAGACTCTAATGGTAGACGCTCTCCTTGCTCTAGCAATCGCACTGGCTGCCTCCTTCGAAAAGCCTCTAGCTCTCGAGAGTCTTTCGATAGTCTGAAGGCAGTCAGACGAAGAGCGTGGAGGCTTTGGTGTACCTTCTTTACGTGTGGCTGACGTAGAAGGTCTACCCTTAGAGGAAGACTTCTGGGAACGTCTACTAGCCATCGAAGTACCTCGGTGAACCATTCTCTCGCGGGCCAGAGGGGAGCAACTAACGTCAACCTTGTCCCTTCGTGAGAGGCGAACTTCTGCAGTACCTTGTTGACAATCTTGAACGGTGGGAATGCGTAGAGATCCAGATGTGACCAATCTAGGAGGAAGGCATCTATATGTATTGCTGCTGGGTCCGAGACTGGGGAGCAATAGATTGGAAGCCTCTTGGTCAGCGAGGTTGCAAAGAGATCTATGGTTGGTTGGCCCCAAGTGGCCCAAAGTCTCTTGCACACATCCTTGTGGAGGGTCCATTCTGTTGGAATTACTTGCCCTTTCCGACTGAGACAATCTGCTATGACGTTCAAGTCGCCTTGGATGAACCTCGTTACTAGGGAGATGTCTTGACCTTTTGACCAGATGAGCAGGTCCCTTGCGATCTCGTACAACGTCAGTGAGTGGGTACCTCCTTGTTTGGAGATGTACGCCAAGGCCGTGGTGTTGTCTGAGTTTACTTCCACCACTTTGCCTCGAAGGAGATACTCGAAGCTTTTCAAGGCCAGACAGCTCCTTGCAGTTGATATGCATGCTCCTCTGACTCGAGTTCCACAGACCTGAGCATTCCCGACCGTCCAGTGTCGCGCCCCAGCCCAAGTCCGATGCGTCCGAGAAGAGAACGTGGTTGGGAGTCTGAACAGCCAGGGGAAGACCCTCTATTAGGTTGATATTGTCCTTCCACCAATTCAGACAAGACTTTATCTTTTCGGAAATCGGGATCGAGACCGCTTCTAGCGTCTTGTCCTTTTTCCAGTGAAAAGCTAGATGGTATTGAAGAGGACGGAGGTGTAGTCTTCCTAGTGACACAAGTTGTTCAAGGGATGACAGCGTCCCTACCAGACTCATCCACAGCCTGACTGAGCAGCGTTCCTTCTTCAGCATCTTCTGGATGAATAGCAGGGCTTGATCTATTCTGGGGGCCGACGGAAAAGCCCGAAAAGCTACACTGTGAATCTCCATCCCTAAATACAGAATAGTTTGGGATGGGACCAGCTGCGACTTTTCCAAATTGACTAGGAGTCCCAATTCCTTGGTCAGATCTAGAGTCCACTTGAGATCCTTCAGACAGCGACGACTGGAAGAGGCTCTGAGAAGCCAGTCGTCCAAATAAAGGGAGGCTCGGATGTCCGATAAGTGGAGGAATTTGGCCACATTCCTCATCAGCCTCGTAAACACGAGAGGAGCTGTGCTTAGGCCAAAGCACAGGGCCCGAAACTGGTAGACCACATTTTCGAAGACGAATCTCAGAAAAGGTTGGGAGTCTGAGTGAATGGGGACGTGGAAGTAGGCGTCCCTTAGGTCTAGCGAGACCATCCAGTCTTCCCTTCTGACCGCTGCTAAGACTGACTTTGTGGTCTCCATGCAGAACTTCGTCTTTGTGACAAAGACATTCAGAGCACTGACGTCTAGCACCGGTCTCCACCCTCCTGTCTTCTTTGAAACTAGGAAGAGACGGTTGTAAAATCCCGGTGATCGAAGGTCCGAGACTTTGACCACCGCTCCCTTCTCTAGCAAAAGAGACACTTCCAGTTTCAGGGCTTGTCTCTTTTCTTCCTCTCTGAACCTGGGAGAGAGATCGATGGGAGACGTTGCTAGAGGGGGTTTGCGTACAAAAGGGATTTTGTACCCCTCTCTGAGTAACTTTACAGATTGTGAATCTGCGCCTCTCCTCTCCCAGGCTTGCCAGAAGTTCTTGAGTCTGGCTCCCACTGCTGTCTGAAGTTGCGGGCAGTCAGACTCTGCCCTTGGAGGACTTGGGTCCTTTCCTCTTCCCTCGTTTCCCTTCGGCACGAGCACCTCCTCTGCTGGAGGCTCTGCCACGAAAGGGCGGAATAAAGCGAGACGCTGGAGTGTCTATCCTCGGTCTAGCGGATAATGTAGGCAAAGGGGGAGCTTTGCGAGCTGAGGACGCAACAAGATCGTGGGTGTCCTTCTGAACTAACGAAGTGGCAATTTCCTTTACCAAGACTTCAGGAAACAGGCACTTGGAAAGGGGAGCAAAGAGAAATTCAGATCTCTGGCATGGTGTAACTCCAGCAGAGAGGAACGAACAGAGAGACTCTCACTTTTTCAGGACTCCGGATGTGAATGAGGCAGCTAGCTCATTGGACCCATCACGGACGGCCTTGTCCATGCAGGACATAATGAGCAAAGAAATATCCTTTTCTGTCGAAGAGATTTTCCTGCTCAGGGCTCCTAAGCACCAGTCTAAAAAGTTAAAGACTTCGAAAGCCATAAAGATCCCTTTAAGAAGGTGGTCCAGGTCCGATGGTGACCAACAAATCTTCGAGCGTCTCATGGCAAGGCGGCGGGGAGAGTCTACAAGACTTGAGAAGTCGCCCTGGGCAGAGGCAGGAAGTCCCAAGCCGAGAACTTCTCCCGTGGCATACCAGACGCTCGATCTAGAAGAGAGTTTAGATGGGGGAAAGGCAAATGCTGTCTTCCCTAAACTCTTCTTGGACTCTAACCAGTCTCCTAACAGCCGCAAAGCTCTCTTGGATGAGCGTGAGAGGACGAGTTTAGTAAAGGCAGGTGCGGTAGAAGGCATGCCTAATACAAACTCTGACGGCGGAGAACGAGGAGCCACAGAAATAAAATGGTCAGGAAACAACTCTTTGAATACAGCCATGACTTTTCTAAAGTCCAATGATGGTTGAGTTGCCTTGGGCTCGTCCAGTTCTGACTGTTGATCGTCTTGTTGTTCAGCAACATCCTCATCAGATAGTTCCTCATCCGAAAACTGATGAGGAAACGGCAACGGAGTGGGCAACGTCTGCTTCGCTGAGTCCGGTCGCACTGGTGCATGCGTGACGAAGCCGGACGCAACGTCATGGAACTGCTGCACAGTCTGTGAACTGTCAACAACCATGGGAGCGCGAGGACGCACAGCGTCCATCCGAGACTGTCTAGACCGTCTGGGTTGTGCAGTCGAAACCACACCGGGTTGCGGAGGTTGACGCACCGCGTCAAAACAAGTCACCTCTGATGGTTGTTGAACGTCCTGAACGTCAACAACCACCTCCGAGCGTCGCTTAACGTCAACGTGCGGCTGGCAGCCCACACTGGGTCGCATCGGTGGAGGAACCACCTCAACTGGTAGACGCGAGAAGGTTACCTCAGCGTCAACAGGACGCACAACCGATTGCTTGGAAGGTTGTTGGCCAGAAGGTTCAGCAGCAACCTTCTCCGCATGAAAGTCCTGCATCAAGGACGTAAGCTTGGACTGCATGTCTTGCAGCAAAGCCCATTTAGGGTCTACGGGAGCAGGTGCGGCAACAGACGGGGTTAGCGACTGAAGCGGTACCGCTTTGCCTCTCTTAGGCGGTGAGCAGTCATCAGATGACGGCAACGAGTCCAAACTGACCCAGTGGCTACAACCGGGACGTTGGACTTGTCCTGAAGGGACCGACTTACGCTTTAAAGGTCGTGAGACCTTGGTCCAAAGTTTCTTACGAGAAACACCTTCAGACGACGAGGTAAAAATGGGCTCTCTCGTCTTACGTAGGTAGGGGCGATCTTGGGGAGATACGCCTGATACCATGGAGGAAACGTCTGTTCGCTGATCAAGGCCTCTCGAACCCATGCGTCGTACGACATTGCTTCTCCCCTGGGCTTGGGAGCTTGCAAGAGGTCCCGGACTAAGAGGACAACAGGCACGAACAGACGAACCCTCAAGCGCAACACTGTTCACAACACTTTCACTAGGCACTTTATCACTTCCCGCGGCACTTTGGCACTTTAGCTCCTTAACATCCGCCATGAGTTGATTGCGGTCACTTGCAAGGGACTCAACTCTCTCCCCCAGGGCATGGATAGCACGCATCATGTCAGCCATCGATGGTTCCTGAGTGCTAGGAGGGGGGTTAGGAACAACCACTACAGGGGAAGGAATAGGTTGTGGGGCATAAGGAGAGGAAAAATCTATCGACCTAGAAGAACTTCTCCTAATTCTATCTCTCTCTAGCCTGCGTGTGTACTTCTCAAATTCGATAAAATCGAATTCCGAAAGGCCCACGCATTCCTCACACCGATCTTCCAATTGACAGGTTTTACCCCGACAATTGGAACAAACAGTGTGAGGGTCGAGAGAAGCCTTCGGAAGACGCCTAGAACAGTCCCTAGCATTGCATTTTCTAAACTTGGGAACTTGTGAAAGGTCAGCCATTTTGAATTGGTCAAGGGAAAATTCCAAAAAAAGATCTAAGTCATCAACAATGAATCCGATACAAAAAAGAGTTCAAGGATTTATTTGAAGAAAAACCCTGCACAGCGAAAGCTCAAAACCAGAATATAGTACTTCACCAAAGATGATGGGAAAAACTCCAGGTTTCAACAGCGAGTAAAGTACGTCTTGTCGACACGTCGACAGAGAGAAAATTGAGTCTTTGTTTACATGGAGTATGGTATCTGGCCGACAGTTGGCGCTGATGGGCACACCCGCAACCTGTATAGCGATCGCTGGCGAGTTTTTTGTACAGTTTTTTTGTCTGTCGAGCAACAGAGTTGCAGCTATATATTCACCGGCTAAGTTAAATATTTAAAATTAGGTGTTTTCTTTCTTTCCTTATATCTATAAACATTTTGTTTCTCACCATTCTATGATCGCTTGGATTTAACTTGTTTAACACTGTCACATTAATTAAATAAATATTTTCATATAATTTATACTTATACATACATAGATATACTTACAAACATACCATACATATGCTCTTTTGACTAATATACCGATTTTCAATTTTTCCTAAACAGTTTGTCATCCATCACTCGAGGTGACATTTTCAGATTACCTGGTAATTCTAAAGGTGATATTCTAGTCATGCTAAGGAACGAGTCTTCAAAACAATTCATCAAGGAAATCCAAAACATACCTACAAAACACAGATTTAATGAAAACATACAGTAGATATTTCGCCATTAAGGATTATTCTATTCTAGAAACCTCTATGTTTATTGTATTCCTTGATGATGTTTTATTTACTAAACTTGAGAATTACAAGCTTAGTACGGCGTTGTCAGTAAAACATGAATCGAACTCATACTTACAAAAATGTACCATGATTACTGTATGAGACAAGCCTAGGAAGATCACTATTCTACCTTTAGTTTTTCTTATAAATAACATCTAATGTTATTAAGTTACTGAATAGGAAGAAATGTGTAGAATCTAGTTTACTGTGCATTATGATTTTTACCTTACACAATTTCATGTAACATACATGAAAACAACATACTCAAACCAAATACTAACAAAGCTCTAACAATAAGGCTTAATCTAAATATCTTACCATTCAGATAATCTATAGGGATCAGTCTTATTAATTCATTTTTTTCTAAACACCTGCTATTGAGATTATTTTTAAGAAATGTAGCAACCTAACTCATTTACCATTTTCATTTGATATATCCTTCTTCTCTTATGAAGACAATACTTAAGTATAAAGATGACCGACTCCAAAATATATTTCTTACTCCTGATTGTAAAAAAAATGAAATTTCTAAAAGAAACTTATTGTGATTGAGAATTAGTTACACCTTCTAATCAGAAAAAGCAATGCAAATTTCCCAACTATATTTGTAACACTTTGCATCGCACCTCCAATGTCACGCTTAATTTTATACCATTATTATGAATACAACGTGAAGTAGCATTCTTTTCTATCCTAAGATTTAAAATATTTTTTTTTAGCTAGAATAAGATCCATGTATGACGGAGGCATGGAACATGAAGTTTCCCTTATAATTTATGTACTAAAGATTGACTAAATTTGTACATTTAAGACCATAACTGGGGACTAAATAATTTCTCTTTCAACCTGCTATATAAATCACGCCTTACTAACATTCGATATTGGGTAAATTTATAACGTTTATGTAATAAAACGTATAAAAACAACTTGGTAAATTGATTGGCTTGTATTATTTTTCCTTTGAACGTGGAAGTCTAGGTCTATTGACATAAATAGTTATACTTCAGTGCCAGAAGGAAAACTGTGATATCAATCACACATACCCTGTTATAGTAATCAAGCAGCTGAACTCGTCTCAAACATCAAACAATGGGTTCCAGGTCAAATCAGTTTATGAATAACTTTTGGGCGTATGAAAAGTGAAATACTACTGAAAATAATCTAGATCACTCTTCATCTCAAATGTTATTAATTTCTAGGCAATATCACAATCATTACTCATTTGACAAGTATCATACTACAGGTGTAAGAAATAAGGCATTATATGGTCGTAAGGTTGAGGTTTTAAAATCTATGACCCATGAAAGTATACTATTTAATATTACATTAGCCATTGCTTCACAGGTAAGACTTTTTAGACTTCATGATTTAAGAAATATTTGTTTATCTACAATGACCCGTTACTACACAGACATAAAACTAATAAGGAATAGTAATGACAAAACCTATGACCATCTCACCAAAAAATAATTTGAGAACAATTTCACTTCCGAGAGATTTCCTGTGATACTGCACCTTTTCAGATAGTATATGCTCAACACTATATTGTATACTGTACATAAGCTATCTTCCAGAAATATTAATTACCTATTCAGTAATCTTACTGTGGTGTCAACTTTGAAAAAAATAAATTGATGAAAATGTTAACTTATCTTTAAACTGATGTCAGTTAAATATTTCAGCCTCCATCCCGGTTTGATTTAGATATGAATAATAATCTTGTTCCAACAGCATTCCTTTATCTTCCATATCTTTTCCATATTATTAGGGGAATTGGGTTGCAACTAGAAAGTTTTATGTTTACTGGCTTCGGGTTTTGGATTTTAAATGTGCAGGTAAGTAAACGCATCTGAAAGAAAAGTAAAAAATATCTTTACCTCAAATGTTCTTCATATTCAATTCAAGTCATAACCTGACTCTTCATAATGAATTTAATACATAGCGTATTTTTAGGAGTATCCATAACAATAACTAGCATATTCAACTTCATCTTTATATACAAAGATAACATACACTTTTGAACCTTGAACTTAACCATGCTGTTATGGTCCTCACAAAAGCATCTGGAGGAAGAAAAGTTCGAGAAAAAAAAAAAAAAAAAAGACAAACTTCAGCTTGGATAATTATTTGAAAGTAAAGTAGTAACCATATATAATACGTGATTGGTGCTTTCATATCAACCCTAATATCTATACTTTTCTTGATCATATCACCAGTGCCGTCATTGCACTGGTAATATTGAATTTGAAGTAATAAGAATTGAATAAGATGGAAATCTAACAATTATTTAGGTGAAGAGATAATTAGGTATAATTATATATATCTGGTACAAGAGGCATTAAAATCTTTTCAAATGCTTTAGCTATCTGAAAAGGTTTGAACAAACTCACTGTTTTAGTGCATGGATTCAAAGCTAGTGAGTTTAATTTTCTGAGGAATAGTAGCAAGTCAATTATAGATAAATTGGTCCTCTCAGTTACTCTTAGACCTTGCTTAATCCTTGCTATTGATGTGTTGCCAACTAATCGTTTCATGGCACAGCCCAAAATGTGAATTGGTAGACAAGGGGTATAAATCGTTTAATGTTTACTTGGCCAGTTTTTTGTTTCCATTGATACAAAGTGAGTACTGTATCCGCATGATTTATTGATAGTCGTCATATGGCCCGTTGCTAGGACCAGGGAAGTCATTCGGCCCCGAAACGAAACTAGGGAGGAAATTTTACAAGAAACACTTAGAAGTAAACGTTGACAGATGGAGAGAATGTTGCAAGAAAGGCAGTTGGTACGAAAGCAAGGTAGAAGGATAAAAAGAGGAAGTTGATAAGGGCCGCAGGGAAACTGTGAAAAACCCTCAATTCATAATTTTAGAACATTGCCTGATGCGCACTGATGGCACTTATAGTGACAACACAACAGTGATGAAGAAATCTGTCATAATCCTTCATGGTATAAATGAAAAGGGAGACATTGAAATAAAATTGAGGTACTTCAATATCGCTAACTATCCCTGCATTATAGTTCTTTCTGTTTTTCTCAAGAAACTAGGAGCGAATTTGACAAAGATTGTAAACCTTTTCATTTGTAGAAACAAGTATAGCATTCAAAGGGTAAAAACGGGCAGTTGTAATTTTACAAAGTGGAGACACTCCAATCTCGCTAACTCTCTCTGCATTATAGTTTTTTCTGTTTTTCTCAAGAAACTAGGCGCGAATTTGGCAAAGATTGTAAACCTTTTCATTTATAGAAACAAGTATAGCATTCAAAGGGTAAAAACGGGCAGTTGTAATTTTACACCATTTAGGGGTTTGATATACTAAGACCAGCTTCTTTGAACTACACAGCTTTGAAGCAGTTTGTTATTTGAATTGAAACAATAATAATGGAGAGCTTTTTGAATACCAACTATTAATGTTTTGTTGGCTAATTAGTATGATGACTGAATATTTCAAAATAAATATTTTCCTTTTGACGACTCTTAAAAGTATAAATAATATCTAAACATGAATAGAACGGAAAGAATCACAACATTATCCTGACATAACACGTTCTGCGGCAAATATCTCAAATACATAATTCTGTTTCCCTCCCTACAAACACTCGACTATTTAACTATTATAATATAGCAGAAACCACTATATCAATGAGCCTAACTTTACAGTAATAGAACTACGACACAATACTGTATGTGTTCCACAAATGTTCGTACGGGGTCCTCTTGAGGGACATGAAAAATCGGGTGATTCCCCGGGGGACAAGACTGATCAAAGCTCCTCATGATTATAAAAATCTCTCAATAACATTAGAGGTCTAAGCCCTTTAGATTGAGAACATTACTCAAGGCATTCTCTTTCACCGCTGAGAATGAGTGAAGCTTCATCTATCAGTTGCAGAGAGGCCCTGGCCCAAGAAATAACTTCTTTACATTAATTGCAGAAGATGGCCTTCATTGCTTGGTAGACATCTGCATGGGATTTACACAGATAATGTAGTTTTCTCCAGTGCAGTACTTGGCAAAATGTCTTTTACTTGGAGGAGATGCAAAATTCAGGGATGGGAAACCTGCGGCCTTAAGGCCGCATATGGTCTTCTGGACCATCAAGTGTGGCCTTCTACGGCCTTTAATATATGTAAAGTATGTGTAGTATATTTCTGCTTTGACACTGAATATTGTGTGTTTGAAATCATTCTACTGTATGTACACACAGACAATGGGAAAGTTGTGTTCGGTGATGTATCTTCCAGAGAATGGAAGAAATTTTTCCTTGAATTCAATGAATCTTAACTTAATACAACAAGCAGTTTTTCCTTGTCAGCTGCAACAGCTGTTGTAACTGACAAGGAAAAACTGCCAGTTGCAGTGAGAGTGATTTAACGTATGAAGGACGAGAGAGTTCCTGTTTTGTCCATCTCCTCACTGTGATCTATGTTAGTTTTAGATGAGTCAACAGGTTCCAGATTTTTGGCATAAAAATATTTTATATGTGCTTTCACTGATGAGTTTTGATTGTATGAAAAACAGGTTCCCTTGGGTAACCTTAACGTAAGGACAAGAGGAACAGACATTCTAACAACTTCAATAAGCAATGTCACAAAGGAGGACTAAATTTTACTTCCTTATTATAATAAGTTATGCACTGATGGTGTTCCAACTATGATGGCTAAAAACTAGGGATTTATTGAACATCTTAAGAAAGAATATAATTGATTTTTTTTTTTCCAATGAAAACAGCTAAGTGTCTTTAAACAGATACAATTTATTACTGGGATGTTTCATTTTTATGAGATGTGATTGTTTAAAAAGTACCTACTTGCCAATATAAAATATTTGAAAAGGTTATACTGTTGATATTTATAAGCTATCTTTTCCAAAAGATTAATATTATTCTATTTATCACTTCAATACAAAGAACCTTCTTGCTTAAGTAAAGTAATTTGAAAATGACATGCTTTCGATATTATTCATTTACTTACGGTAGTTTGAAAACTACCCAAACTTGAATGAAATATTTTAGAATTTAGTTTTCAATATAATTCATTTACTGATTACTTGTATAAAAAGTACTTAATTCAAATATTTGAAATTGTAATGCTTTAGATTTTTATAAACCTGTCACTCTTTCTTTAGATTACTAATAAATTACTTGGAGAATAAAATAACCAACAAAATTCTATGCGGCCTTAGGAGGATTGAGGAATTGCAAGATGGCCTTCATCCAAAAAAGGGTTCCTCGCCCCTGTGCTAGATAGTCCTTGCAGTACTTGGCAAAAAGTCTTTCACATGGAGGAGGTGCTAGAAAGTCTTCACCTATAAAGGGACAAGGATGTAACCAAGTTGTGGTGCCTCTCCAGGTGGGCCTGGCAAAGTAAGTTGGGCCTCAAGGGTAGTCCTCTTTGTACCTGTAATAAGAGTGTCTGCAGGTCAGGATAGCCTTTGGTGTTTGGCCATATGGGAGCCATCAGAGCTACTCTGATTTTCAGAGTAGTCAACACTATTGATTAGTGTACAAATCAGGCATAATGGCTAAAAAGCATAGACATCGGTGTTGTCTCACAGATGATAAAAAAGTATCCACTAGAAACTCTGATGGGTCTGGGCCTGGGACAGACGATCAGGAGTTTTTTAACTCGATGGCGAACGTGCTAGTGGATGAAGGAATCATTCTGCTTCTATGACTTATCTTAGGCGACTGAATTTGTCAGTGATTATATTCCTCTTGCCTGGAATTAATTTTGCATACTGCTCCACTGCATTATTGAGCACCCATGTGTGAGGCTACTGGCCAACTTATAGAGGAACTGTGAAACACTTCTTCTTTGTTTGTAGATGTAAGCCACTAGAGTCATGTGTTGCTCATCAATGCGGCTAACAGCCTATCCAGCAGCATTGGAATCCTTGTAGTTCCAGGAATTCTGCCTTCATCACCAACAGGTTGATGTGCAGGACCTTTTCTTTGTCAAACCAACAGCCTCCGGCAGTCTGGTTCTTCCTGTATGCATTTCTGGCAGCTGACCAGTCTCTTCAGACACCACTGATGGGATTGCTGAAGAAGCAGGTTGCGAGGAACAAGCTTCTCAAAAGATGAAGTATGTCCGAGCAATTGTAGCTACCATCGAGCCAGTAGTTCATGCTGGGTGAGAAAAGGTTGCAATACCTTCTTGAGTCTGCTGATGATAATTGATGAAATGACTCTAGTTGCTGCTGTGTCTATCAGCTTTCCTGGGTACTCCATCATCCTCTGCTTGGGTGTGAGACTGGACTATTATCGATTTACCACAATACCTAGATCGTACCAGGAGATAAGACACTCTTAGTACTCAGACAACTGCCTCCAGGAGGAGGACAGGATAAGCCACACATCCAGGTATCAAAGTAGATGAATGCTGTTAGCAAGAGCACAAGCTGAGATTATTGTGAACACTTAGGTTAACACTTCGGGTGCAGTAACCAGTCCAAAGCAAAGAACTTTGAACTGGTACTCCTGCCCTCGAGAGCAAATCAGAGGTACTAACTGTAGGACTAATAGATTGGAATCTGAGAGTATGCATCTTTCACTTCTAAAGAAAGCAGGAAATCATTCCTCCTTATCTCAAAAGGAATATACAGGATAAATTTGCTCAAGGGGGAGAGATCAATGACTAGTCTCTAATCCCCAGCAGCCATTTTCCATGAATAATAGATGATTATTGTAAAAGCAGGAGGGTCATCCAGTGCAATCTGCAGTGCATCCTTCTCTAACATTTTCTTCACCTATACACAAAGGATGAAGTTGATAAGACGAGAACGAATCTGTGTCAGAGAGAGGAAGATCAAGAGCATTATCCATCCTGAAGAACTTCTACCATCCAGTCTTCAGAAAGGTACTTCTGCCACCTTGCCATACAGTTTTACAGGCATGCCCCAACTCGAGGTAACAGCAAGAGAGTACTGCTTGTAATACTATTCTCTACTTCTCCCATCCTTATCTCTTGTACTGGCAAGTGGGGGGATGAAAAAAAGAGTGACAGACTCCATACCTCTTGGAGAGGTAGAAGAGGTTAGGTGAACTGACTTGGTCCTCAATATCACTGACAACTTTTTCAAACTTCAGAATGGTTATAGCTGAGGATCCATCAGGTGTCTTTGAGGGACCTTTAAAAGGCGACTGTCTGGTGAAGGTGGAGTCATGGCTCCAGTTCCTTATGTGTCGTCCACTTCGTTGGATGGGAAAAGTTCTGGGTTATACAACACAGACAAGTTCAATAGTGCATGGGTCTACTGTTAATCAATTTACCTCACACATTTTTGACAAACACTGGTTGGCTGACTGGTACCTTATGAATAAAAATATAGTACTGGCCTTAGTGCCTGAAAAAACCATGCCAGTAAAATTATTCTCCAGGTTTGCAAAATCCTGAAACGTAGGAAGGTGATCTGACAAGGAAGTCACCAAAAGGCTTTCTATGGAAGTGACTTCCAAGGTAGCAGACTCGGATGTCCAGAGCATGATTTCCTGTCTCAAGTCTCTAAAATGAAGTTCTTGAAGTCAGCATCAACTGGAAGTGGAGAAGGGCTGACCTCCTCAGGAACATAGAATCTCTTTAGACAGAAGAAGGTGGCAGGCAAGATCTTGCTTGAGCGACTCAACCATAGCAAGTTCGTGGGGCCAGAGGGCTGGCAACGTACGCTATCTAGAGCAACTTGAACAAGCTCTAACCAGGGTAGCTTTAGGACGGGCCTCGAACCATATGGAATACCAAAGCAACAATAAATAGAGGTTATCCCATCCTTGACTGGTGCTCTAGTTGCATCCTAAAGGTCATCAAAATGTTAGATGCAAAACAAGACCTTGATAAATGTAAATTCCATCTTAGGATTTTTTGTCGCTGCTGGTGCTGGCCTGGCGTCAAACCCCGAAGAATTAATGGTGTCTCTGGATGCCTCCCCTCAAAGAAAATGGGAGGTCTCTCCTTGATCTGGTGAAAGTTCCTGTGGTTTTTCCTCTTGGTGTCCTAAACCAAATCTGATTGCCCCGATGAAGTAAAAGGAACAATAACAAACCGGTTTAATTCCTATATTCCTTTATAGGTAGTATGTTGGCCAGGGCACCAGCCACCCATTGAGATACTACCACCAGAGAGTTATGGGGGTCCTTTGACTGGCCAGAAAGTACTACATTGGATCCTTCTCTTTGGTTACTGTTCACTTTCCCTTTGCCTACATATACACCAAATAGTCTGGCCAATTCTTTACAGATTCTCCTCTGTCCTCATACACCTGACAATACTGAGATTACCAAACAATTCTTCTTTGCCCAAGAGGTTAACTACTGAACTGTAATTATTCAGTGGCTACTTTCCTCTTGGTAAAGGTAGAAGAGACACTTTAGCTACGGTAAGTAGCTCTTCTAGGAGAAGGACACTCCAAAATCAAACCATTGATCTTTAGTCTTGGATAGTTCCATAGCCTCTGTACCATGGTCTTCCACTGTCTTGGGATAGAGTTGTCCTGCTTGAGAATACATTCATGCACACTATTCTAAGTTCTCTTCCTCTTGTTTTTTTTTAAATTTGTATAGTTTATATAGGAGATATTCATTTTAATGTTGTTATTGTTCTTAAAATATCTTATTTTTCCTTGTTTCCTTTCCTCACTGGGCTATTTTCCCTGTTGAGGCCCCTTGGCTTATAGCATCCTGCTTTTCCAACTAGGGTTGTAGTTTAGCAAATAACAATAATAATAATAATAATGATAATAATAATAATAATAATAATAATAATAATAATAGTAAGCCTGGGTGGTGGCTTTTGTCTCTATGTGCATATTAAGTGACTGACAAGGTCGAGGCTTGTACCACTAAAGGGTTCATGGGAGAGCGAGGAGAGAACCTGTGGACAGGTGTGTCCTTGGGGTGTCTGTCTACCATATACAAGGAGTCTCTAAGATAGTCCGATGAAGCCTGTACGTGAACAGGGGACAATATCCTGCTTTACAATTCATGTGGACAGGAAGGCCTTTCTTTTTCTCGCAGGGGAGGGATACGGAAGTGAAAGACATCCTCTAGCTGGAACATCTGGATGCCTTTAACTACCCACAAAGAACCTCGAACAATGGGAAGAAGAGGGAGAATGTCAACTGGAAGTTCTAACCTTTCTATCCCTTGAGGAGTACTTGGATGCCCAGTACTAAGGATTTGGGTTCCTATCTGTCCTGTAACTCTGAGTCTAGTCATGTGAAGTGTGAAAGCATAAAAGTCTTAACTGATGAATGTCGTTGCATAGAACCAACACCTGAAGATCATTTACATGAAGACCTAGCATGTTATCTAGCATTATGAGAACGAGTGTTTTGTGTGTAAGCTGGTTGAGAAGACCTAAAGCTGGACAAGCATGATTGTGATGAACTGGCATAAGGTGAGGAAATGCTTATATACCTATCCATAGTTGAGGTTGCATGTCAGTTTTATGATTAGGGGAGCTTGCACATGGAGCCTTAGCACGTGATGACCTACCATGTGTGAATTTAGCATGTGAAATACTAGCACATGAATGGGCTACTTAAGGGGAGCCTAAAAAGAGGAGTGGACAGGTGGACCCCTATTTCGTGGATACCTCACTCGAGAAAGAAAAATGTGAATATAGACTTATTGCATGGAGAAAATGGCTATGGAAGTTTCAAAATAGAAATTCGGCATTTGTCAATTTCTGGTTATGAAAACTATATACTTGGACATGTTATGCATGAACATTTTGTTAGGGGATATTCTGCACGAGAAAGTAACTTTCTGCGTGGAGGCTTTGTGTATCGAAACTGAGTATGGAGTCTTTGCAAGTGGAAACTGGCATGGAGGCTTCGTAGGTTCTGCCAGGGGAGCCTTTACACCTGGGGACTTTACTTGTGGTGACTGTAACTGGAAACCTTACCAATGAATACCTGGTGTCTCTAGATGTAACTGTATAATTATCATCATTACTTGCTAAGCTACAACCCTAGTTGGAAAAGCAGGATGCTATAAGCCCAGGGGCTCTAAAAGGGAAAATATCCCAGTGAGGAAAAGAAACAAGGAAAAATAAAATATTTTAAGAAGAGTAACAACATAAAATAAATATCTCCTACATAAACTCTAACAACACAAGAGGAAGAGAAATAAGATAGAATATTGTGCTCGAGTGTACCCTCAAGCAAGAGAACTCTAACCCAAGACAGTGGAAGACCATGCTACAGAGGCTAGGGCACTACCCAAGACTAGAGAATAATGGTTTGATTTTGGTGAGTCCTTCTTCTAGAAGAGCTGCATACCATAACTAGAGTGTCTCTTCTACCCTTAGAAAGGGGAAAGTGGCCACTGAACAATCAAAGTGCAGTAGTTAACCCCTTGGATGAAGATGAATTGTTTAGTAATCTCAGTGTTGTCAGGTGTATGAGGACAGAGGAGAATATGCAAAGAATATGCCAGACTATTCAGTGTATGTGGAGGCAAAGGGAAAATGAACCGTAACCAGAGAGAAGGATCCAATGTAGTACTGTCTGACCAGTCAAAAGAAGCCATTACTCTCTAGTAGTAGTATCTCAACAGGTGGCTGGTGCCCTGACCAACCTACTACCTACTATGAAGGTGATCGTTCATGAGAAATGGATCCTTCATGCGAAAAGGATCATGCACCCGAAAAGGATTGTGTACACGAAGGCAATGATGTGTGTTTAAGAGATGGTGTGCATGGAGAAGATATGCATGAAGATGATCGTGTACATGAACTATCTACTGGGGATTGTGAAGACAATCATGCACAAAGTGAACCTTTCTAAAATGATCGTGCCCGTACAAGTATCCCTGCTTGTAGAGGTGATCGTAAGCATAGACGGAATTGTGTACATGGAGGTATTGATGCACATGGAAGTGTTGGTGCACAAGAAAGCCTTCATGAGCATGAGGGCCTTTGTGACCATGGGTGTCACTGAATATGAAGTCTCTCATCATGTAATAGGTTTTCTTTCAGAGGGTCTCTCTCTACCTCTGCTTTTAGCTGGCCGAGTCATCTCACTGTCAGACAAAAGAGGAGGATGAAACATACCTGCAGCAGGAGTATGAGTAGCACTTTCTTATACTATTTACCATTCCCGAAGATTAGTGAAAGTCGCTGTGCCACCTATGCCACGCTCGTGTGAACGTGTGGAAGAAGTCTGGCAAGACTTGGTTCAGATGATGATCTTCATCTTTGGAGGTCTGGAAGCATCTGAAGGTTCAGGAGCAGGGGACAAGGTTGAAGGTACAGAGCAGGGGACAAGGTTGAAGGTACAGAACAAGGACAAGGTTGAAAGTACAGAGCAAGGACGAGGTTGAAGGAAAAGGGCAGGGAGGAGGAGGAAGATGGTCATTTTCTTTCCTTACCAGAAGTCATTGAGGATTTCTCAGCAGGCTGCAACAACGCAACAGAAAGGGAGGATCGACAATATTTTCCTTCATCAGGCTGGGACCAGTCAATGGGTGCCACATCTAGTTCTTCCTTTGCAGTTAGGGCAGCAAACAAGGAAGGCACAGCAGTAGAAGCCCTGGGGTGTCTAAGAATTGGTCAAGACCTTAAACAGCTTCTCTACATACAGAATATCATCGATCCCTAAGGTCGGCCACAAGGTCCTTAGGTCCAAACACCTAAAACCATCAGCAGTGGCCTCATTTCATGGAGAAGAGTTGGGAATATCCCCTTCTTTGGGGGAAAATGTTAAACCACTTCACCTGAGGGTAGATTGAAGTCACCTTTCTTTTTCGGTTTTCTTTTAGAGGATTCAGTTCTAGAGGAAGCTGAAAAAGGTGTACCAGTTCGAACAATGGAGAACAAAAAATCGAGAGGGAGAAGACTTTTTCTGTTTAGAGGAAAACCCTGAAGCTGATGAATCACACTTAACTGCTTTCTTCATCCCCCTGCCTTACTCAGATCACTGCAAAAGCTGTTAGACCTGAACTCGTCACGTGGATGAGTGTGAACAGTCATGACCCCTGTAAAAAGGCTACAAAGAATAGGGATTCATGTCCTACAGGTTCATAAACCTGCCGCAATTGTACCCAGGTTTACTAGAACAGCTTAGCATGCCTTTGTGTGAATTCTCTGCTAAAAGCAAAATCAATTTAACTGAAGAGAAAAAGAAAGGTTAGCAAAAACAGCTACACTTGGGGTCAGTTTACCCACAACCCACCAGTAACTAATGACACCTCATTATAAATTTTAACAACTAACTTCCACCTACTCTGAAATTAAACTCCTATCAAAATATGAAAGTTTGTATTCATATAGGAACAAACAACTATAAAAGATACACTGCAAAAATAAAGTCAAATCTATTAAAAAAAATAACAATTCTTGAGGCTAAGAAAAATCCATAGGGACATTCAAAGTACCTAGAAAGGGATATGTTTTCTTATTGTTTAAGGATAACATGAGAGACCATAATATTAGTGTGCTTGCAATATAGGAGATTTCACAGTAGTAAAAAACAATAATGGGGCTAGTGAATAAAACAAAAAGAATACTAGGCAATGATACTAAAACCAGAGGAGTAATTAGAAAATTTCTAAAATTTTATGTCAACAAGATAGCAGCTTTTCAAGCGCACCAACATCAGATCTGCCAGCTCACTGATAACTGAATAATTTTGCGTTATTGTAGAATTCTTTCTCTTTTGAAGTAGGAATAAATTTTGCTTGCAGTAAATTTAAGTTTTTGTTTTCTTTAAGCTACAGCATAGGAAAAAATAAAATATTGTAAGAAAACCTTTCCCAGCTAATGAATGAAATATCACAAATTTGAAAACAATTTGTATTTTTCCTAACTATTTAAACCTGAGTCCTTTAATAGGAGAATGACTCGAGCGTAACTGGAACTCGTCCATTAAAACCTATAACGAGGGTATCAGTAATAGCCAGTAGAGTAGTTATCTGTCGTTGATAGGGAAGCCCTCCCCTGCTCCCTCCCTTCCAGCCGATAGTTATCGGCCGGTTGCATGGAAGCCCTGTCCCTCCTGCCGGTACACTGAACAGTCACTTTTGATTGTACCCGAGACTTTCGTGGGAGATGAAGGCAGAAAGTTAAGTTAAAGGACCCAGGTTTGTATAGTTAGGAGGGTAGAAGTCTCTATTACTAAATTGGCTGGCTAAAATCCTAGGATAGTTATGCTTAGACTTGTAAAAGTGCTGAGCGTAGCATCCTAGATTCCTTGTGAACCAGTGTCGATAAATGCTGTCCAATTCATGGCCCAGAACACCAATGCTGTTTCAAAAGTAAATCTCTCTCTCTCTCAGACTAGTGAGTCTGTTATGTAAGGTATATCCAAATCAATGGGTTTACCTGTTCATATTCATTTTTCCGTCTTATAGAGGATGATGAAATGAACACCTATTTTAACAGTATAGAAAAAGCTGCTAGTTGTAATTGGTGATTACCTGTAGCAACATCAGTCTAGCTCCATGGGATCCCAACAGCTATGTCCCAAGGGAGGAAAAGATATGAAAAAAGGCCAGACATTCTTGCATCCTAGTCTTATGCTATAATCATCACTTTTGACATGATATCATTGATCCAGTAGAGAAGCCAGGATCATGTGGCAGGGTGCAACTAGGTGTTAACAGAGAGACAGGCTGGACATGACTGGTTTATTAACGCAACATAAGCTTATATACAAACGGTTGAGGATAATGATATAGAAACTTTCACAAAAGGAAACAAGCAATGGCAAGCTTAAACAGGTTTTTCTAATATAAGTGTGGGAGAGAACGAGAGAGAGAGAGGGCAAAAGAGAAAAAGAGTAATCATATTACTATGTATTAGCATGTATGAAATACACTTCCATTACATACATGTGAAATAGGCGCCCTGCAGCAGGTTTTAGGTGATCAATGAAGACCCAGTTTTCTTTACCAAGAATGTTAATTGAGGAAGCTTTTGGCTTGAGACGGATAACAAGGAAATGGCCCGTGAAAAGAGGTGTCAGCGGTGGACTGCAAGTGTTGGTGCGCACGAAGACATGCCTTTTGAGTCTAGCAGCAGGGAATAAATTTCCCCACAACGTGATGTAGGCACTGGAGATTGTTAGAGGAGGTTGCAGATGGAAAAACATTTAGCAGGGATGACCAACAGGTCATCATACACCATTTCACCAACAGGTCATCATACACCATTTCACCTGCTGATATCCAGGGTGTCCTTAGGAGTGGTCCTTAATCTAAGGAGGACCTAGGAAAGCTGAGTAAACCTGTTGGAGTCATTGCAGCAGAACATCAAAGCTGCTTTCAGGATGTGATGAAAGCGTTCAACCATTCGTTGGCTGCAGGGTTGTAGGTGGATGTTTGATGTAAAGTGATCCTCAGGAGATTTTCTAATGATGCCCGAAATTGAGAGGTGAAATTTGTACCCCTGTTACAAGTAATATGCTCAGGGATACTAAATCTCACTATTCACCCTAAGAGTAATGTGGAAGTACATAAGGAGGATGTTGCAGTTTGCATGGGGATGGCTCCAGGCCAACAAATGGGGCAGTCAATGATAATAAAGAGGTAACGGTGTCCTTGTGATGAGGGAAAGTGGCCTACTACATCGACATGAATGTGGAAAAAACAATGCTGAGGTTGAGGAAAGGTGCCAGCTCCTGAATCTGTACGTTGATGTAATTTGAAGTTTGTATGAAGGACAGGTGCAGACCCAATCCATAGCATCTTTAGCAATACAGTGGGATATGAACTTCATCTTTAATAGCTGTGGCGTAGATCGGAGCAAGGGATGGGAGAGGTCATGGATTAAACCAAATACCTATCGCTGCATGGGGGCAAGTATTCACTGGCATGGCCTACCAGCACCGACTCATAGAGGAAGGTGGCATTGAAGTCATCGAGGGCAACATCTTCCTAATGGAAGGATGTGCAGGAAGTCTTGCAGGTTTTGTACTCTGAATCTTATCATTGGACATTGTATTCCAAAAACAGGTGAATAGCAGCCAATATGTTTCTTGACAGGGCATTGGCAATGAGATTAATTTTACCAGGGACGCGTTGAAGAGTGCACTCATATTCAGCCATGGCAGAGAGATGTCGGCGTTGATGGGTGAACCAGGCGTTGGACTGTCTAGTAAAGGCATACACAAGGGGGTGTATCCTCTAAGTGACGGACAGCCAAATATTCCGCCAGTAAATCGGGGACGAAAGTAGAGTAGCCATATTCTGCCTTGGACAGTTTTCTACTGAAGAAGGACAATGGGAAGGGCGAGCCATTAACCACCTGCTCAAGTACTGCACCAATAACAACGTAACTAGTATAGGTGGAGTGAAGGGGAGGGGCATGTGGCACGGGAAAAGTGAGAGCCGCAGCAGTAGATAGGGCATTCTCTGCATTGCAGAAGGCCTCATCCTGAAGGGGACCCCACTTCACGTCATTTGGCTTGCCCTTGGGGGAGGCATAGAGGGGGACAAGAGTGGGATGATAGCTGGCAAGAATATAATAACAGTTTATCATGCTCAAGAATTCTTGCATTGCTTTGACGGTCAAGGGCATGGAAAAGTTCTGAACACCTGATACATTCTCAGGGAGAGGGTGGATGCCTTCATGAATCATGCAGTGCCCTAAATGAAACTTCGTTGGTGGCAAAGTACACTTATCATACCAGACTATAAGGCTATTCTTTTGTAAGCTGTCAAAAACGATGTGTAGGTGATGGAGTTGTTCCTCTTTAGATGAAGAGAACACAAATATCATTCACATAACATATGCTGAAGGGGAGGTCCCCTAAGATGCCGTTCATGAGGTTTGAAAAGTAACCGCAGCATTATAAAGGGCAAAACAGGAGTAATTGAACGTGTGTACCGAAGGGGGTGGTGATGGCAGTCTTTGGGATGCCTTCTGGTTTCATGGGCACCTGACAATACCCTTTAAGGAAGTCGAAAGTGGTGAACACCTTCGCTTTGTGAAAGTATGAGGTACTGTTAGCGATGTTTGGGAGCGGGGTAGTAATCTGGTCCTGTCTGTATGTTCAGATACTTATAATCCCCACATATGCCAGGAAGCCATCCTTTTTCAGGACGATGTGTAGGGGTGAAGACCATGGGCTTGAGGCCTTTTGACAAAGGCCCACTTCCTCTATTTTGTGGAACATTCATTTAGCAGCAGCTAAATGATCCAGGGCCAGACACCTAATCTGGAAAACACTGGGGGCCCCGTTGTATTGATATAGTGATAAATACTGTGCTTGGTATGGACCGTGGGCATTTAGCAAAGTTCTGTTTGGAAGACTTCCAGGTACTATATGAAGAAGTGTGCATAGGCATCCGTGAGTGAGCTGATGTGGAGTGTGACGTTGGAAGGGGTGGGTTTGAAGAGGTGTCGATGAGTATAATTAAACATTGACTAAATGTCGATGTGCCACATCAACCAGTTGGTGGAAATGGGAGAGGAACAAGAAACGTCCAATGGTATTTGGCGCTCCAAAATGAAAGTGTGAGTGTCTCGTACCCACAGGTGGGGATATCAGATCCCTTGGAAGCTAACAGGTGGACATCAGCAGGCTGAGAATGATTACATTGTGTCCTATAGAATGACATTGGTAGAATTAAATGGCAAAAACCAGTGTCTACCAAAAACCAAGTACCCGTACCTGCATCATGGATGAAGAAAAGATTAGTGGTGTATTTACAAGTTTTTTTTACCACTGATAACCATTCGCACATTTCTTCACAGCAGCCCAAAATCTGGTGTAGTAATAGCATAACTGCGGTCGAGGGGTGGCATATGTGGGTGGTGAGCTCCTTTGTCATCGCTTCGGCATATCATGGGACGGATGTCAGTGTCCTACCGCATTCATGGTAGCTTCAGTCAGTGCTGAATGGTTGTTCTCTTCATCAGGAGTGGAGGCATTGAAGGTGGTCTTGAAGGTGGTGAAGTGGCTGCCCATAGGGGTGTTGAGTTTGGTCATCAAGTCCTTCATGGGCAAGATAATGACATCAGGGCTGGGGACACATACAAGATCGATTAGACATCATACCCTAAGAGCATAAAGTGGGTTCACTTCCGGAGGAGAGCTGTCTGCGGCAGGTTGCAGGCTAGTGCTACTGGTTATTTCCCTGGGGGCAAACGAAGCCTTTTGGTCCCTCAGCTGTTGTTGAGAGACCTAAAAAAGCTTGGCTGTAAGGGTAGCTGGCGATAGTAAACTGAACCAGGTAGTATGTTTTGAGGGTGACATACTCTATTGTGATATCCCCTTGGTCACAAAGCCAATCGGAAATTTACAGGAAAAGTCCTCAGGGATCGCCGTGAGGACATAGTCTGCTTTGCTGCTCGAGTGATTCATGCCCTCTAGCAAAACTAAACTTTGGTGCACTGCTGCATGGATAGAAGAGTCAGGTTCGGTGGACAGCATCGTCAAAGTGTAGGGTGCAGCAGTGAGTGGGAAGGCAGCGGGCAGCTGGTCACTCTGTGGTCATGAATGTGGCAGGCTGTGACTAGGTTTTAACAAAAAGGTGGGCTGGACATGACTGGTTCATTAACATGACATAAGCTTATATATAAACAGTTGAGGATAACAATGACATTAAAACTTTAACAACATGAAACATGCAATGGCAAGCCTAAACAGGTTTTCCTAATATCAGAGAGAGAGAGAGAGAGAGAGAGCAATCACATTACAATGTATGAGTGTGCATGAAATGCACGTGCATAGTACTCTTTCCAAATCGTTTCAAGGTTAGATTACTGTATGGGATTTGCGGGTTACCTCTTTATGAACGAGGACTTCTCCACTGACCATGAAAATGAAGAAATGTATGCCACGAGAAGGAGGCAATGTATGCCTTCAACTCTACAGGTGCCAGGAGGATGGAGTTCTTGACCCAAAGCATCATCAACCAGTGGATCAACTGGGTTTTGAGGTGACTAGATGGTGTAGTCACTAAATTCCAGAGGCAGGTGCCTGGGAGAAAAGCCATAAAGCTTAGCAACTCCTCGATTGAGAGCCCCTCCCTCTTCCACGTGGAGGATATCAAGGCAATTGCAGACAGATCTTGATCACCTATGCTTCTGCGGGTGAGATACAACACCAAATCACAGTTGATCATATTGGAGTACTTTCTGTGAATTCACTAACAGTCATTGGACTGTGCTGAGGGAGAAGAATTGGTGTGCTTAATCTCATCTTTATTATCTATCCCATAGATATCTAGGATTAAAGGGGGGTGAGAGCGTATCAAGAGCAGAAGCTCGCATGTCAACCTGTGATCAAGCTTGTGTGCAAATAGATAAGAGCCCACTAACATGTGACTGCTCTAAGTTAGATGAATGAGTGCAAAGAGATAAGCGTACCCCCTGCTTATACCAAATTAAAACGAAAGTGCTATCAGAGGTGCTCTCAAATTAAGGTGCTCAAGACAACAGATGAAAGGGTACAAAAACAATTGTGAGCAGGTAAGAGGGTGCACAATCATCATGAGCGGCAAGCCGGTAAGAGGGTGTGTGATTGACCGCGAGCCGGCGAGAGGGTGAGTGATCGATCGCCAGCCAGTATGCGATCATGAAAATATGATATGGCGTTTTCTTAAATGTGAGTGAACTCTTGGTAGCATGACTAAAATCACTTTAATGGTCAGGCAAACAGGTGAGATAGCGCTCCCATAGGAATGAGTGATTGTCAGAAGATGCATGATCATGAGCATGTGAGGTGGTACTCTCCATGATACATGCAATTGAGAACAGTTGATGAGAAAGCAAAGTAGCAGGTAATCTCGCTGTCTCTTTCTTTGTCATCAGTGAAGGATTGGGCAACACCATCCCTACTATGGGGAGAGAAATAGTAGGAGTGACTTATATAAATTCCCATAGATTGGTCTTATAGGACTAGTTGTCTAATATGGGAAAAGAAAGGACAGCGGCCACGTTTCATTCTGAGCAGCATTGCGTATGAAGTTAGCCGACTGCATGCCTAGACCAAGGGCACTTGGACGTATGAACAGATATTCGTACAAGAGTAGTTTTCCTCCATTCAGTAAGCGTAATAATCTAGGCCGAATATGTATGGACATTGGGCTCTTGCAAACTTCTTTTTCAGCTATCCTCTATCCATTTGGGAAGGAAGTTCCTCAAATGAGAGCCCCTGTCATTATCACTAGCTTTGCAATCATCGAATGTGCATGAGTAATCTCGATCACACATTGGGGATGTAAAGAAGTATCTTCCCTTTGGGAGAGCTTGCTATAAGAGACGTGAGAAAATACATAGGATCTTGTGAGGCTCTGACAATGTATGAGCTAGCATTAAGTGCACTAGTGTTGAGCATAGTAGTGTTAAGAGCACTAGTGTGAGAGCATGATGTTATATGTGCCACGGACTGGCTAATGATAAGTGCTCTAGTGTGAGAGTCGGAGGAGGTTGAGTACGCAAAGCAGCGGGCTCATTGTTAAATGATGATTTAAATTCCATATACCCTGTGTAATTAGAGACTTATTGCTTATTGTTTCTCTTTATCGAAGGAGAACTTATTACTCCTGATATGACAAATTCGGAGATAATTTGTATTTTTCCTAACCATACAAACCTTAGCTATTTACATTGGGTTTACCTTTTAGCGTAGCTGAAATGACGAGCCAATAGTTTCTAACGAGGGTTAATTACCCCCGCGCTAGTTAGCAGGGGTAGGGGAAGGGATAGCTTGCTACCCCTCCCCCCCCCCCACACACCGGTGATTTGCTTCACTTCACTTAAGAGGTAGGACTTGACTTGGGGGCCAGGGCTGGCAGGCAACTATGTGTAAATAGCTAAGGTTTGTATGGTTAGGAAAAATACAAATTATCTCCGAATTTGCAATTTGTTCCGTAACCGAAATACAAACCACGCTATTTACATTGGGTGACTTACCCCTTAGGAAGGGTGGAAAGTCCCCAGCCTTACCGACTTCGGCTTTGCCCGGGGACTCCATCCCTCAGTGAGTAGCACTTGAGAGAAGGAGCCCCTGCACCTCACAGGTTCCTTGCTTCGCTAGGAACGAGTGGCCTACATAAGTTGTGTGTGGAGGAAAGTGTGACTCGTCCTATGAAGTTGACCTTGAGACCTTTAGATAGGAATCTAGGATAGGACGTTCCCAATACCACCTCGTCAGGGTATGGGGGACGCAACAGTATTAAGCTTAATACTAGGAGCACAAGAAAGCATGGGTTACCTGCAGAGGTTGAGGTCAGCTATGCGAGGACCAGGACGCTGCTTCCCCAAGAGAGGGGAGAATGAAGAAAGTAGTAAGGGTCAAACATACTCTTTCATTCACGCAGACTAAAACCGGGTAACAACGCCCTCAACATACTGCTACTTGTCCAAAAAGGAGCCTGAGGTTAGACCAGCTGTTGTGCAGCCACCACAGGGCCGATAGAAAACGTATCGAGGCTCCTGTGGGTCACGTCCTGCAGGGTGTGGGCTGTGAAGGTCGTCTGACGCTTCCAGACCCCAGATTGAAGCACCTGCGTCACAGAGAAGTTTCTCTTGAAAGCCAGGGACGTAGCAACACCCCTGACATCGTGTGCCCTAGGGCGTCGTGACGGAGGAGGGTCTGGATTCAAGGCGTGGTGGATAACCCTTCGAATCCAAGCTGAGATTGTGTTCCTGGTGACCCTCCTCTTTGTCCTGCCTGTGCTCACAAACAATGCTCACACTTGAGGACGGACTGCAGCCGTTCTCTTCAAGTAGAACCTCAGACACCTCACTGGACATAGTAGCAGCTGGTCTGGGTCGCTTGTTACAGAGCGGAGAATCGCGATCCTGAAAGAGTCGAACCAAGGATCCGGCACTCCAGGATTCTGAGTCTTGGCCACAAACTCAGGGACGAACCTGAACGTTACCTCCCCTCATCCCCTTGAATGGGCGATGTCGTACGAGAGACCATGAAGTTCGCTAACCCGCTTGGCCGAAGCCAAAGCGAGCAAGAAAGCCGTCTTCCAAGACAGGTGGCGATCGGAGGCCTGGCGTAATGGTTCGAAGGGAGGTCTCTTAAGAGCCCTGAGGACCCGAACCACGTTCCAAGGAGGAGGTCTCACTTCCGACTGGGGGCAGGTAAGCTCATAGCTACGTATGAGTAGAGAGAGTTCTAGCGAGGAAGAAATGTCCACGCCTTTCAGCCTGAAAGCCAAGCTTAAGGCTGAGCGATAGCCTTTCACTGCCGAGACAGAAAGGCGCATTTCCTCCCGCAGATATACGAGGAAGTCCGCTATTGCTGGAATAGTGGCATCGAGTGGAGAGATACCCCTCCCACGACACCAACCACAAAAGACTCTCCACTTCGCCTGGTAGACTACCTCAGAGGACTTTCGCAGGTGTCGAGACATTCTCTCCGCAACCTGTTGCGAAAAGCCTCTCTCCGTGAGGAGACGCTGGACAGTCTCCAGGCGTGAAGCCGAAGCGAGGCCACGGCCTTGTGAGGGACGTTGGAGTGGGGTTGTCTGAGAAGCTCGTGTCATGGAGGAAGTTACCTCGGGAGCTCCGTCAGGAGCTGCAGAAGGTCCGGGAACCATTCCGCGTGATGCCATAGCGGAGCTACCAGAGTTATCGAACAGTTGACCGATAGTCTGGTCCTGTTGAGCACCCTTCTCATCAGACAGAACGGTGGGAAGGCGTACACGTCAATGTTGTCCCACCGTTGCTGCAAAGCATCTTGCCAGAGAGCCTTGGGGTCCGGGACTGGGGAGCAGTACAGAGGCACCTTGAAATTCAATGCTGTCGCGAACAGGTCCACGATCAGGGAACCCCACAAAGTCAAATCTTTGTTGGCTATCTGAGGATCCAAAGACCACTTGGTACTCACTATCTGCGAGGCCCTGCTCAGACTGTCGGCGAGCACATTCCTCTTGCCAGGAATGAAGCGAGCTGATAGTGTTATCAAGTGGACTTCGGTCCACCTCAGAATCTCTACTGCAAGATGGGATAGCTGCTGCGAAAAAGTGCTTCCCTGCTTGTTGATATAAGCCACTACCATGGTGTTGTCGCTCATCACCACTACGGAATGACCCGCCAGGGTCCGTTGGAACTGTTGAAGAGCCAGAAAGACGGTCTTCAACTCTAGCAGGTTGATGTGCAGGCACTTTTCTGATTCTGACCAAAGGCCTGAGGTCCTCTGGTTCAGAACGTGCGCCCCCCACCCTTCTTTTGACGCGTCCGAAAAGTGTCAATTCCGGGGGGAGGACGAGAAGACTCACTCTCTTTCACAGGTTCTCGTCGACCAGCCACCACCGCAGGTCCGTCCGTCCGTTCCAAAGATCCTATCGGGACCTGAACGTCCGGGGAATCGGATCCTTGATTCCACCGGGACTTGAGCCGCCACTGTAGGGATCTCATCCTGAGGCGGCCGTTGGGAACCAGACGAGCCAGGGAGGACAGGTGACCTAAGAGACGCAACCACGATTGGGCGGGAAGCTCTTCTCGCCTGAGGAAGGGTTCCGCCCCCCTCCTCAGCCTTGCTATCCTGTCGTCTGATGGAAAGGCTTTGTGGAGATTGGTGTCTATCACCATGCCTAGATAAACCAGTCGTTGGGACGGCTGCAGAGAGGACTTCTCGAGGTTTACCACGATCCCCAGATCCTGGCAAAGACCTAGAAGCCTGTCTCGGTGCCGAAGAAGGGTCGACTCCGAGTCTGCTAGGATCAGCCAGTCGTCCAGATAATGAAGGAGACGAATGCCGTTCCTGTGCGCCCAAGATGAAATCAGGGTGAACACTCTGGTGAACACCTGAGGAACTGTGGAGAGACCGAAACACAGCACCTTGAACTGGTGGATCTTGTTGTCTAGGGAGAATCTCAAGTACTTCCTGGAAGACGGATGGATTGGGATCTGGAAGTACGCGTCCTTTAGATCCAGTGTGCACATGAAGTCTAGAGGTCTCACCACAAGTCTGACCGTGTCCGCTGTCTCCATGCTGAACCGGGTTTGCTTGACAAACCTGTTCAGAGCTGAGAGGTGGATGACAGGTCTCCAGCCTCCAGACGCCTTCTTTACAAAAAAGAGTCGACTGAAGAAGCCTGGGGAGCCGTCGACGACCTCCTGGAGAGCACCCTTCTTGAGCATGGTCTCGACTTCCGCCCGAAGGGCCAGCCCCTTTGCCGATCCCGTGGCATAGGAGCTCAACGACACTGGATTCGCTGTCAGGGGAGGTTGAGATGTTATAAACGGGACGCGATAGCCTTGGCCGATCACTGAAACCGTCCAAGCATCGGCCCCGTGTTGCTGCCACCTGTGCACGCGACGTTGAAGGCATCCCCCCACAGGTGGACACACGGGGGGACTGCCACTCCTAGGGTTTGCGGCTGCGGCCGCTCCCTCTAGGAGTCTTGCCTCCCCTGGAGGACTTACCGCCCCTCTTGACCTTGGCTGGAAAGGGCTGGGGCTTAGACACCACTTTCTTAGCTGCCGGTGCCTGCTTCGGTGCCTTACGAGGCTGTTGCTGCTGCTGCTGTGGAGCTGGAGGCTTATAGGGCCGAGCTGTAAGGGCCCTATGGAGGAGGGAGTCCGTGCTAGATTTCCTCCACCTCTCAGCCGTTCGCTCCATATCCTGTGGCTCCAACAGATTCTCCCCAAGGAGGGAAGCATGTCTGAGCCTACAGACATCCACGGCGGGGACCTTTGGGTGGAACCTCTCGGTCACCGAATCGCGCCGCTTCAACACCGAGTTGGCCCACAGGGTGGTGACCTGGTGCGCCAGGAACTCAATGGAGCGGGTGCCCGAGAGTAAGAAGGTCTCCAGGGCCTTCCTATTGGTCTCCTTAGACAAGTCCTCGGAGCGCAATAGGATGCCTAGAGTTCCCAGCCATATATCCAGCCACGAAGTGGCCTGCATGGCGCACTTCGCGACCTTCCCATGGCTAAGGATCTCCGACGCCGAGAACGACACCTGCCGGGCGGAGAGCTTCTCGAGGGGAACTCCCTTAGCCAGCTCTTCTACGGAGTGATGGAGAGGAAGAGCGAGACTAGACTCACCCAAGATCTCAAAATACCTCCTCTGATGGAGACGAGGAGGTGGGATGAGTTTGTTCCCGGCAGAGGAACGACTGGAGGAGGCAAGAATCGCGACCTGGGCATTGGCCCTGGCTCTGGCACTCTTCAATCCCCGAGACCAGGGCAGAGCCGCACTGGTCTTAGGGGCCTTCTGAACGTCGAACACTTGGTCCAGGACCGTGTCCTTGCCTTCTCGGGGGGCGATCCCGGGATCCATGAACCCGTTGAGTTGCCTCATCAGGCTCAGGACCTGCCAGAAGGCATGTCCAGATTCCTGCTGGTCTCCTCCTTGCGGGCTGGCAGCTAAGTCTCCCGTCCCCGGAATCTCTTCCTGGGGCAAAGTGTGGACGTTCTCCCGGGGAGCAGCGTGTTCCTGGAGAATCCTTGAAGACGATTTCGGGATGGTCTTGGAGTCCTTGGGTTCCCTCCTGGGAGGGATACAGGATCCCAACAAAGAGGTTCGGAGAGCCCCTTCCACGCGAGACTATTCTCCTCCATGAAGAGAAGGCTCCCCCCTTGGTGCCGAGGGGGAGACTATCACCTCACTGGAATCACCCGAGGACGGAAAAGCCTCGTCCACGGGAGAAGGAGAAAACGCCTGCGAAGGGGATGGAGCCTTCCCAACAGTCCTCTTAGGAACCAACTTCTCCCTGGGGGAAGTTACCACGAAGTCCACTCCTCTCTTTCTCTTCAGCGGAGGTGAGGCAGTCGCTGGCTTGTTCCCCTGATCGGCGAGTGCTGGCTTCATAACCCTCACTAACGCCTGCATCAGAGGACCAAACCAAGTCTGTCCTTCCACGGACACAGAGTCCGAAACCCCCGCTGGAGGGAAGGGGATCGGGCGATCCTTCGGAGTGGACACCACTGGACCTGCCTGAAAAGGAAAAGGGGAAGAAAGACGCACTGACCTCTGAAGTGTCTTCCCTGTCCTGCACAAGGGTCCTGCGCTTTGATGAGTTCCTGAGCGCGGTCTGGTGACACGTGTTCCTGCTGATGTCACTGGCTGCGAAATTTGGCGCGAACGGTGGTCGCGCGGGCGCGCAGGGGTGCAGGTGAGCGGGCGCGCAGGCGAGTAGTCGCGCGGACGCGCAGGCGAGCGGGCGCAGGCGAGTAGTCGCGCGGACGCGCAGGCGAGCGGGCGCGCGGTGAGAAGTCGCGCGGGCGCGCAGGCGGGTGGCCGCGAGGGCGTACAGGCGAACGAGCGCGTGGGCAAGCCGGTGAAGGAATGCGTTGGCGCGTGGGCGAGCGAGAAAGCTCCGAAGATCGCTGGTGACGTTGGTCAGGAGACCTGTAGCGCGTGGGAGAGTGATTGCGAGCAGGCGATCGGTGGTGCGCTGGTGAACGATGGCGCGCAGGCGAGCAATGGCGCGTTGGAGCATGGTGTCGCGTTGGCGAGCGATAGCGCGTAGATCGCGCAGGCGAACGACCGTGCGAGGGCGAGCTAACAGAGGGCGACCCGTGTCCTTCCAGATCTTCTGGGCAACGGCGCGTTGGAGAACGCTTGTGCGCAGGCAATAGGTCACGCGGGCGGTCTGGAGATCGCCGATGTTCAGGTGATCGCTGACGCGTAGGAAAACGCTGACGAGCAGGCGATTTTTGAATCGTCTGTGATCGCTGGTGAGCAAGAGGGCGACGCGTGGAATCCTGTGAGGGAACAGTCGGCGCGGGGCACAAAGGCGAACGTTCACGAACAGGAACAGGAACAGGAAGAGCGTGGGCGAACGTATGTTTTAGAAACACGCGCTGGAGAACGCGAGCGATGTTGTGCAGGAACAAGCTGAGGGTCGCGAGGGCGCTCAGGAGACTGATGGCGCACAGGCCGCACAACAGGAACTGCAGGATATTCGGAGACCACAGGGGAGCGCTGGCGAGCAAAGGGGCAATGGTCCTC
Organism: Palaemon carinicauda; assembly: GCF_036898095.1. NCBI lineage: Eukaryota > Metazoa > Arthropoda > Malacostraca > Decapoda > Palaemonidae > Palaemon > Palaemon carinicauda. The sequence goes on along the minus strand of NC_090739.1, from coordinate 39,799,602 downwards.
AGAAGAGCGCTGACGAGAAGGAGACCGCTGACGGTCAGAAGAGCGCTGACGAGCAGGAGAGCCCCTGTGCGCTAACACTGCAGAAGGGCGAGCAGGGGAACGCTGGCGCGCTGGGCGCTCCTCAGGAACAACAGGTTGAAGGATGTCCTCAGGAGAGCGCTGGCGAGAAGAGGGGCGATCATCAGGAGAGCGCTGGCGAACAGATCACTGACGAACAGGAGAGCGTTGACGAGCAGGAGAGCGCCTGTGCGCTAACACTGCACGCGTAAGGGAAGAATGCCTTTGCCCCGAAGGGACCGTTGCCCGTCGGGTGACGAGGTCAGATTGCTGAACATCTGCCCCAGAAGTTGAAGGTCTGGAAGGCGTAGGAGACCGATCCCAGAGAGGTCTAAGGAAGCTGGAGCAGGCTGTTTACGGCGAGGAGAGTCCCCTTTGGAGGAAGAAGGAGAAGATCCCCAAAAAGGCGCCTCTTAGTATCCTTATAAGGAGATGGGAGGCCCTCGCGACGCAGCGGACGGTGAGCCTTATGGCGAAGGCGGCCACGAGGAAGATCGTCAGGACCATCAGTCCTCCGAAGGGGAGTCTCAGTCAAAGCACTCCCCTTAGAGGGAAGCTGGACAACAGAAGAGCCCGTAGAACTCCCTTCCCCCTTCGAAGGATGTACGGAAGGGGGAGGAGAGCCGTCAGCACCAATATCCACAACTGCACCTGCACAGGATTGACCCGCCCCGTCGGAAGCCTCTGCCACCACGACGTCGACGATAGACAGAGGTTCTACCTCTGCTATCACCAGCGACTGCTTAACGGCGGCCCCCAACTGGACCAGGTCAATCAGGGCAACCCTGGAGGGCAGGCCCTTAAGCCCCAGGGAAGCCCAAATCTGAAAAAGATCATCGTTAGACAAAGATTCATCAATAACCTCCCCCGGGGGAGGAGGAGGAACCGCCCCGCTATGGGAGGCGACGCCCTCGCCCCCAACCCAAGGTCGGGAAACAGAACTAGGGCCTGCGCTCCCACTCGGCCGACTCTCCTTAGGAGCCGAACGAGGGGGAGCTTCGGAGGAGGTTTGAGCGGCGAAAGAAGAGTCCCGAGAACCTTCCTCCTTCAAGGCAACCCCATAAGGAGAACGGTCTTCCTTGGACTTCTTCTTACGCCGGCAGCCAAAACTCTCCCACTGGGAGGCAGACCACTCCCTGCACTCACTACACTTATTTTCCTGATCACACCGTCGGCCTCGACACTGTGGGCAAAGGGTGTGAGGATCAGTGTCTACGGGCGACATAAAAGTACCACAAGGGCGGCCGGCAATTCCAGGGCACGTACGCATAGTAATAATAAAGGTGGTCAACTTCTAACACACACACACACAAACTGAAAGAAAAAGCAGAAAAAAGATTAAAGGCTGTCAACGAGGACGATGGACAGACACGTCTGTTCATCCCCGGAGCCAAAAGTGAAGCAAATCACCGGTGTGTGGGGGGGAAGGGGTAGCAAGCTATCCCTTCCCCTACCCCCGCTAACTAGCACGGGGGTAATTAACCCTCGTTAAAAACTATTGGCTCGTCATTTCAGCTACGCTAAAAGGTAAACCCAATGTAAATAGCGTGGTTTGTATTTCGGTTACGGAACAAACCATCTTTTCGAACTCATACGCGTTTGGACAATCGGGGAAATCTGACTCAAGGGCAGAATATTAGCCTGCTACTAGAGCTTACACCCTATAACAATATATGATGCTGAAGCTTATTCCATAGAACATCGTCGTCAATGGTAACAAGTGTCCAAGAGTTAAAGAAAGAAAGTTCTAAAAGCCAAGTTTAAAGAAAAACAATAAGCACATCTGTTATTTCATGGCAAGACTCAAAGTGACTGACCAGTGTACAAGTAGAAGGGGTAGGGCTTCCTAGCCATCAGCCGCTTACTACCGGCTATTGCTGACACCTGGTTATAAATTTTTAACTGCCGAGTTCCAGCTGCACTTGAATCAATTCTCATATTAAAGAATGAAAGTTTGTATCCATGTAAGCACAAAGATAGCATAACCATGCCCACATAATCTCTCCTAGGATTCCAGGTACTTTTCTTTACTTACTAATGGATCTCAGCTACCTAAAATAACCTTGCTGATCCCATAAATGTTTCACGTACAAACCTATAAATAAAATACTGGCTCATGTGGCGAAATTAAATTATTCCTTACCCAAGTCTAGGAGGTTGAAGACTGAGGTCTTCCTGTAACTATAAATTGGAGTCCACTTTTTACTGTTAGGTGAAGGTATAATGTAGCTGCCATCTGAGGAAAACTGTGAAGTTCTTTTTTCCCCTTGTTCTGTTGAATTTGTATAACTATAAGTCGAGCATGAAAAAAAAGTTGGTAAAAAAAAAATTAGAAGTAATCTGTATTTTTTCCTAACTATACAAACCTGAATCCTTTACATAGAAGAATGATAACAGCAAAGCGGGAATACAGAAATTAACAATTATGACGAGGTGTTAACAACCACATGGTAGTTACCTGCTGGCAAGGCTGGCATTAAGGTATGGCACGGTATGATACAGTACGATATGACTGATATTTAGTCTAAAAGATCGGTGCAAGATTATACTACGGTAAGTTTGTCAAAGTACGGTACGGTGCAATTCAGGTATGGAAAAATGGGCAAAATTCCATACCGCACCATACCATACCTTAGACTAGACTAAATCATAAGCAATTACAAATTCATACTTGGCCGATTGAGTGACTTAACAAGTAGATCTCTAAGGTACTTGGCATTTCAATTTGTAACAAACCATGCATGCGCATATCTGTATGCCTAGAATTACCTAATTGATATGTCTGTGTGTAAATCTTGAGGTATCACTTTACACTCATTTGCAACATTAGCCATACAATTTAATATTGTTCATTCGGCTTCACTCTGCTTGATTGTAGACGTGCCTTCTGCCCAGTGTTGATCATGTTGTTGGGTTAAGCAGTATGTTCTTCGATTATTACAAGCATGATAGCCACAGGACCAGAGAAAAATCTTCTGATATATCCAGTTTCTGGAACTTTCTGGGGAGATTATTTTTCTCCTATGTAGACTGAACAATTAAATATAGTTGAAAAAGACCACTGATTTATATCCAGAGTTGTTAGCCGGCGATTGTTGCATCTACAAAACAAAAGAAAGAATTCCTATTAATTTTGTTTATTACAAATATTTGGTTCTCTTTACTTTACTAGTATCTGAAGTCCTTCTTATGAACATAGGGAGTTCAACTTCTTGTTCATGTTTATGACAAATGAAAGTAGCGTATATTTTACCAAGTGTTGATTCGTAAATATAACGTAGAGGCATAATGTCTGTAAATTGAACATGCACATTACTTTACTTTGAAATAGAAACCACACATATACATACACACACACACACACACACACACACATACACACACATATATATATATATATATATATATATATATATATTTAACAACAACAAATGCAGCTATTTCTAGTCCATTGCAGAACGAAGGCTTCGGGCATGTCCTCATTCATGCCTAGGTTTGGCCAGATTTTATCACAACGCTATCTAACTCATAATTGGTGATGGCACGGCTGAGCTATACCTAGACCGTGAGTGATGGTAGGAGATTTTTGTCTGATCGCCCTGACTAATACAGCTGTGCTGACCAGTCCTGGTGCTGACCATGGCGATACAGGAAACTTTTTTATTACGTTAATGTATTCCCATATATATATATATATATATACATACTTAGATTGTCATGTCCTAATTGTCACCTATAGAAGTGAACACAAGACCTACAAACAGTCAATCGCTCTTTTATTGGCCATACTGACGTGTCACTCAGTTATGTTGTTACATAGGCTGATTAATAACTTCTCCAGTCATATTAGTGCTTCACTGTTGAATTGCACCAAAAGCAGCCACCTATATTTAGCTTTGTTATCTCACCATAAGACTAAATTGGTGTGTTAGTTGGCAAATCTTGATTCGGTTGGTACTTACTGCTATGAATATGTATATTCTTAACATTGTAGTTCATAATGTTTAGTTTTCTTTCTCTTCTTTCCACAGATACACTCGCTCTCGCACAAATTTACGTACAGGCATATGCGTGTAGTTGATCAAACAGAGATTACATATTAAGAAAAATTCTTACTTTCTCTTTCTATACCCACGCACGTAAACATTAAGAGTAAAACAAGATATAAACATGATAGCTACTTCATTTATTGTATTTTCTGTCCCCTAAGTGAGTGTATACAGTAATGACATTTTCCGGGTTGATCAGCGTCAATTACCTTAGATGTCAGGATACCAGAAAACCTCAAATCAATCAATCTATCTCCGGGTTGAGGCACATTGTAAATGAAATGAAACTAGGTATGAAGGATAATAATAGCTGCCCTCATGGTCCTAAGAGGTAATACATAATCTGTTTAAACTATGAGATTCTGGGCCTCTGTAACACGGTTTTTTCGCAATAATTTTGTATCTATGAATTTCATAAATATAACGCTTCTTCAGAATGCACATTATATCTACACATAAATTTTGACTATATTCTGCATTACGTAGGTTGAATAAATTTGGTACTTACAATGTAAAAGTGATGTTTTTTGAAGACGGGCCAACTTACTCAGAGAAAAGGTTTCGAACGCACTCGTTACGTAACTTATGACGGCATTTCTTCCCTCTTTCTCGATCGATGATTGGCGATACGTAACGAAGGCTATACCTCTGCCAACAATGACACAAAAGTTTAAATAAAAGCAAAGCAGTACACCTTTATGAACTCTGAAACCTCTCCACTGATAATTGTCATAATGAACAAACCAAGAAAATATGTTAATAAATACAAAAACACTTCGATTATTAGTCTAACTCCCAAAATAAGTTTCCTAAGAAATTACAGTCTACTTTATAGGTCACAATCAGATTGACAGGGTGTAGGGAATAGTTGGTAATTTTCAAAAACGTAGTAGACAAGCTTGATTTGATAACTGCTATATCCAATGTCAAGCAATTTTTATTTATTGTCCATCTACCTACCTATTTACTTTAAAAAAAAAATAGACGGTACCGTATTTTGGCTTTAAACCTTCACCAATAATTATCGTCAGAATGATGACTTCATGAGGCTCCACCCACTTTGGCCTGGTTATAATTCAGGATAACACTGAAGGCTATCATGGGCATTGTTGGATCAGAAAATTCAAATTCTGGCAATAAAAACTCATTTCTCGAGTAGTTGTAAGGAGTGCTAAATGATCCTCAAGGATCCCAGCAGTTGGCCTAAACGTTTAATTCATGTATACTACTGTTGCGGCACTACTGCTACAGTAGTATTACTACGCTAGCACAGATACCCCACCCACATTTATGTATCGTTCCGCCATTCATAAAGTCTTTGTCATGTTTTTTCACTGTGCAATAAGCCATGGCCTCCTCAGAAATTAAGTTTAACATTAGATGATAGGTTATTTCATTAAGCTGACAAATTATGGCAACTGGGTATGTTATTGCCGATGTTGAAGCTAAAGATAAAGTATGGTATGATTCCTTCATTGCATTATCATCTTTACTACTATTTGTTTTGCTACATGTAGTAATTGTTTTAAAGGATAAATGAATTATGTTCACTTTACTTCTATAAATTCCCATTAGATGTACAAATAAAACTCCTAAAACCATTCATGATTTATTTATAAAATGCATTCATGCCCAAAACATAGCCAACACGGTCGTACGGCCTAAGAAGAAGAAAAAAAAAAATTATATCGGATGGACCGTTGGTCTGATGGAGAGTTTAGCACAAAATTCTTATTTTAACAAAAATAGATCTCTCTCTTTCTCTCTCTCTCTCTCTCTTGGTGTCATAGTGAATAGTTAATGGAAATGTTCAAAAGCCTGAATGACATTACAAGTATTATAATCATGTTACGCTAAATACAAATCAGACCATAAACATTGGATTTAAACTAGAAACTGAATAATTACTTATTCAGGCTATAGTAAATATGGCCACGGGCTTTCTCTTGACTGTATAAAGTTGCAAGTCGTAAGACAAATGCAGTTTTGCAACCACGGGGACAATTCCAAATCCTGTTAGCCATTCTTGACTGTTATGGGTTTCAGAGCCGATGGAACAAGGTGAATGGGTATCTGGTGGATGGGCGGGGGCAAAATTTTGTGAAAAGGTGTTTACATTGCTTACGTAATGAATGTTTTCGACTCTTGGCTCGTTATCACTGGCCATGGCGTCGGCTTGATCATTTTTACTCTATAAAAATTAAAACTATCGGGTTTAGGTTATTGATAATGCTGACAAAATTTGTGTGTGGTTGTAAAATATACATATGTCAACTTTCAGCTACATCCGATGCTTTGATAAGGAGCAAAGTCCAAAAAACCGTGTTACAGAGGCCCTGAATCTCATAGTAATATGTTAAAATTGAAGAAAGTCGCTAACGAAAGGTCGCTAACGAAAGGTATTTTCCGGATACATGCTGCCTTTATGAATGATGAGAAGACTATTTTTCATTCATTTACTTGGTAGCGTCAGGTATTGGTTAAGTTCCATTGATGGTTAGACTCTTCTATACTTTGTTTTTATTACTAATATCTTTGAGAGATGAGTTCATGGTTTGAACACTATTTATGCAAAGGATCATAATACTGGGAAATATTCTGAGTAGGATTTCATACATATTATTACTTGTACCAAATAAATAGTTTCTAAGCAAAATAGGTTTCATGAATCCTGATATGAATAATCTTGGCCAATATTGAAAATAGAGGAATAGAATTAATCATAACTACTAATCTAACAAAGTTTTGTATTTATTATTACTACTAGTAGTAATGGCAGTGGTAGTAGTAGTAGTTCTATTATAATTAAACATTACTAGTAGCTATTACTAATTCTATAAAATATTGATATTGCTGTTATTGCTAATACTATCATCATCATCATCATCATTTTTATCATTATTATAATGATTAAAATGAATATAGACACAAGCACATTAACGTTTCCTTGCTAATTTGCACTTGGTAGCTTTGAAATTTCCATGAGGAAGGGATTTTAATGACAGATTGAGCTAGATTATGGTACGGTAAAGGTACGGAATTACGGTACGTTAGTTTTCCCTAATGTATGGTACGGAAAAATAATTGAGGGTACGGTACGATTGATTGATTGATTGATCGATTGAAAGTTTTCTGGCATCCTGAAATCTAAGGTCATTGACACCGATAGCATTTATCATATACGAAAAATAAAACAGAATTCAATTAAAACCATGAAAGTTAAGACGTCGCTATAATAGTTAAACAGTTTTCAGAAGACCTGCTTCTGAAATAAATCTAAAAATGCCGCTCACATAGTAGGACACATCATGTCCAAGAATCTTGGCAAGGATGAACCTGCCATCCTCACCTCGAGCCTCAAACATATCTATTTCCTAAGTTATTAAAATTAGGGCATTCGGTCAACAAATGCCTCACTGTTAAAGGTACTAAACAGTCCCCACAATACGGTTGGTGTTGGCCCTTCAGCAGAAACTTGTGTGCCAACTGTGTGTGACCGATACGGAGACGACTCCCATTTTCGGGGTATCATGTTATACCTCCAAGGTGATATGATATTTGTTACTTCCCTCATTTTATTGCCATCTAGACTATCCCAGTGCTGTTGCCATTTATTACAAACCAATTTCTTGATGTAAGGTAGGAAATCATTACAGGGAATGGGATACCTCCTTGGTAGCAACTCGGATGCCGCATTCTTCGCCAGTAAATCTGCCTTCTCATTCCCAGACACACCTACATGTGCTGGAACCCAACAAAATCGAACTGTTATACCTCTCCGCCCAATAATAAAAAGTCATTCTAAAATCTTTAAAAGTAGAGGGTTACTAGAATTAAAAACTTCTAAAGCTTGAAGAAATCTCCTTGCATCACTAAAAATTGTAAAATTACCCTCATTTTCCAAAGCTATTTTCTCAATAGCGGTTAGTATGCCATACAGTTTGGCAGTTAATATGGAAGCTGTTAGAGGAAGTGCACATCTACAATTAAAATCATTACTATGTACTCCAAATCCAACGCCAGCATCAGATTTGGAGCAATCAGTATATATAAAAGTCGATCCCCTATGTTCTGCAACATGTTCCATAAAAAGAGACTTGATTCTAAGTCAGTCATATTCTTTTTAACTCCAATAAAGTATTTACAAAAAGATATGTCAGGTAATTTCCATGGAGGCGTTCATGATACCTTGAATGGAAGTACCTTAATTCTAATTATATCCAGATTGTTTAATAGTTGTTTCACCCGAAACCCAAAAGGTTGAGGAGATTTTGGGTGCAACTCAACGTATGTTGAGTGCCTTAAAAGGCTTGCCGTCTGAAAAGCTGAAGAATTAGGGAGTTTTTGCAATCTAAACCAATACCGAATAATAGAGGGCATTCGGTAAAGGTCTACAGGCAATTCCCCACATCAACAAGGAGACTTGTGATAGGTGAGGTTCTAAACACTCCTGTGGACAATTTAATACTAGCATGATATATAGAATCTAATATTTTTAACTGGCTTGGGGTGGCTGAGGAGTATATTTCGCATCCATAACTAATTTTGGAAAAAATCAAGGCCTTGTATATTAAAATAGCATTGCGGTCTGCCCCCATGATGTATGGGACAATACTTTTAAAAAGATTCACAGCTTCAAGACATTAAGTTTTTAATGCTTTTAAGTGAGAAACCCATGTAAGCCTACAATCAAATATCAACCCTAAAAATTTTGCTTCACTTGCACATGGGATCCGTTGCCCTTTGATGTATATATCCGTGTCTGGATGCACTCCCCGGATACGACAGAAATGGACAATTGTACTTTTACTTATCGAGAACTTGATTTCATTCATATCGGCCCACTGGATAATTTTATCAATAGAGAGTTGTATTTTTCTCACAACCATTGCCGTTACAGCTCCAGCAAATGATATTGAGAGATCATCCACAAATAATGTTGCGAGAACATCCCGGGGAATAACTGAGGATATCCCATTAATTGCTGGTGCAAAAACGGTTACACTAAGCACACTCCCCTGAGGAACTCCTCCTTCCTGGGATTTACTCTCTCATAGAGCTTCCCCAACTCTCACTTTGAAAACTCTATGGGAAAGAAATGACTGAATAAATAGTGGTAGCTCTCCTCTTAATCCAAACTCATGGACTCTTTTAAGTATACCGTATCTCCATGTGGTATCATATGCCTTTTCAAGATAAAAAAAAAAAAAAAGACTCATATGGTGCTGTTTGGAAGCAATTGCTTCACAAATGGAGGACTCAAGTCGTATCAGCACATCAGTCGTTGGGTGCATTTTTCTGAATCCACATTGAATGGGTGATAAAATACCCTCCTTTTCAAGGTACCACATCAGTCTTACATTGACCATCTTCTCCATGATTTTGCACAAACAAGATGTTAATGCTATTGGCCTATAATTTGCTGCTAAAAACTTGTCCTTCCCGGATTTTAAAAAGGCTAGAATAATGGCTAGTTCCCAAACACTTGGATAACTATGATCATGCCATATTCTATTAAAAAGGTTTAAAATAAATAACTTTGTATCAAAAGGTACATGTTTAATCATTGCATATGGAATTCCATCGGGTCCAGGGGCTGTATCGTTACACGTAGCAAGAGCAGAATCAAATTCTCTTTCAGGAAAAGGAGAGTTGTAGGACTCTTGCTTTCTTGTTGCGAAGTTTAAAACTTTCTTTTCTAGCAATGCTACTATACTGGTGACCAGGAGCTGCTTCACACTTGCACGATACATATGAAAAATGGTCAGCCAGGGCATTGCTAACTTTGGTGAGTTGGGGGTGAATTTGTCTGCTATCTTTTTGACTTTCCTCCACACAGATGATGTTGGTGTTCTATTGTTAATGGAGGAAACAAATGACATCCAAGACTGGCGCCTAGCTTCTTTCATGGCACAACAGAACTGTGCTCTATATTTCTTGTATATGACTAAATTCTCCTCAGTACGGCGCATGAGCAATCGAGTTAAAGACTTTCTTGTGGCTCCGTGCAGGGAAATTAGTTCTGATGACCACCAGGGGACTGGTCATTGTCTGAATATCCCTGTTGTTTTGGGAATGGAATCGACTCCCGCTGTGTGAAGAGTTCCATTAAGTAAGTCTATGACATCATCAACACTTTCAAACTGTTCTGCATTTCCTTCAATTTCACTTAACTCCCGAAATCTATCCCAGTCCGCCTTATCAAGATTCCATCGAGGTGATCTCTGTAAAGGTGGACCATTGTTGGTGTTTATAATCATTGGTGCATGATCACTAGTATGCCAATCATCTAATGTTCTCCAATTAAAATCGAGAAGACAGTTAGAGCTTGCAACTGATAGGTCAGTGCAGGACAAGGTACCTGTCTGAACATAAAAATGTGTGGGCTCTCCTGTATTAAGAAGTCCGACATCTTCATTCTCCAAAATTGATGATATAATATTACCCCTTGCGTTTGCCAAAACATCACTCCATAAGGGATGTCTACTATTAAGATTTCCTAGTAAGAGAAAAAGGTTGTGGGAGTTGTTTAATCACCTCTACTATATCATCATATATTATTTGGAGGCAAGTAAAGAGAACAGATTGTGTATTTTCTCCCTATATCAATCTGTACAACCACTGCCTGCAGAGGGGTACAGATAGACAAAGATATTTGAGGAACATCTCGATGAACGTATATAAGACTTCCCCCATGGCTCCCTGCTCATTGATCATATGGTGTCCTATAGCTAACACTCTCTCGAGGACAAGGAGTATTAGCATTGAGCTTGCTTTCTTGTAGACATACAGTTATACGGGAGTGCTCACGTATGAGGAGCTTAAGTTGTTCATATTTCGCCCTTAAACCCTGACAATTCCATTGCAGAATGGAGGAAAAAACTATGGTTTATTTTTTGGAAGACACCTTAGATGAAGTCTTCCTATTGGCAATATTTGATCTAACAATATTTCCCGGTGGTATCTCTGGAGAGGATCTTGATATAGTGGGTTTTGTGTTCCTCTTTTTCTTTGTGTCCTTTTCATCTAATTGTTGAGGATGATGGTGGACCTCAACTTGAATTTCTGATTGGTTCAATTTACCTTCTAGTTGATCAGAAACATCAGCAGACAAGATATCATATTTATTTGAAGTCGTGACTTTAATGTTTCTTATGGTAGGAGGCGAGAGAGATGGAGGTCTCTCTCTTTTTTTATTAAAAGGTTGTGACCTGTCAGGTTTTTGCACCTTCCCCACTACAGGTTCACCAGTTAAATTGGTTTCAAGTGAAACTTCCATCAGATCAGGCAAGGACCCGGCCTGAGAGAGGTATGTACTACTGTTTGGAATTGGAGTAGTTGGCTTTTGAATAACTTTCAGATCTTTAAGTATCTGTTTTGATTTTTCTACAATTTCTGGATATAGATTTTCGATGGGACATTCAACCTCTTTAACTACTTTCATTTGCTTCTTTATTTTAGAAGTAGAGATATAATTTCCGTCTGTGTGGTTTGGCAAGTTTTTCTTCAGAACCATTGAAAAAGGTTGCCCTGGTCTTATCTGCTTTTCAAGAGCTCTTTTACGAGCCTGTTTAAAAGTAACCCTTTCCATGGTCCTAATGGCCTGAATTTCTTTTTCAAAATTAAACTTAACACAGCTTTTAGATGTAACTGGGTGTGCTTCCCCACAATGTATGCAATTTGGATTTTCTATGCATACCCCATGACTACTTTTTCCACACTTGGCACAAACAGCTGGCTTATTATTTAGTTTTTCCTTGCATTTCTGGCTTCAATGGCCATACATTTGGCAATGATAACATCGCAATGGTGAAGGGATATATGGCTTTACCTTCAAAGATAGCCAACCAGCTTTTATAACATTTGGTAATCTGCATTGATCAAATGTTGTAATCAAAGTAGCAAGAGGAATACGTTGTTCTCCAACTCTCTTTCTCATTCTGACTACTTTTACTACTCCTTGACTTATCAGTTCATCCTCGATTTCCTTTTCCTCTATGTTCAGCAACTCTGGATCATATATCACACCTTTACTCTGGTTGAAGGTAGGGTGCTAAACGCATTTGACACTATGACCATCCAATGTTGCGAGTGTTTTCAATCTTTTGCCTTGTATTGGGGATAGTGCCTCTATCAGGAGACTTCCATTTCCTTGGGGAAGAATTTTTGGCTTCCCTCCACATACAGCAACTATTTCCCTATTAGCTTTAAAAACATTTAAACGTTCATGTCTTGCATTTTCAAATTCCAAAATAAAAAACTTCTCATAATTCACTACTTCATAGTGATCAGGTAATACTTCTACTTTTCTATATATTTCTGTACTGTCATCATTTCTCATTCTCTCTCTCTTCTTCTCTAGTGTTTTCTTATCATTCTTTATATGACGTGAGTAAGGTTCCAATGTTACTATATTAGAACCCGAGTTGGAGCTGTCAGTACCGTGGTCCATGTTTGTATTTTCCAGGTTGTCAACAGAGGGGTTGTTTTTTTTTTTTAAAGAGCAAGCCGAGTTATATCCACCTCTTATAGGAGGATGTCAGTCCTCCTATCCCATGTGGCCCAACACGAGAAGAGGCCTCAGCGGGGACCAGTCCTCTATTAGAGAGGGGCTGCCTCTCTTAAAGTGGGCGTACACTGGTCAGTGGGGATGGTTAGCCCCTCCCACCGGCGACTCCAATACCTGGCGTCACCCATTATCGGCAAATATGGGCGACTTACAACCGGATGACTGAAGCCCGACTCTTAACAGACTTGGTCTGCACCCAATGGGGTCTGCCAGAGGGTGATGGCGTCTAAATTGGCACAGGTTGAGATGGAATGCCATCCATCCCACACTGTGCCAAATCCAAAGAAGCAGCCAAAGTATAATCAAACAAGCCAAAGTCGTCAACAATATCGAGCCCAAAATGAAGAGATGGGAGAAGAAAAGAAATAACCAAAAGGAAAAGAGAAAGTACTGACTGATTTAGTTGGATCAACAGTTGGGCACCGAGGTCCAGTGGGAAAGTAGCTCCCTCTGTTCATCAGAGTCAAGCTGCTAATCCCTAAGGCCCCCATCCTCATCAAGGCTTCAGAATCTTGGGGGAGGGGGTACTGTACGAAATTACGGGACGATCTTTTAACCAGGTACAAAGTACGGAAATTATTCCGTTCCATTCCGTAATACCAGCCTTGCCTGCTGGTAGCAGGGAGAAGCAAACCCACCCTAGCTGGCTCACTGACAAACTAATGGCAACTGGAACTTTCTAGGGGTTTGTTGATGACGGGAATGTTTGACTAAAGACCTTCAGGTTGTATAGTTAGGGAAAAATTGTAAATTTGAAAGTAATTTGTATTTTTCCTAACTATACAAACCAGAGTTCTCTACGTAAACGATAGAAATTATCGTAAGCTGGCAAACAGCTATAAAAACTTTTAATGAGGTGGCAACAACCATTCTAGTTGTCACTAATGGTAGTGAAACGGCCGCCATCCCCAACCTCCAGTATTTCACAACAACCCCACTTTGATTATAGACGGGACTTCCTGGGGGGTGGGGTGAAGGCAATGGCCGGTAAAATTTGTGTAAAAAACTCAGGTTGGTATAGTTTGGAAAAATACAAGTTGCTTTCAAATGTGTCATTTGTACAAACCCCCATTCCTTACATAGAAGACTCACACTATAGTGGGTGGAAGTCCTCTTTCCAACTGACTAAAGCTTTTAATACCCAGGATTGCAACACTTGAGTATGATAAAGCGTGAGGTGAGCTTCCTGACGCCTCGTAAACCTGTGGCAAAATCCTGCCATAGGGTCAACGACCCGTACAACGTGGGAAGTGAGTGGAGAATACTAACGTAATACCATCTAGGCAATATATATATACAATAGATTCATGAAAATACCTTGTTCGTTTACCCAGATCGAATCTCCCCATCATAAAGAGAATGGGGAAGTAACCAAAATTTACCAGACATAATAACTACGCAGGTCCATGAGGCTTACCTGCAGTATAATTGAGATCCTACTGAGAGGGAAGACGAATGTTGTGCACCAAAAGCAGGGGAGACGAAGAAGAAGGAAAAAAAAGAAAAAGAGAGAGATCAGTCATTCTCTCCATTCTTCCCAGACTAAATACGTAACCTCAGTTCTCAACTAACAACTAATAGTCCTGTGAGGGAGCAAGGGTAGCTATACCACTTGCTGAACAGCCACCACAGGCCCCCTAGAAAGAAAGTATCTAGGTACCTGTGCATTATGTTTAGCAGGTAGTGGACTGTGAAGGTGGTTTGTCACTGAAAGATTCTTTCTGAATGCCAGGGAGCTCTGGGTCTTGTCGTTCCTTAACCAGAAGGAGATGGATTAATAGCAAGGTCAATGACCAGTCTAATGCAAGAAAAGATTGTGTTCTTTGTGATCTTCCTTTTAACCCTACCCATACCTACAAACAAATGTTTACCATGAGGGAAGCTCCTTTTGTGTGTTTGAGATAGTGCCTCAGTGTCCTTTACAGGACACAAAAGCAGCCCGACAGGATCATCGGTTACTTCTTGAAGACTCAAAATCCAGAAGGATGTAAATATGAGGTCAGAGACCACTGAATTTTAAGTCTTCTTAACAAACTTAGGGAAGAAGTTGAACATGATTTGTCATATCTCTTTGAATGGGCAATGACGTAAGAATGTACATGCAGGTCTTAGCTGAGGCTAGGGCCAACAAAAAGACCATCTTAAGAGTCAAGTCTCATAGGCGCCTCGACTCAGCAGCTTGTATGGAGCTCCTTTAAGGGAATGCAGGACTTCTGTCATATTACACAGAGGTGGTCTAACTCTGCTGAAGAGGAAATGTCAACTCCTCCAAGTCTAAAAACATAAGGCTGAGCAATAGCCGTTAAAATCCAACACTGAGCAGGTTTTTCCTCTAGGAGGTACAGTAAAACATTGGCAATCTGAGGGATATTGGCCCTGAGGGGAGAGATACCCCTTCCATAACACCAATGATAAAAGATTGCCCACTTCACTTGATACACTGAAGAAGATGACCTCCTGAGGAATCCAGATATTTTTTTTTCCACTGGTTGAGAAAACCCTCTCTAAGTGAGGAGATGCTGAATAACTTACAGGCATAAGTAGTAGGGATCTGACTGTATTGTGGTAAACCTCAACGTACGGTTGACACAACAGGTCAGGAAGTGGGGGGTAACTACATTGGAACTTCAGCCAGCAGCAGTAGAAGGTTCGGGTACCATTCTGCCAGCAGTCATAGTAGAGCAATTAAGTCATAGGTAGGTTGGTTGCAGATCTGACCCTGTTGAAGACTTTTCTCAAGAGGCAGACTGGGGGAAATGCATTGACGTCTATTACCACCCGTGGGCCTGGTACTGTCAAGTAGTTCAATAAAAGCTTACAGTGCTAGGGACGTCGAAAATAGATCTATGTTTGGGGAATCCCACAAAGCTATTACTTTGTTAGTGATCCGAGTACTCAAAGACCACTAGGATCCAACCGAGTCTTCAGGCTCAGATTGTCAGGATGTAGTTCTTGCTCAGTATGTTGGGCTTACAAAGATATTGTATTGTCCTCTACCCAATGCAGAATTTCCATGTCTAGTTGGCAAAGTTACCGTGAAATAGTACCTCCTTGTTTGTTTATGTAAGCCGTTATAATCATGCTGTCGCTCATTAATACTACCGAGTGACCTACTAGAAGAAGATGGAATTGTTGAAGAGCATGAAAAGTTTCTTTCAACTCCACGAGGTTTATATGGCATAGGCACTCTGATTTGGACCACTATCCAGATGCCACATGATGTAGCCGGTGAGTTCCCCAACCTTCTTTTGATGCATCAGTAAAGGGCATCAAACCCGGGGGAGAAGAGAGGTGGTCTACGCCCTGAGAAGGTTAGATCGAGATTTCAACTCGTTTACCTTCTAGTCCATCCCTGCTGGAAGGAACATTCCAGGAGGGTCCCTGCCTTAAGACTAGTTGGTCTTCAGTTGTCATTATACCAAGAGCATGCAAAGACAACCGTTTGCCACCATGCCCTCTAATGAGGATAAGTGACCTAAGTCTCTGCCATAGACAGGGTGGTAGCATGTCTCCTTGGATGGAAGTTTGCTCCCCATTTTTTGATCTTGCGTTCTTGTCCTACGAAGGAAAAGCTTTCACTTGAATAGTATTTATCTTTAGTCCCAGGTATACCATTTCCTGGTTTGGCTGTAAGTTTGGCTTTTCCTTGTTTACCACAATCCCCAGATCACGGCAAAACCCGAGAAGTCTGTCTCGATGAAGGAGAAGGGTCTCCATCAACTCTGCCAGGATCCCCCATTCATGTAGATAATGAAGGCGATGAATGACGTTGGCGTGGGCCCAGGCTGAGACTAGGGTGAACATGTGTAGACAACTGACAGGCTGTCAAGAGACTAAAGCACAGCACCCTGAACTGGTATACCATGTCATTAAACACTAACTGGAGGTACTTCCTTGACAATGGATGAACCGAGATCTGGGAGTACACATCCTTCAAGTCTAACAAGTTCATACATTATTCTGATCTTGCGGCCTGCCTGACTATGGCTGCAAAGTCTATTTTGTACGGAGTCTGTTGCACAAACTCATTTAGAGCTCACTGGTCTCCAGCCTCTGGATGCCTTTTCTGCAAAGATGAGTCAGGTGTAAAAGTTTGGGGACACTTTGAAGATGTCTTGGAGATAGCTCTTATCTAACATGGTCTGATCTTTTTCCCATTGCCCTTTGCTGATCTTGTCGTGAAGGACAATGATCTTAACAGGAGAAGTATCTGGGGGAAAATGAGAGCTAGTGAATGGGAAGAGATAACCCCTAGCTGCCCCTAGAGGGACCATCAACCAGGTCCTCCCAGTCTCCCCGCTCATCGTCTGTCTTTTTCCCAGATAGGGCCCCCTTTGGAGATATCTTTCTTAGGCTGATATTGCCTTTGGCCTTATCTGATGTTCTTATGGCCTTGCTTTGGTGCCGGGGTAACTTTAGGCCCGTTAGGTGCCACGTGAGAGGCTCAGTTTTTACAGCCCGGAAGAGGGGGTCGTGTCTCCCCTTCCTCTGTTTCCCAGTCACTGCTTCGATGTCCTTGAGAGAAAAAAGATCTTTCTTCGTAAAGAGGAGTTTAAAAGAAAAAGAATCTCCCTCCTCAGCATCTGATTCTGGAATTAAGTTACCAGAGCGTCACATCTCTTCAGTGCCCAAAAATACTCACTGGTTGGCTGTGTTTTGAGTTAGAAACTCTATCACCCTTGCACCAGTAAGGACGATGTTCTCAAAAACTTCAAGTTACATAGAACAGCCAGCCCTCAGGAAGTCCTTATTTTGCAGAAATCTGCATGTTGACTTATGCAAGGGACCCAGCTGCAAGTTTAGACCATGTGAGTTCTAACTTTGGTCTCTTGGCCTTGGGAGCACTGTATAAAATATCTATTGCTGTGAATCTCCCCTTGAATATAAGTCTACTTTGACTCGCCTTCCTGTGTGTCAGGAGCCTTTTGGGTGGCTGGATCAGAAAGAGCACCTATGAAATTGTCTGATTCATAGTAGACGTCCTCTCGAAGCCTGAACCTAGTCGAGTTTGAGATAGGTTGATGCCGTAATTGGGTTGTACCACAGGAGGAGGAGGCCTGGGGGAGGGGGGGGGAGCGTGACTCTTGCCTCAAGAGTTGCAAGAGATGCTGCAGCTCACTGAACCTTCTTCTGGAGATTCGGATCCTCCAAAAGCTTGGAGGACCAATTCTTGAGAAGCGTGTTCATATCCTTCCTCTCTTGGGCCTTACCAGTGAATGAGGTAAGGATGCTGGCATCCTCATTCTTCCCCTTATTCTCGAGAGATTTAGTTGTGGCTTGAACTATAATGGTCCCTGTTTGTAAAGCCTCGGAGGAAGGAGCTTTCTCAACAACTTTGATCGGCAAAAGCCTACAGAACTCAGTAAACAAGGCTTCCCTCCGAAATCTCAAACTGGTCTGGGTCCTGAGGTGGAAAGTGTCTACTGGAGGTGGAGAATGCTGCCTCCAATTATGGTGCCTTAAGATCACCTTTACGAGATACACCCATAGGTTCTCCAAAAAAGGTTCCAGTCCGGCAACCCCTTCTATAAAAGTATGGGTTTACAGATTGTAACCTGATTGGGAAACCTGCTCTGAAGGAGCGTGTTCATGCACTGGACCACAAGGAGCTGGCCCCTGAAGGGGAACAGGTGGCTGCCTGTGAGCAGGAGCAACCTTATTCCCTTCAGCATGACAAAGCTTTGGGTCGAAAGGCACCTCATAGGCATGAGAAGACTTGAGAGCTTTCCATGGACCTGCAAACCTCTCTAGAAAGTTTATGAACATAGCAGCGTCTTTCAAGGAAAGCATGCTTACAGAAGTCATAGGAATGCATAACTGGGTTAGACGTATTATGGGAGTCTGTGGTGCATCAGTGGCTTACCATTGGAAGGCTTGCGTCTTATGGGCCGCATGCACTATACCATTCAGTGAGAAAAATCTAACAGTTTGCAAGCAAATGTGTCCTAAAATGGGTTGGGGACGAGAAGCAGAAAGCCTGTAAGAGCACAGCTGTTTAAAGTGCCCTTCCCGAGCAGGTAAAACCTGCCTAGTGGGTTGAGGGAGTGTACAAGGCATAGGTGGGAGTGTACAAGGCACAGGTGTGTGTGCCTGACAAGTGAGTGAATGACAAGCAGAGCTCTCAACCAAGCCAGGCTGGATAACGATAGCGATTGCACCTGACAAGCATGCACAGTAGCCTGTGAGGGCTAAAGATATCACCCTGAGAGAACCAAATGACTGCTGGATGATCGCTCCATGATTTATCCATAAGCTCTGAGGAGCCAAGTTCCAAAAGCTGTGGCGAGCAGGTGACAAGTTGCTCTGGGTCTTATGAGCAACCTGGGGGATGACCTCCCAGGTTAGCATGCTCAAAAGGGGGAGGATGGGAATGCCCAACCTCATGCTGAGTGAGCTCAGCTTGTGATCTCACCCCTAATGGAAAAAAGGCTGGAGGCACACTCACCTGAATGCTATTGCTGGGAGGACGAGCAAGCTTAGCATGCGAGCTCACTCCAAAGGATAAATGCTCTGCGGTAACATAATGCTACCCATGAAGGCTAACCCCGGGAGGCTGGGAAAGCCTGTCCTGGTGCTCAGCATTCTCACTCACCTTGGGGTTGGGGAGGCGGCGCAGGGGGGAACACTTGCCTGAATGAAACTCTCAGGAGGAAGAGGAAACCCGACCTCGTGCTGATCTTGCTCACCTCGAGGGGTGAGTGCTATGGGGCAACACTTACCAGATTACTACCTCATAAATCCTCTGAATGGAGAGGATCTGCTACAGAGGACGAAGGTCCAGGGGTCAAGTAACCATAGATGGGACTCCCTTCTGTTGGCTCTAAAAGGGAAAGAGCCAAGGTCAACCCACCGCAAGTACAGATGGACGGTACTGCTGTGCTCACCAAACCCACTCCTCTGGGTAACTTATACTTCGATGAGGAACCCAAGAGTCGTAAGAAATGAATGAATGATTTAAAGTTCTCTGGCATCCTGACAACGAAGGTCATTGATACTGATAATGATATTTTAATTATAAAATAAATTTTTGAATATACTTACCCGGTGAATATATAGCTGCAACTCTGTTGCTCGACAGACAAAAAACTGTACAAAAAAAAAACTCGCCAGCGATCGCTATACAGGTTGCGGGTGTGCCCATCAGCGCCAACTATCGGCCAGATACCAAACTCCATGTAAACAAAGACTCAATTTTCTCCTCATCCCACTGCGTCTCTATTGGGGAGGAAGGGAGGGTCGTTTAATTTATATTCACCGGGTAAGTATATTCAAAAATTTATTTTATAATTAAAATATCATTATTAAATATTTAACTTAGCCGGTGAATATATAGCTGATTCAAAACCAGGGTGGTGGGTAGAGACCAGTTAAATATGTTTACATCTTATGAGCTAAGAGTTTTTATTTCATTTTAGAAGTTATCAAAATAACAAAAACAAAATAAATAGGTACCTGGTAAGGAAGTCGACTTAGACGATTACTCTGCCTTATAAGTACGTCTTCCTTACGGAGCCTCGCGATCCTCTTAGGATGCTGACAGACCCCTAGGAGCTGAAGTATCAAGGGCTGCAACCCATACAACAGGACCTCATCAAACACCTAATCTGGGCGCTCTCAAGAAATGACTTTGACCACCCGCCAAATCAACCAGGATGCAAAAGGCTTCTTAGCCTTCCGGACAACCCATAAAAAACAACATTTCAAGAGACAGATTAAAAGGATATGGAATTAGGGAATTGTAGTGGTTGAGCCCTCACCCACTACTGCACTCGCTGCTACGAATGGTCCCAGTGGGTAGCAGTTCTCGTAAAGAGACTGGACATCTTTCAAGTAAAATGACGCGAACACTGACTTGCTTCTCCAATAGGTTGCGTCCATTATACTTTGCAGAGATATATTTTGCTTAAAGGCCACGGAAGTTGCTACAGCTCTAACTTCATGCGTCTTCACCTTAAGCAAAGTTCGGTCTTCCTCACTCAGATGTGAATGAGCTTCTCGTATTAACAATCTGATAAAGTCTGACCAAGCATTCTTTGACATAGGCAAGGATGGTTTCTTAACTGAACACCATAAAGCTTCAGATTGGCCTCGTAAAGGTTTAGTACGCTTTAAATAGAACTTAAGAGCTCTAACAGGGCATAAGACTCTTTCTAGTTCATTGCCTACGATCTCCGATAAGCTGGGAATATCGAAAGATTTAGGCCAAGGCCGAGAAGGCAGCTCATTTTTGGCTAGAAAACCAAGTTGCAGCGAACAAGTGGCTTTTTCCGACGAAAATCCGATGTTCTTGCTGAAGGCATGAATCTCACTGACTCTTTTAGCCGAGGCTAAGCATACCAGGAAAAGAGTCTTAAGAGTGAGATCTTTCAGGGAGGCTGATTGTAACGGCTCCAACCTGTCTGACATGAGGAATCTTAGTACCACGTCTAAATTCCATCCAGGGGTAGCCAAACGACGCTCCTTGGTGGTCTCAAAAGACTTAAGGAGGTCTTGCAGATCTTTATGTTGGAAAGATCTAAGCCTCTATGCCGGAAGACCGATGCCAACATGCTTCTGTAGCCCTTGATAGTGGGAGCTGAAAGGGATCGTCCTTTTCTCAGGTATAAGAGAAAATCAGCTATTTGAGCTACAGAGGCACTGGTCGAGGATACAGAAACTGACTTGCACCAGTCTCGGAAGACTTCCCACTTCGATTGGTAGACTCTAATGGTAGACGCTCTCCTTGCTCTAGCAATCGCACTGGCTGCCTCCTTCGAAAAGCCTCTAGCTCTCGAGAGTCTTTCGATAGTCTGAAGGCAGTCAGACGAAGAGCGTGGAGGCTTTGGTGTACCTTCTTTACGTGTGGCTGACGTAGAAGGTCTACCCTTAGAGGAAGACTTCTGGGAACGTCTACTAACCATCGAAGTATCTCGGTGAACCATTCTCTCGCGGGCCAGAGGGGAGCAACTAACGTCAACCTTGTCCCTTCGTGAGAGGCGAACTTCTGCAGTACCTTGTTGACAACCTTGAACGGTGGGAATGCGTAGAGATCCAGATGTGACCAATCTAGGAGGAAAGCATCTATATGTATTGCTGCTGGGTCCGGGACTGGAGAGTAATAGATTGGAAGCCTCTTGGTCAGCGAGGTTGCAAAGAGATCTATGGATGGTTTACCCCAAGTGGCCCAAAGTCTCTTGCACACATCCTTGTGGAGGGTCCATTCGGTTGGAATTACTTGCCCTTTCCGACTGAGACAATCTGCTATGACGTTCAAGTCACCTTGGATGAACCTCGTTACTAGGGAGATGTCTTGACCTTTTGACCAGATGAGCAGGTCCCTTGCGATCTCGTACAACGTCAGTGAGTGGGTACCTCCTTGTTTGGAGATGTACGCCAAGGCCGTGGTGTTGTCCGAGTTTACTTCCACCACTTTGCCTCGAAGGAGATACTCGAAGCTTTTCAAGGCCAGATGAACTGCCAACAGCTCCTTGCAGTTGATATGCATGCTCCTCTGACTCGAGTTCCACAGACCTGAGCATTCCCGACCGTCCAGTGTCGCGCCCCAGCCCAAGTCCGATGCGTCCGAGAAGAGAACGTGGTGGGGAGTCTGAACAGCCAGGGGAAGACCCTCTCTTAGGTTGATATTGTCCTTCCACCAAGTCAGACAAGACTTTATCTTTCCGGAAATCAGGATCGAGACCGCTTCTAGCGTCTTGTCCTTTTTCCAGTGAAAAGCCAGATGGTATTGAAGAGGACGGAGGTGTAGTCTTCCTAGTGATACAAACTGTTCCAGGGATGACAGCGTCCCCACCAGACTCATCCACAGCCTGACTGAGCAGCGTTCCTTCTTCAGCATCTTCTGGATGGATAGCAGGGCTTGATCTATTCTGGGGGCTGATCGTCTTGTTGTTCAGCAACGTCCTCATCAGATAGTTCCTCATCCGAAAACTGATGAGGAAACGGCAACGGAGTGGGCAACGTCTGGCTCGCTGAGTCCGGTCCCACTGGTGCATGCGTGACGGAGCCGGACGCAACGTCATGGAATTGCAGCACAGTCTGTGAACTGTCAACAACCATGGGTGCGCGAGGAAGCACAGCGTCCACCCGAGACTGTCTAGACCGTCTGGGTTGTGCAGTCAACACCATACCGGGTTGCTGAGGTTGACGCACCGCGTCAAAACAAGTCACCTCTGATGGTTGTTGAACGTCCTGAACGTCAACAACCACCTCCGAGCGTCGCTTAACGTCAACGTGCGGCTGGCAACCCACACTGGGTCGCATCGGTGGAGGAACCACCTCAACTGGTAGACGCGAGAAGGTTACCTCAGCGTCAACAGGACGCACAACCGACCGGTTGGAAGGTTGTTGGCCAGAAGGTTCGGCAGCAACCTTCTCCGCATTAAAGTCCTCTATCAAGGACGCAAGCTTGGACTGCATGTCTTGCAGCAAAGCCCATTTAGGGTCTACGGGAGCAGGTGCGGCAACAGACGGGGTTAGCGACTGAGGCGGTACCGCTTTCCATCAGTGAAAGCCTTGTTTATGCATGACATAATTGTACAGCAAAACTTCAAAGGCTCGAAAACAGCTGTGAAGTTGACCTGTAAAAAACTTGGAGCGTCTCCTGGCCAGGCGCCAGGGAGAGTCTACGAGATTTGAGAAGTCTATCTGGGCAGAGGCAGGAACTCCCAAGCCGAGAACTTCTCTCGTGTCATATCAGACTCTCGCTCTATAAGCCAGTTTAAAAGAAGGGAAAGCAAAGGCTGTATCCCCCAAACTCCTCCTGGTGATAAACCAGTCGCCTAGCAGACGTAAAGCTCTCTAGGAGAGCGAGAGAGCACTAGCTTATAAACAACGGCTTCGAAGTAGCTAGGCCTAGTGTAAGCTCTGACGTTTAGGCGAACGAGGAGCAGCAGTTACAAAAAGATCCGGACAAAGATCCTTAAAAATCAGCATGATTTAATTAAAGTCCATAGAGGGCTAAGCAGCTTTAGGCTCCTCTCCGTCTGACAGAGTCCTCAAGGGAATATCAGTAGGAGGGGGAACAGCAACTTCCTCATCTAAAGGAACCTTGTCCTATAAAAGCTGAGTCTCAAGCAAGGGAGAGACCTACCGTGGTGGCAATGCTTTACAAGCAGAGTCCACACGCACTGGTGCATTAGTAGCGGACCAGGACGCAACGTCATGTAACTGCTTGACAGTCTGTGAACTGTCAACAACTGAACTGTCAACAACAACAGGTGCGTGAGGCCACTCGAGACTGCTTTGACTGCCTAGACTGAGCAGTCAAAACAACTCTAGAATGCGGAGGTTGACGCACAACGTCAAAACAAGTCAACTCCGATTGTTAGCGAACGTCCTGAACGTCAACAGGAGCATCAGCAAGTGGCCTAACGTCCAAATGTGGCTGAAAATCCACACGAGACCGCATCGAGTGTGGTTCTAAACAACCTGACTGACGTGACTTAGCTACGCCAACGTCAACAGGATGCACAAAGGAACGTTAGGTTGGCTGAAAGCCAGGATATCGATGAGATAAACGGCTAGACTCAACGGACTAATCGGCAGAATAGTCTTCCATAAGGGAGGCAAGCATATTCTGCATGTCTTGCCGTACAACCCATTAAGGATCAACGGAAATGGTTGCGGTAAGAGACGAGGGTAACGTCTGTGACCGCAACACTTTGCCAACAAAAAAGACTCGGAGTCTGTGTTACGCTTTTGTTAGGCGGCGAGCAGTTTTCCGATGACTGCATAGGGTCAGAGCTGTCCTAATGGCTGCAACCAGGACGCTGGACCTGTCCTGAAAGGACTGACTTTCGCTTAAGGGCCTCGAAACCTTGTTACAGGTTTCTTATGCGAAAAGCCTTCGGATGACGAGGAGAAAAACGTCTCTCTCGCCTTATGGTAGGGGAGATCTTGGTAAGATACACCCGATACCATAGAGGGAAACGTCTGTTCGCTGATCAAGGCCTCTCGAACCCATAAGTCGTACGACATTACTTCTCCCCTGGGCTTGGGAGCTTGCAAGAGGTCCCGGACTAGGTGAACGACAGGCACGAACAGACGAACCCTCGGACGCAACACTGTAACACTTTGCGCAATATCACTTTATCACTACGATTTTCTGTTTTGCACTTATTTCACTGAAATCGAAACTTTTACTGATTTCTACCTGAAGCACGCAATTCTACCCTCATCAAAAGGTAGTAAATGCGAAATCGGTCGTATAATGCAAGCACATTAATACCAGCAAAAAAACAGTAAACATCTTTTAAGATAAAAAAATTCAGTGATTGGGGAAGAGAATAAACACTAGTTCATTCAAAACTACGTTTTCAATCTCTCATCGTACATTGCATGGGGACGAGAATAAAACTAAAAACGTTTTATCCATTCTCCTCGTACAGAGACTAGGGACGAGAGTAACTCGAGAACAACGTTACCCGCTTGAACGGAACGTTTTCTCTCCTCTCTCTCCCTCCGTCTCTATCTCTTTCTCTCTTGATTTCGCACCTAAGAGAAGAGCCCAATTACGTTTCGTCAAAAAAACATGTTATTTGACCAAAGGAAAAAACTGAAAGGTTTTTCAATTAAAAAGTTCCTTTAAAATAGAATTTAAAACCTTTAAGCTTTGAAAGAAGAATGAACAAAACGTCAGAATCGATTTACTCTTTCTGCAAAGTGAAACCGTGATACACTCTCTCTCTATCGTAACGATAGAGCGCAAACTGCGTAGCATAAATAAACTAAACGTTAGTTCATCTTTGAAAACAGTACGAAGACTATTCAAAGAAATTCTTTCATAAAATATTTCATTTAAAAAGTTTTAAATCACTAGCTCTATAAAAGCTATTTACGATTGAAAGGGCTCAACGTTGATTAACTTCGGTTTCCAAGTTAGGACCGCCTACTCTCAGGAAAGGTCGCATATAAACAAAACATTAAAATTTATTTTTTATGTTTATTATAAATGGAAAGTTAATCGAAGAGGCCTAATAAAGGCGGTGAGATATAAAATATATAGAGGAAAATCTATAATTTATTTATAACGTGATAAGATAATTACTAAAAGCCTAAACACACTTCCGTCTAAGGGAAGGGTCGGCCATTTAAAAGTCAAAGAAAGTCCATACTCTCTTTGTCACCAAAAATTAAATCTATCCAAAACGAGTTCAAGATTTAAGATGAAGATAAAACACCTGCACTGCGAAAGCTCAAACCAGAATATAGTACTTCACCAAAGATGATGGGAAAAACTCCAGGTTTCAACAGCGAGTAAAGTACGTCTTGTCGACACGTCGACAGAGAGAAAATTGAGTCTTTGTTTACATGGAGTTTGGTATCTGGCCGACAGTTGGCGCTGATGGGCACACCCGCAACCTGTATAGCGATCGCTGGCGAGTTTTTTTTTGTACAGTTTTTTGTCTGTCGAGCAACAGAGTTGCAGCTATATATTCACCGGCTAAGTTAAATATTTAAAATTGTTTATTATAAATAAAGATTAAAAGAATATTCAATTAAAACCAGAAAAGTAAATATGTTATAAAAGTTAAATAGCATTAAGAAGACCTGCTTCCGATATAAATTTAAAAATGCCACTAGCCTTGTACGACATATCATGTCCAAGGATCTTGGAAAGGATGAACCTGCCATCCTCACCCCGAGCCACAAACACATAACTATTTCTTTCTGTGTTATAAGTGGGACATTCAGTCAACAAATGCCTCACTGTCAAGGGTATCAAACAGTCGTCGCAATATGGTTGGTGTTGGCCAGCCAGTAGAAACTCATGTATCATCCAAGTGTGACCAATGCGGAGATGACAAAGAGTAGTCTCCCATTTTCGGGGCATCCCATTATACTTCCAAGGGATACAACAATCGCAATTTCTCTCATCTTATTTCCGGTTAACCTATCTCAATGCTGTTGCCAATTGTTGTAAATAGAATTCTTAATTGCTGATAAAAAATCATTACAGAGAATGGGATACCTTCTTGGTTGTAACTCAGCTGCGGCACTCTTTGATAGTAAATCTGCCTCTTCATTTCTAGACACCTATGTGTGCCGGAACCCAGCAAAATCAAAGTGTTATACCTTTTAGGCCAATAATTAAAAGCCACTCTAAAATCTTTAAAACTAAAGGGTTACAAGAGTTAAAACCTTCTAAAGCTTGAAGGACACACCTTGAAGCACCATAAAATGGTAAAATTGCCATCCTCTTTTAACGCAATCTTTTCTATTTTCCTCCATACAGAAGAAGGTGGTGTTCTACTGTTAACTGAGGAAAAAAAAGATACCCAAGATTGGTACCTAGCTTCTTTCATGGTGCAACGGAACTGTGCTCTACAGTTTTTGTATGTTATCAAATTTTCATCAGTACGGCGTCTGCGCAATCTAAACAGAGATTTTCCGGTGGCTCTGTGCAAAACAGATAATTCTGAAGACCACCACCGGACTGGTCGTCGTTTAAATAATCCTGTGGTTTTGGGAATCGAATTGACTCCTGCTGTATGGAGAGTTACATTCAGTAGGTCTATAATATCACCAATACTTTCAAACTGTTTTGCACTCCCCTTGATTTCATTTAGCTCAAGAAATTTAACCCAGTCCACCTTGTCAAGATTCCATTGTGGTGATCTCTGTAAAGGTGGACCATTGTTGGTGTTTATAATGATTGGTGCATGATCACTAGTATGCCAATTATCCAATGTCCTCCAATTGAAATCAAGAAGGCAGTTAGAGCTTGCAATTGAAAGGTTAATGCATAACCAGGTACCTGTCTGAACATGGAAGTGTGTGGGCTCTCCTGTATTAAGGAGTCCAACATCCTCGTTTTCTACAATTGATGATATAATATTACCACGGGTGTTTGCTAAAACATCACCCCACAAAGGATGTCTACTATTCAAATCTCCAAGTAAAAGAGAAGGTTGAGGGAGTTGTTGAATCACCTCTAATAAATTATCATACAATATGTTATCATTTGGAGGCAAGTACAGAAAGCAAATTGTATATTTTCTTCCTATATCAATCTGTACAACCACTGCCTGCAGAGGTGTACAGATAGACAAAGATATTTGAGGAACATCTCGACGAACGTACACGAGACTTCCGCCATGGCTCCCTACTTGGTGATCATATGGTGTCCTATAGCTAATACATTCGTGAGGACAAGGGGTATTAGCATCAAGCTTGCTCTCCTGTAGACATGATTATTGTGAATTAAGAGCTTAAGTTTTTCATATTTGGCCCTTAAACCCTTGCAATTTCATTGCAAAATGGAGGAAAAAACTATGCTTTATTTTTTGGAAGAACTTTAAGATGAAGTCTTACCATTAGCAATTTTTGATCTAACACTATTTCCCAGTAGTTTTATTAGAGAGGGTCTTGAGAAATTGAGTTTTGTGTTTGTTATTTTCTTTTTGTCCTTTTGATCTAATTGTTGAAGGGGATGGTGGACCTCAACTTGAATTTCTGATTTATTTAAATTGTCTTCTGGTTGATAAGAAACATCAACAGACAAATCATCATATCTATTTGATGTCATAACTCTAATATTTCTTATGGAAGCGGGTGAGAGAGATGGAGGACTTTCCCTTTTCCAATTAATAAGTTGTGAGCTGCGAGGTTTTTGTACCTTCCCCACTATATGTGCACCTGATAACTTGGTTTTAAGTGGAATCTCCATTAAATCAGGCAAGGATATGGCCTACTATGAGATTCAGGGCCTCTGTAACACGGTTTTTTCGCAATAACTTTTTGTATCTATGAATTTCATAAATATAACGCTTATTCAGAATGCACATTATATCTACACATAAATTTGGACTATATTCTGCATTACGTAGGTTGAATAAATTTGGTACTTTATTAAGTAAAAGTGACGATTTTTGAAGACGGGCCAACTTACTCAGAGAAAAGGTTTCGAAAGCACTCGTTACGTAACTTATGACGGCATTTCTTCCCTCTTTCTCGATCGATGATTGGCTATACGTAACGAAGGCTATACCTCTGCCAACAATGACACAAAAGTTGAAATAAAAGCAAAGCAGTACACCTTTATGAACTCTGAAACCTCTCCACTGATAATTGTCACAATGAACAAACCAACAAAATATGTTAATAAATACAAAAACATTTCGATTATTAGTCTAACTCCCAAAATAAGTTTCCTAAGAAATTACAGTCTACTTTATAGGTCACAATCAGATTGACAAGGTGTTGGGAATAGTTGGTAATTTTCAAAAACGTAGTAGACAAGCTTGATTTGATAACTGCTATATCCTATGTCAAGCAATTTTTATTTATTGTCTATTTACCTACCTATTCACTGTAAAAAAAAAAAAAAAAAAAAAAAAAAATAGACGGTACCGTATTTTGGCTTTAAACCCTCACCAATAATTATCGTCAGAATGATGACTTCATGAGGCTCCACTCACTTTGGCCTGGTTATAATTCAGGATAACACTGAAGGCTATCATGGGCATTGTTGGATCAGAAAATGTAAATTCTGGCTATAAAAACTCATTTCTCGAGTAGTTGTAAGAAGTGCTAAATGATCCTCAAGGATCCTAGCAGTTGGCCTAAACGTTTAATTCATGTATACTACTGTTGGGGCACTACTGCTACAGTAGTATTACTACGCTAGCACAGATACCCCACCCACATTTATGTATTGTTCCGCCATTCATAGTCTTTGTCATATTTTTTCACTGTGCAATAAGCCATGGCCTCCTCAGAAATTAAGTTTAACATTAGATGATAGGTTATTTCATTAAGCTGACAACTTATGGCAACTGGGTATGTTATTGCCGATGTTGAAGCTAAAGATAAAGTATGGTATCATTCCTTTATTGCATTATCATCTTTACTACTATTTGTTTTGCTACATGTAGTAATTATTTTAAAGGATAAATGAATTATGTTCGATTTACTTCTATAAATTCCCATTAGATGTAAAAATAAAACTCCTAAAACTATTCATGATTTATTTACAAAATGCAGTCATGCCCAAAACATATATGGTCGTACGGCGTAAGAAGAAGAAAAAAAAATTATATCGAATGATCCGTTGGTCTGATGGAGAGTTTAGCACAAAATTCTTATTTTAACAAAAAAAGTTATATAAAGACTTTACATACAATCTCTCTCTTTCTCTCTCTCTCTTGGTGGCATAGTGAATAGTTAATGGAAATGTTCAAAAGCCTGAATGACATTACAAGTATTATAATCATGTTACGCTAAATACAAATCAGACCTTAAATATTGGATTTACACTAAAAACTGAATAATTACCTATTCAGGCTATAGTAAATATGGCCACGGGCTTTCTCTTGACTGTATAAAGTTGCAAGTCGTAAGACAAATGCAGTTTTGCAACCAAGGGGGCAATTCCAAATCATGTTAGCCATTCTTGACTTATGGTTTTCAGAGCCGATGGAACAAGGTGAATGGATGTCTGGTGCATGGGCGGGGCAAAATTTTGTCAAAAGGTGTTTACATTGCTTACGTAATGAATGTTTTCAACTCTTGGCTCGTAATCACTGGCCATGGCATCGGCTACATCATTCTTACTCTATAAAAATTAAAACTATCGGGTTTAGGTTATTGATAATGCTGACAAAATTTGTGTGTGGTTGTAAAATATACATATGTCAACTTTCAGCTACATCCGATGCTTTGATAAGGAGCAAAGTCCAAAAAACCGTGTTACAGAGGCCCTGAATCTCATAGTAGGAGAGGTTAGCACTATCCTTTGTAATAGGGGATAAAGGTTGGATAGTGGTGGGCAATGCCTGTTTGTTGATACACAATGACAAATCTTTAGGAGGAGATATTCTTGTCTTATTATGCAGCACTTTATCAGTAGATGGTGAATTTCTTTTTCGAAAACTACCTACAGTAGTAGGTGGGTTAGATGATTCCTGAGGAACTTTTTCTCCTGTTTTTAATGTCTTTGCATAGGTAATAGATTTATTAAATAATCTCTTGGCATGCCCTACGCTTACATGTTCAATAATTGATTTATTGAGGGCAGCTTCTTCTAACTTTTAAAACTGGCAGCTCCTATCATTAGATTTATGATTAGAGTTTCAGTTAAAGTGTGTACATTCTCCACGGTGAAGATTGGAGCAAGTATACAAATTTTATCATTCTTGCAAACTTTGGAAGGATGTCCAAATTTAAAGCAATTCAACCATTGCAGTGGCTTCTGCTTAAAAGGTTAAACTCTAATCCTTTCATTTTTTTGTCTATGTGGAAAGGTACATCAGCATCCAGGAAAGTAAGGATATTGATGTTCCAGGAACATATGACCTTTCCACACTGATAGTGGACACATAGCCAATATCTCCTCTTCCATAAATTCACATAGATCCCTATTGAAAACCACTCCCCTTCCATAGGTGAAGTTTAGATGGGGTTTGATGTTCAATTTGATATCATAATTTTCTGTCTTTAAATTGGATAATATAACAGACTGCGTGTATGACTTGGCCTTTATCAGGTAACTTTTCTACCAAATCGAGATATATCTCCAAGTGCGAAAGTTCCTACCTTCCTCTGAAGAAATTTGCAGATCTTAAGAGAATTTTCTGTACCTCCTGTAGATTAAGCAAGTAGCCAAATTGGTGGTTTTGGCTATCTTTGGGATGGTCTAACAACTTCTATGTCTTTATCAATCCAGTCAGCAGGTCTGTAGACATCCAGATCTTTAGGTACCCCATCACACAGAGCACCCTTATTACTCATATTACCTACTTTAATATCAATAATGTTACAGATTGCATTGAATACTTCCTCATGACAATCATATGATAACCAAGAATCCCATTTATCATCTTGAAGTTTCATTCTAATTTCTTTTATTAATCCGTAGCATTCAAATATTTTATGTAGCATATCCTAATTAGCTTCTAATGGGATTTGGGTAACATGCAGGATTTTCAATTTTCCTGTATTGCCCAAATTACCTTTTTTTAATGTTCAAAGAATAGTCCTTTTTAATTCCTAAGTCGTCAACGGAATTTTCTTTAAATGAATTGCCAGAGGTCGTCAACAGTGCCGGGGGCGAGTCAGCATATCCAGGGGAGGGGGATTGTTGTCAGAAGAATCCATAAGAGAAAATAAAAGAGAAATGTGATATTTAAAAGTGTTTGATTCACCTGCTCGAGAACATTAAGGATTCACATGTTGGAAAGGTAATTTGCACTCTCCACTATCGGCACAATGAGAGTTTACTTCCCAGATGGTCCACTCCATACTCTATCCAAAGGATAGCACCAAAACAGATATAGAGGCACAGGTGTAAGCTGAACCTCCCTGTTAGGACTGAGACCAAGGAACTATGGAATCACCCTCCCCATATCTGTAATGATGGGCTTCCGGCCAAAAGCCGAGAGTCCTACCCCAAGCATTGGATCCCCCTGGAATCCGAAGACCCAACACTTAAGAATAGTTCCGCCAAAAAGGTCCAAACCATCTTCAGGATGGCTGAGATCATCCAATATGCTCACATATAGCTTTGAGCGCATATACCTCCCAACCGTGACACCTCCTCCCATTCATCAAAGCAGACAGTAATAACGGATGTAGAAACATCCACGCCTGTGGCAATAATGGATGTAGAAATATTAACGCCATTACATTACTCATAGAGTTGGGACACACAAAAGAAAGTTTATGAAATTCGGAGAAGGTCGAAGTAATATTAAGAGGAAGAACAAAATGAGAGAGAGAAATTTAGATTCGAACTAGGGGCGCAATTTCCCCAAGTTCGAGAGCCCTCTTGCTCGTCACCAAGTTTCAGCATGGGAATGATATGCTGTGCTGAAGCTCAATGACTTCATCAAGACATTCTCTCATTATGAGGGAAAAGTCGTAAGGATGGCCACAGAAGATGCAGTGTGTCACGTTATGCTGACTCCAAAAGGCAGGTAAATTTTGCTGCCTTGCTAGGGGATATGGAAAAAACTTTCACACCTGAGGGTTGCCAGAGAATTAAATGTCCAAACGAGAAGAGATGGTGGAAGGATACAAGGAGAGGGAGGAAGCCATTGCAGTTTTCCTCAAAGTCGAAGTATCCCTTTTGGATTTTTTCTTCCTCCCTCTTCCATACAGCTCCCGCTGGGAGGATAACCACTCCCGACACTCAGTACAAGGAGGTGCCTCCGTGTAAGAGTGTCATCTGCTTGAAGTGCAAAGAAGGTGACATACCTGAAAGTGGGCAACCTTAAAGTTATTTCTTACACTTGAAAAGGATAACAAAAATTAGTGAAATCTCAAACTAACTGGAAACTTATCACCGGATTGGGATGCCTGTAGTGGTTCGTAGTCATCATCAGCATGCCTAGCAGGAGAATGGGACCTTGGGGAAAGGCCCCGTTCCTCCGGTCTTCCTGAGGCTGAAACCAAACTGGTAATGCCCTTCCTTTGGTCCAGGACTTCAGCTTTGAAACCCAATTTTTAGGGAAGGTCTTAGTATCCTTCCTCTCTCGCAGTCAAGATGTAAAACCAGCAAAGAGTAAGGATGGATCCCTCCTTGTAGCCTCTGTCAGCCGAGTGGCCTCAAGGGGGTCAAGAAAAGGCGGAGCCTTTGTTGCTGATGGTGGAGCAGAGGGTTCAATTTGGACAATCTCAATTGGAGATAATCGATAATTGTCGTGAGGCCCCAGACGTTTCTTGCCTTTGTTTTCTCCTCTTCTTCGGTGGAATGACTCTAGTAATTCCCAGTTTCTTCCACGTCAGGTCTAGGCCAATATTCATGGTATTGAGTCTAGATATTGTTGGTATCTTGATGACTGAAGGAGGAGGAGGAACATAAGGCAAAGGAGCACGTCTAGCTACAGAGCTCCTATGTCTCAGGTAAGATGGAGGAGTGACCTTCCCTGAGAACTCTGATGCCTCGAGAGGGATTTGAGGAGTAACGACACTGGCTATGAAAGGAGGGGAGGACCGACTTGTGGTACTTGGTCACGACAAAACACCGCTGGCTTTTCGACCTTGGCCAAGTCAAGGAACCACAGTGTTCTTCAAAAACAAATGGGAGATCCCAGAGTGGGGGTGAAGACAACTAATGTTCGGTCAAGATCATCTGGGTGAGGGGATGAGGAGTGCATGCGAATTACCAAACCCACAGGAGACTGAGCATCGTGAACAGCGAAATTTTAAACAGGTAGAGTGTGGTGTGTCCTCAAGGTAGTGATCGTCAGCAACACGATTGGTAAACCATATACTGACGAAGCAAATATTAGCAATGTGAATGCTGCGAGGTGAGGATCAGCAAGTATCTGTATGGATGTGCACAGGTAAGATGGCGGCATCTGTGCCTCCTGTCTCACTGCCAGGGCCTACTGTGATGGTGAGTGAGTGCATGCTTCCGAATTAGTGTGCACCTGTGGGGTATGTGATGCTGAAACATAATGTGTGAGCAAGTAGGCTCT
This sequence comes from Palaemon carinicauda, assembly GCF_036898095.1. Lineage (NCBI taxonomy): Eukaryota > Metazoa > Arthropoda > Malacostraca > Decapoda > Palaemonidae > Palaemon > Palaemon carinicauda. Next base: position 39,765,508 of record NC_090739.1, on the reverse strand, counting down.
CACGAACTCACTATGAGGTCGACGAGTGACCCACATCACGTGCTGATTTCCGTCAGGAAGAGGAGCTTGCCCACCGTCCTCGCTAGTGCTCATTGAATGGGTGTATAACACTGCGCAAGACTCGGGTCTGTGCTCACAAGCGACAAGCGGCATGGCCTAAAGCACTCTTATATGACCTGCCTCCCCCAGAGGCTTGGTGAGTAGGGTTATGTGCTCCTACCAGAGGAGGCATTCACTCGTAAAAGGCAATTAAGGCTGTGAGAAACAGGTTTTACCATCAAACTTTTCAGGAGGAAAATAGTCTTCCCTTCCGAAATATTGGAAATTGGGATGAAATCTGGGCTACCAGGTCAGCCATCTACCTAGTAGGGTAGCCTGCACTGCCCCGTAATAGTATCTGTTGTTCCACAGTGAATGATTGGCAAGTTTAATGGAAAGGAAAAAGGAACCTTGACTCTAAAGCAAATGATCAACTCACAATGATTGTTCCTGGGGCCATAGAGATTGCTTAGCAAGTAAACATCTCCAGTCGATTGCTATTGAGTCATGCAATCAGTTGGAAGTAACTGTTCTGTAGGGGGTCGGTAAAACCGTCCTCCAAAAGCCTTCAATCCAATGGGAGTTGATCGTGTAAGTCTGCTTACGGATCAGTGACACCAGAGTATCCAGTACCTTCTAGCGGAAGATGTTATAACACCGAATCTCCTTAGTGATCGCTGTCAAACAACAACCAATCGCATGCAACTACTTCTGAAAGGCCAGATTGAGACTTATTTTCAATCCACTGTCAGACAGGTAATTGTATGCACAAGTCAGCTACGGACCAGTTACAGACAGAAAAATTCCTGTAGCAGGTAATTTCTAACGGTCTTATAACGGGAATGTCGAGGCAGGTCGAAGATCCAGGTGCAGCCCGAATTATTCGTTGTATCCAGGACTCAAATGGAGAACATTGGTCAAAGTTTGCAATTGAGACCACCACCTTCTTATGACTGAAATCCCTTAGAAACGATGAATACATTTTGTATTTCCCCGTTTCTAATCGGCAAAACAGGCCGAATATTCCCTCTCAGGAATTAGATTCACTTATGCAAAGTTTCAGAGACAGTTTCACTTATGCAAAGTTTCAGACAGAGTTTCACTTATGCAAAGTTTCAGAGACAGTTTCACTTATGCAAAGTTTCGGAGTTCAAAGACTTTCCATACTTAGACGGCCGATCCAAAATTTAGGGAGAAACTGACTGGAATGAATGACGAGTCTACTTGAGGGTAGACTACTTATGTCTAATTATGGTCATGCATAACTTGCCTTTCCCCAAGGAATACATCCATCGAATTAGAAAGAGATCTATTTATTAGAATGGATTTCCAATTGTAAGATGGTACGTAGTCCTTGTTATTTCTCACGGGTATGCATCCGAACTGCCTTTGTTGGCAGTAATACTTCGCTTGCCGACGTGCGGTTGTGTGCAATCGTAACTTCTTTGTATCCTGGTAAGTGTTCGAAAACGATCCTGAGTGTCTTGAACACGTTTTCATGTATGAGCACCTTCACAGAGCTTGAGGAGTCGCTTGCGAAAATAGTGCGCGCGCAACAAAGTGCAACATTATTGCCCAAAGAAATTGATTGTCGAATAGCTGTAGCATTGTTAATATGTTCATAGGCTTTAGTGCTTTTTGGCGCCACCATTACGGCCCCGATTTTTTTGGTGCCCTTTTTTTTGTCTCCATTTTTTATGGTGCTCATTCTTTTGGCCTCGTACAGTTCAGCGGCAAAAAAAAAAATATTTTGGTGCTAGAATGAAAAATAAATATTGAAATGAAAGGAATTCATTAATTTAGCTATGAAAGTATTTAAAACTTTATTTTGACATAAAACATGTAAAATATAAATTATTTAAAAACTCAGTGCATTTCATAATTGTTGGCTAAGCCACGCAATTATTCTAGAGGTTCTCTATCAGCAAACTGGCTTACAATATTTAAAATACGCTCGTCAGCTCTCAAATACTTTAGAAGTTCTTGATTTGGAGTATGGCCACCAACCAATTGTTCTTAATAAACATCGCGGTTCTTTGGAATTTTTTTCAGGGAGTTGATAAATTTCCTTATCACGGGGTGGTTAACTCCTAACGCATATATTCTTGTATGCGCAGCTTCTGCGTGATTATTAGTTCTGGCCCGCCCAACGATGGTTTGTTCATATTGATTCCACATTTCAGAAGGGAAAAGGCGGGCACCTACCATTGCCTTTTCTCGTGGGTCGTCCAACATAATTATCCTTAAACCAGTTAATAAGTGATTGAAGCTCTTGCTTCAAGTATTCTGTCAACGCATCGATGTAAGTATCTAAATGAGGAATAGGCACAAAACACAAGGCTACAATCATTTTTGCTATTAAAGCAACTTTGGAATCATTGCTATATGAAACTTGAAGCCCAGATTGTTTAAGTTGCTTATGTACATAATGTGCTAAATGGAAGAAACAATCTTGTATCACTACTCCTGAAAAACATTCTTCCATTGCTGACATAGCTGCTTGTTCAATGTCACACGATATTCTGCTTGGATTTAATCAAGGAATTATGTCACCAATCATTTAAAACATGCATACATAAGTTGCCCGCCTTTTATCTGATAATAAGGCATACAAAACTGGGTGAACTCCTCCATGTCTTCTAGCCATAAGCACATAAACTTGTGAAAATTACGGAGGAGCTAACTTGAAGGTTCCCTCAGCATACCAAACCTCAGAATCTAGTAAAAACGCAGTCCAGCTGTGTCTTCCGAAAATCAAGATTCATTTATCTTCATAAACAAAGTCTTACTTCTTGAAAAGAGTCGGTAAAGTAAAAGTTCAAACAAGTAATTTATTCTTGAAAAGAATCAGTAAAGTAAACGTCAAACAAGTAATTATAGTAATAATTATTATCATAAAAGATAGTTATTTCAGCATTAACATGGTCATTTTGGTAATAAGCATTAAGTAGGCAATTTTTGGTCTTAAACTACTGCTAGCGGGGCCAAAACAGTAGGCGTCGAAACAGTGGTGCCTAAACAATTTAGAGCCAAAATGAAGGCGCCACAGCATCGGCGCCATAAAATCGGCACCAAATCCATCCATTCCGTGTTCATGTGTGTGTAAGCGCCTACAAAAAGAACATGCGACTAGCGAAGCAATCAGATCTTTGCCAGTTAGTGTTTGCCTGCCTGCCTCGTGGAATAGTCAAGCAACCCCGTAAGTGAATACTTACTTGCTATCATTCATAAACATGAGTAGAAGCTGACTCTATCCTCTTGGGACTAGAGGCTTGCAAAAATAACCTTGAAAAGGTGTCTCACTAGATTGTTGTGTATTAAAGGCGTTACAGGGTGAGGAGAGATTGCAAGGGGTTGGAGGTTGACACCATGTGAGTACTCTCAAGAGAAACCTGAGATAGTAACACTGAAGAACTAAGTTTCACGGGACTCTGTGCCTTACGAACAATAGTGAGATGTGGCGCCTGCAGACAGTTGAAAAGTACTCATATCTGAAGCAATAACACCAAAGTATTAAGTCTAATGAAACTCGTTATACCCCAGGGATATAATGATGGCATACGGTGGCCGTAAGCAGTCGGTGGGCATCCCCATTTGCAGCAAAATCCCTGAGGGTTTCGTCTAGGGAGAGTGCACATGCACAACCAAAGAGGGAAGTAACAGGCCTTTATTTTGGGGATGTTAGCGAATGTCTGTAGACCTCCTCAGGGTGGAGAGCTTGCCTCCATGCCTTGCTATCCTTAGGGTCAAGTGGGTTCTCCTCCCATGAAGAAGCGTAGTCTCGCATGTAAGGGTTTGTTGACCAGTACGCAAAGAACACAAACACTAATCAAGTTCTCAAAGGAGGTTGGCAAGAAACCTAGTAAACCAGTTGTTTGTCAAGGTTTGCCAGCCAGCGTCAGTGAGACTAGCGAACGCTGGCAAGAAACAGCGAGTGCCAGCAAACAACAGCAAACACCAGCGAGATCCAGCAAACAACGGCAAACACCAGCGAGTTCCAGCAAATACTAGCAAACACCAGCAAGTGCCAGCGGAGTGCCAGCGGACGCTGGCGAGCGGTAGCGGACGCTGGCGAGCGTTAGTGGATGCTGGCGAACATTAGAGGATGCTGGCGAGCAGTAGCGAATGCTAGCGAGCATTAGCGAACACTGGCGAGCATTAGCAAATGCTGCCGAGTGTTACCAAATGTTGACGAGTGTTAGTAAATGCTGGCAAGCATTACCAAACCCTGGCGACCGTTAGTAAATGCTGCTGACCGTTAGCAAACGCTGGTGACCGTTAGCAAACACTGGTGAGCACCAGCCGGCATCAGCAAATGCTGGCAATAGGGTTCCATTGCCAGTGAGTGCTGGCGAGCACCAGCAAGCACAGACGACCATTAGCAGATGCTGGCAAGCGCTGGCGAATGTTGGTGAGGAGAGTGACTATCACCTGTAAGGGTGGGTGCAAGTAATGTAAATAAATATGCACTTCCGAAGTAGCATATACTTTAGGCAACAGTAAGCTGAAGCTCTGAACTCTGGCGAGTAGGGTTTTGCAAAATTGCAAAGAATACCATGGTGACCAACCTGGGTTGTTCGCAGACCTTCGTCAGGCACATGAGCTAGCCCACCCACCTCTCACTAGCACTCAGTGGATGGGTGCGCAACACTACCCATGACTTCTCTGTGAGACTAAGATCTTTGCTAAGTACTCATGATCATCCTACCCCCTAAGGGGGTTGGCAAGTAGCCTTATGTCCTCCCCTCAGAAGGGGACGAAAAAGGCTGAGCTGAACGGGAAGAACAGCAATTTCTCCCTCATAAGAACAGCAATTTCTCCCTCATAAGAGGATGAAAACAAGGGGCGCAGGTCCTAAAGGATCTGGCCTCACAAACCTCCATGAACTTTTTTGTGCCCAATAACCACGAAGAGTTATAACCTACGAGACTCGTCAATGGAAGAGGTGGACACTGAAAACGGTTTGCAGTCATCACCGTCTACAGCAAAGACCCCGTAGGGAAATTGCTCATGACTCAATTTTGTACCTTGAGGGTACAAAGGCAAGGAGCAGGAACTGGAAGCATTCTCCTAACTTTGTCTCCATCAAGCTCCAAAAGCCAGAGTGGGGCATAGACAAATCCCACATCTGCCAGCAGAATCCCTGGGGAGAGAGCCAACCAGGCAAAGGCCATCTCTTCCACAGGCAGGGAAGGTAACCAACACTTGTGACCACTGCAGGGATCTCTTCCCGCAAGCAAGAAGACTACTGACCAGCGGTCAGTGGAGGGAAACTCCCCCACGGACAGGAGAGTTGCCCAACACCTAGAGGTGGACCTCCGGGCAGCAAACTCTGCTCCCTGTTAACGAGCTGAGCTAAAGTTAAAGGTCTGCATCAAGAGATGCCTGTGAAATGTAGCCAAAGCTAGTTTCTGGGTTGCCCCTGAAGGAATGCCTTGACTGGAAACCCTGAGGGGAACCAGTCTGCCACTGCTTCCGGTCCTATGTCGGGGCTGCAGGAACGAAGTTGAGTGGAAGCAGAGAGTGCTGCAGCTAAATGTAGCACCCTTGAAAACCATTCCTTAGCGGGAGACCCGAAAGCCCCAAGGAAGGTAGGAGTATGGGACTTGCGGCAATGGGAGAGACTCCCTAAGTGATGAACATCGTTGCTGCTAAGAGAAGTGATGGAATCTGCAACTAAGGGAAGTCCCGGGTCTCACTTTAAAAATAAAGAGGATTCTTAAGCTTTTAGACGAGTTGCTTTTAGTCGCTAGCCGGTTAAAAGATTTGGACAGAAGAGCAAGGCTACATCTTTATTCTAACGAGCAAAAATAAAAAGCGACATTGTTACTATTGCAGGTATGAGTGGGGTGGTTGGTCTAGCCCCACTCGCTCCCTCCGCTAACTAGCGTAGAGTAGTTACATCTCACAAAAAGCTTAGTGGCTAGTTTCAGCTATTGCAAAAATATATCTCTACTGTAAAGAACATAAAAGTTAGTGCCGGAACAAACCAGCTTGTATTGTTAATGGTAGAGAGAGAACGTCTGCACTCCTCTGAGCCAGAAGCAAAAGTTATGATATATGAGAGGTGAGTGTGTGAGTGTGGTGGCCAGTCTACAACCTGTTAAACTCCCGTTAACTAGCGGTGGGTATTTATACTTAGCTAAAGGTCTTATGGCTAGTTTTCAGCTATGCCAAAAGTGTATTCCTTATAAAGAATGAAAGGGTTTGTATTGAGTGTTGGAATGATAAAATTTTGCCATAAGAAAAATCTCTGCAAATGCAATATAATCATGATGGTTGAGTCTTCTTAAACTAATTTGTTATTAATCTACATTGTATAGTACTAGTTTTCCTACATTTTCATAGCAAATGAAATAAATTTAAATTAATTTCTATTTTTCCTAACGGTATAAACCTTGAGCTCCTTATTAGGGAATACACTTTCAGCAAAGTGTAGCCATTAGACTTTTAATGAGATCTATCTACCCCATCGCTAGTTAGCGGGGGGATAGGGGGAGTAGTATCGGCTTCCCTGCTCACACACACACACCTGTATTCTATCGTCAGTTTTGCTTGCAGGCAGGACTTACGAGGGGACAGGTGATGGCAGGCCAAATATAACAAATTTATAGATAATTTGTATCTTTCCTAACAATACAAACCCTAGCTGAAATGACGAGCCATTAAAATTCAGCGAGGGTTAACTACCCATACTGCTAGTAAGGGGGGTGTTAGCTTGCTACTGCGCCCACTCACACACCGGTGATTTACCTCACTTTGCTTGGACTTCAAGGAGGAGAGGGCTGGTGGGCAAGTTTGTATAAATGGCTAAATTTGTATCGTTAGGAAAAATACAAATTATCTACGAATATGTCATTTATTCCGTAACTGGAATACAAGCCTACGCTATTTATTTGGGGGTGACTCACCCATTACGAAGGGTGAACATCCCTGCCAATCTGGCTTTTGGCTTTTACCCGGGGGTCCCTGCACCTCGCTAAAACCTTGCTACATAAGGTCTGCGGCTTACTCAAGCTGTGTGTTGAGATATTTAGAAGTGTGACCGTCCAGGTAAAGCTATTCTGAGTCTTTTAGTAGGAAAATTGTTGTGACCAAGACTTTCCCAATACCACCTCGCCAGGGTATGGGACACAACAGTATTAGCTTAATACTAAGTACACAAAGGAGCATAGTTTACCTGCAGTGATTTGAAGTCAGCATGTGCAGAGAACTCAGGATGCTGCTTTCCTCAAGAGAGCGGAGGATGAAGAAAAGAATAAGAGCTAGTCAAAACTTTTCATTCACGCAGACTAAAACCGGGTAACAATGCCCTCAACCTTCTGCTACTTGTTCAATAAGGAGATTGAGATATTATACCAGTTGCTGTGCTGCCACCACAGGACTGATAGAAAACGTATCAAGCCTCCTGTGGGTAACGTCTTGCAGGTAGTGGGATGTGAAAGTAGTTTGTTTCCACACCCCAGCATGAAGAGCCTGTGTCACTGAGAAGTTCCTCTTGAATGCCAGGGATGTAGCTATGCCCGACATCATGAACTCTTGGGCAACGTGAAGGAAAAGGGTCTGGATTCAGTGAGATTGTGGCTGTTCTTTCAAGATACAGCCTCAGACTCCTCACAGGGCAGAGTAAGAGATGATCAGGGACATCTTTTACAGAACAAGGACTTGAAATCCGTAAGAAGTCGAATCGAGGATCCGCTACTCCCTGGTTCTAAGTTTCAGCAATAAACTCAGGGACGAAGCTGAACGTTACCTCTCCTCATCCCCTTGAATGGACAATGTCGTATGAGAGACCATGAAGTTCACTGACTCGCTTGGCTGAAGCCAAAGCTAGCAGGAATACCGTTTTTCAAGTTAGGTGGCGATCTGTTACCTGGCATAACGTTTCATAGGGAGGTCTCTTAAGAGACCTGAGAACTTGAACCAAGATCCATGGGGGAGGTCTCACTTCAGACTGAAGACAGGTAAGTTTATAACTCCGTATGAGTGAGGAAAGTTTTAGTGATGAAGAAACGTCCTTTCTGTTCAGTCTAAAGGTAAGGTTTAAGGCTGAGTGATAGCCTTTTACTGCCAAAAGTGACAGGCGCAATTCTTCATGCAAATAAATGAGGAACTCTGCTATTGCTGGAATGGTGGCATCGAGAGGAGAAATACCCCTTCCACGACACCAACCACAGAAGACCTTCCACTTTGCCTGGTTGACTTAGTCCAGATAGCGGAGGAGACGGATGCCAATCCTGTGCGCCCAAGATGACACTAGAGCAAACACTCTGGTGAAAACTTGAGGTGCTGTGGAAAGACCGAAGCAAAGCACCTTGAACGGGTATTTCCTGTTGTCTAGGCTGAATCTTAAGTACTTCCTTGAAGACGGACGGACTGGGATCTGGAAGGACGCGTCCTTTAGGTCCAGTGCACACATAAATTCTTGTGGTCTTACCGCGAGTCTGACCGTGTCTGCCGTCTCCACGCTGAGCGGAGTTTACTTGACAAACTTGTTTAGGGCTGAGAGGTCAATGACTGGTCTCCAGCCTCCAGACGTCTTTCTTACAAGTGGGAGTCAACTGAAGAAGCATGGGGACCCGTCGAGGACCTCCTGGAGGGCGCCCTTCTTCAACAGGGTCTGGACTTCTGCCTGAAGGGCCGGCCCCTTTGCTGATCCTATGGCAAAGGAGTCTATCAACACTGGATTCCTGGTCTAGGGAGGGAGAGATGTTATGAACGGGACGTGATATCCTAGATGAATCACAGAGATTGTCCAGGGTTCGGCCCCGAGTTGCTTCCATCTGTCCGGGCAACTTTGTAGGCACCTCCCCACTGGTGGAGAAACAAGGGGAGTGCCTATCCTAGCGTTTGCGGCCTCGGCTGCTCCCTCTAGGATTCTTCCCTCCCCTGGAGGACTTAAGGGCTTCTTAGATACCATTGTCTTTGTTGCTGCATTGGTCGCCGTGGTCTTAGTTGGACGGGGCTGCTGAGGAGCTGGTGGCTTATAGGGCTTGGATGTCAAAGACCTATGGAGGAGGGAGTCCTGATGGGACTTCATCCATCTCTCAGCAGTGTGTTCCACGTCCTTAGGCTCTAACAGGAGGGCTCCCTCTAGAGAGGAATGTCTGAGCCTAGCTATCTCTACGTTGGGGACATGTTGGTGGAATCTCTCAGACACTGTCTCTCGATGTTTCAAGATGGTATTCGCCCACAAGTTCAAAACTTGGTGGGCGAGAAACTTGATCGTGCGAGTGCCCGAGAGAAGGAAATTCTCCATTGCCTTCCTTGTACGTTCCTTGGAGAAATCCTCAGTTCGCACCAGGATTCCCAAGGTCCCTAACTAGATATCAAGCCACGAAGTAGCATGCATAACATACTTCGTGACCTTTTCCTGATTAAGGATCTCAGTCGCCGAGAATGAGACCTGCCGGCTGGAGAGTCCTTCCTGATCTCCGATAGGGAAGTCTCTGCGTGAGAGGAGGCTTCCTCCGACAGTGGAATGGAGGAGGTCCTTTCCCCACGCGACTCCCTTGGCAAAGATGAGGTGGAAGAGTATCCTGGGGAAGATACAGGAGGGACTAGCCATGATGGCGTGACCGGAGTCAGTTATACCCTCGAGGAAGTGACCACGTCAGAGACTCCTCTTTTCCTCTTCAGGGGGGTGGAAGAATCCATGGTTCTGTGTCGAGAGTCTGAGCTATAGGCTGCTCCAATGAGCGGCCAGACAGGGCAGGATTGAAGGCCTGTGCTACAGCTCTGACTAAGGCACTGAACCATGGCTGCTGACTGACCGATAACCCGTCAGACAGATCCCCTGAAGAGAAAGGGACCGAAGGTTTCCTGCAAGGAGTTTCCTTTATAGGTGGGTCAGCCTTAAAAGAAGGCCTTTTTGGGATTCTGAACCCCTCTGCAGAAGCCTGTTCCCCTTTTCCCGATGGGCGCGCTGAAAGGCGTTTGTGGGGAGGGGAGTGAGGCGATGGTGATCTGACCGAGTGCAGTTCCTTTGCTCGTGATGGTGAGCACTGGCGCGCGGGCACGGGCGAGAGCTGGCGCGCAGGTAAGAGTTGGTGCGCAGGTGAGAGCTGTCACATGGACGAGAGCTGTCTTGCGCGTGCGAACGAGTGGTGGCGTGTGGGCGAGAGTTGGCGCGCTGGCGAGTGTTGGTGCGCACGCGCGGGCAAATGTTGGCGCGCGGGCAAATATTGCCACGCGGGGCCAGTGTGGGCGATTGCTGGGTGCGCGCAACCTGGTGGGTGCACGTGGGAGAGTGCTGGCGCTTTGGAGAGCGCTGGCACTTAGGAGAGCGCTGGCACTTAGGAGAGCGCTGGCGCGTAAGAGAGAGATGGCGCGCAGATGAGAGCTGGCGTGTGGGCGAGAGCTGGCTTGCGCGCGCAGGCAAGAGTTGGCGTGCTGGCGAGTGTTGGTGCGCACGCGCGGGCAAATGTTGGAGCGCACTCTCGGGCAAATGTTGGCACTCGCGCATGGGCGATTGTTGGGTGCGCGCAACCTGGTGCGTGCACATGGGAGAGATCTGACGAGCAGGAGAGCGCTGGCACTTAGGAGAGCGCTAGCACTTAGGAGAAAGAGGGTGAGCACGCGCGGGAGAGTGCTGGCGCGTGGGCTAGCGTGCAGGCTAGATCTGGCGAGCAGGAGAGATATGGCGCGTACGCACAGGCAAGTGATGGCGCGCGTAGGCGAATGATGGCGCATGTGCACAGGGGAGTGATGGCTCGTAGGAGAGAGCTGGAGCACAGGAGAATACTGGCGCCCAGGAGCTCAATGACGCGCAGGCGAGTGCTGGCGCGCGGGAGAGCGCTGGCGTGGAAGAGAATGGTGGCACGCAGGAGAATGGTGGCACGCAGGAGAGCGCTGGTGCGCAGGAGAGTGCTGGCGCGCAGGACAGCGCTGGCGCGCAGGACAGCGCTGGCGCTCAGTAGAGCACTGGCGCGCAGAAGAGCGCTGGCGCGTAGGCGCATGTTGCAGCTGCTGTCTATTAGGGCGAGCAGGTGAAGGGGTGCGCCAAAGCGTTATAGAGCGCTGACGAGCAGGCTGGTGCTGACGGGCTGCTGGTGAGCACTGGTGCACTGCAGGAAGTTGGCCAGCTGAAAGGCAATGGTGCTCAGCTGCACACTTTGGTAGGGCCTCAAGAGGCTTTACCGGGAACAGTAACAGCGATGGAAGGTCGGCAGGTCTGTTGGGTGGTTGGCCAGGAACCGGGATTTGCCCTTTGGAAGGGCGAGCATCCACCGATGGAGATCGCGAATGATCTGCAGAGAGGTTCAGGACCAAAGTCGGAGGACTAGTAGCAGGTCCAGGAACAATCGAAGGTTGAAGGGCAAAAGATGATGGCAGCGGAGGCTCCTCTGCAGGTGACGGCTGCGATGACGAAACAGAAGAGCCGAAGAGGCGCCTTTTCACCGACAGTGAAGGGAGACCTCTAAGGCGAAGTGGAGGGCGAGCTTTTTGACGAAGGCGCCCTCTCGGGGCCGTTGGATCAGCAAGCCGACCGTGCGCCGCATCAGTCCTCCAAAGAGGAGTCTCTATGAGTGAACTGCCCCGAGGAGAAGAAACACTCACAGGAGACAGACGGACTTAGTTTTCCCCTTGAAGAATGATCAGAAACGAGGGAAACTAAGTCGGCAGCAACAGCTGGAGAGTCTGGAGGAGCAGAGGAGTTGGATGAGATAATAGGCGACACCTCTGACACCACAACGTCGACAAGAGCCAGAGGATCTACCTCCGACGGCGACTATGACTGCTGCACACTAGCACCCCAACGGATGATTTGCAGCAATGCGTCCTTGGAGGGTGGACCCGAGAGTCCCAAGGACGACCAAACCTGTATCAAGGAAGTCAATGACAAAGCCTCACCAGGGGGAGAGGTGGGGCCGCTTCGCTAGGGGAAGCAGCACCATCTCTCGAGGACCGGGGTTGGCCGATATTAAATTGGTCTACGCTACAACTCGATGGTCTCTTGGAAGAGACAGAACGAGTAGAAGCTTCAGAGGAGGGTCGCGAGATGGAAGAAGAGGCTTTGAGTTTTTCCCCCTTCAAAGGAACCTTCGAAGGAGAAATATCCCACTTAGACTTCTTCCGCCATCTCCCAAACCTCTCCCATTGGGAGGGAGACCACTCCCTACACTCACTACACTTATTGTTACAATCTCACTGTTGACCTCTGCAGGTGGAACAAAGGGTGTGGGGATCGGTCTCCACCGCCGACATAAAAGATGCACAGGGCCGGCCGGTGAGTCCAGGGCAGGTGCCCATGCTTGCAGAAGTCAACACACAACCACATACTAGAAAAAAAGAAAAAGCAAAAACAGATTAATGCCAGTCCAATAAAGGCGAAGGATGAAGAGGGGCAATGTCCGTTCACTATCCGAGCCAAAAGTAAAGTGAGCTAAATCACAGGTGTGTGAGTGGGAGTGGTAGCAAGCTAACCTCCCTACCCCCTGCTAACCAGCGGTGTGGGTAGTTAACCCTCGCTAAACTTTAATGGCCCATTATTTCAGCTACGCCGAAAGTAATACCCCTAATAAATAGCGTGGTTTGTATTCCAGTTACGGAACAACTGAAGAATTCTACAACTACTGTACTACAGTATGAACAAAGCAGATTTTTATCATCTCGAGCCTTGTTGGACCGAAGATTACCAAGCAAGAGCATGTCTTATTTGCAGCCGATATCTTTTGTGTTTACATCTGACATCATGCTCGTGGTTTAATTCACTGCTTCAAATCCAGTCAGGATGCCAATATCTCTGGCAACATTATTTCCTACTTTCCATTTTGGGCAGCTGCTGGCAAAAAAAAAGCCTAGTGTGGTTGTAGCTTTAAGGTAAGAGATCAGAAACGAAGAATTATGAAAGTTGCTATACGCAGATGATTTGGTGAATACCTCTGAAGATGAGGAAGACTTAGGTAAAATAAGAGTAAGGAAGGTAAGGCTAGGTAAAATAAGAGTTAGTAAGGTAAGGCTAGGCAAAATAAGAGTTGGTAAGATAAAGCTATGTAAAATGACAAATTCGTAGATAATTTGTATTTTTCCTAATGATACAAACCTAGCTATTTACAAGGGGTGATTACTTCGGCGCAGCCGATGACGAGCCATAAAGTTTTAACGAGGGTTTCATACCCCACCGCTAGTTAGCGGGGGGGGGGGGGGTGTAGGGAGGGGTAGCTAGCTACCCCTCCCCCTCACACACACCGGAGCATACTCCACTTTACTTAGAGGTAGGAATTATCTTGGGGGACAGGGCTGGCGGGCACATAACTGTAAATAGCTTAGGTTTGTATCGTTAGGAAAAATACAAATTATCTACGAATTTGTCATTTGTTCCGTAACTGAATACAAACCACGCTATTTACATGGGGTGACTTAACCCTTAGGAAGGGTGGCAAGTCCCGGCCATATTGGCTTTGGCTTGCCCAGGGATTCCATATTCGAGTGATCAAGTACTCAGACAATAGGGAATCCCTGCTCCTCGCTGGCGGTTGTGAAACTGCCACGGCCTACATAAGGTGTGTGCGAAGGTGAAAAGTGACTTGTCCCAGGCAGTTGCCCTGGAATCCCTCAGAAGGAAATCTAGGCTAGGACCCTCCCAATACCACCTCGTCAGGGTATGGGGACATGACAGTATTACACATAATACTAGGAACACAAGGAAGCATGGTTTACCTGCAGTGGTTTGAGATCAGCTGTGCAGAGAACCCAGGATGCTGCTTTCTCCGTGGGAGGAGAGGATGAAGGAAAGAATAAGGGCCAGACAGATCTTTTCATTCATGCAGACTAACACCAGGTAACAATGCCCTCAACCTTCTGCCACTTGTCCATCAAGGAGCCTGAGGGTCAGACCAGCTGTTGTGAAGCCACCAGAGGGCCGATAGAAATGTAACGAGCCTCCTGTGGGTCATGTCTTGCAGGTAAGGGGCTGAGAAGAAGGTCTGAGGCTTCAACATCCCCGCTTGCAGGACCTGCGTCACTGAAGATGCTCCATGAAGGGTAGGGACGTATCTACGCCCCTGACATCATGGGCTCTAGGGCGATGCGACGGAGAAGGGTCCAGATTCAAGGCAGGGTGTAGCACCCTGCGAATCCAGGTCGAGATGGTACTCCTGGAGACCCTTCTCCTCGTTACCCAGGATCCACGAACGAGACTTGGACCTGGAGACGAACTGCAGCTGTTATCTGAAGACACCAGCTCGGACTCCCTACCGGCAAGGTAGGAGATGGTCTGAGTCATCTGCTACAGGACGGAGACCCGAGCCCTGGAAGGAGTCGGAGGGGGTCCGGCACTCCCGGATTCTGAGTCTTGGCAACAAACCTCAGGGACGAACCTGAAGTTGTCTCCCCCTAACCCCCTGAATGGGCGAAGTCGTGAGAGACCATGTGACTCGCTTGGCTGAAGATAAGCTAGCAGGAACACTGTCTACCCAGAAAGGTGGTGGTCTGGGGACTACGTAGTGGTTCGTCAGGGGGGGGTCTCTTTAGAGACTCGAGGACTCTAACCACGTTCCAAGGAGGAGGTCTCACCTTACACTGAGGGCAGGAGAGGACAAGGCTTCGCATGCGAAGGAAGAGTTCCAGCGGGGGGAGAAATGTTTGTCCCTAGAGCCAGGAGGCAAGCCTTAAGGCTGAAGGATAGCCTTTCACAGACAAAACTGAAAGGCACATTTATCCCGCAATCCCACTAGGGGCTCCGCTATGCTGGAAGCGGCAACGTGTGGAGGGATGCCCTCTCCCCGACACCGGTTACAGAAACTTGCCCTATCGCCTGGGAGACTACTTGCGGAAGACTTGCGCAGGTGTCCAGGCCTCCTTTTCGCCACTTGTTGCGAAAATCCTCTCTCTTTGAGAAGGTGCTGGATACAATCCCGGCGGGAAGAGGAGCAAGCTACGGAGGCAACACATCGATGGTGTCCCACCGTTGCTGGAAGGCCTCCTACCAGAAGGCCTCGGGATCCATGACCGGGGAGCAGTACAGCGGGAGCTTGCAGCTCAGTGCTGTAGCGAACCGGTCCACCGAGGGAGCCCCACTGAGGCAGGACTTGTAGGCTACTCAAGGATCCAACGACCACTCGGAATGTGGTGTCCGTGACACACTGCTCAGACTGTCGGCGAGCCCATTCCTTTGCCTGGAATCAAGCGAGCTGCCAAGGAGACCGAGGGGGACTCGGACCATCCCAGTATCTCTACCGCAGGATGGGATGGTTGTACTGAAAAGTACCTCCTTGACTGGGCCAGAAAACCATCACTTTGGTGTTGTTGATCCTCATAACCACAGAGTAGTCCGCCAGGCTAGGTGGAGCTACTGAAGAGACGGAAACTGTCCACAGAGTAGTCCGCCAGGCTAGGTGGAGCTACTGAAGAGACAGAAACACAGCTTCCGTCTCTAGTAGGACTAGAGAAGGTTCTTTCTGGTTCTGACCCCCGGCCTGAGGACCCGTGGATCAGAACGTGGGCCCCCCCCCCCACTTTCCTTAGACGCGTCCGAAAACAGCATCAAGTTAGGGGGAAGGACGAGAAGGACCACTCCCTCTTTTAGGCCCTCGTCAGCTTTCCACCCCTATGGGTTCGTCTGTACCAGTTGTCCCCTAGGGGTCTCGGCGTCTGGGGAGACGCGCCCCCGACTCCCCCGCGCCCTGAGTCGCCACTGAAGAGAACTCAACCTGGGGCGACTGTGGAAACCAGACGGGCCAGGGAGGGGAGACGTAACAACCTTGGGTTGAAGGGACTTCTCGTGTGAGGAAAGGTCTCACGACCCTTCCTCTGCCTTGGTACCCTGACGTCTGAAGGGAAGGCTACGGGAGATAGGAGCCTAAGAGCAGGCTCGGTATACCAGACTCTGAGAGGGCTGTGTGGAGGACTCCTCAAGGACCACCATGATCTTTAGAACTTGGTAAGTCCGAGGAGCTTGTCCCGATGACGAAGAAGGGAAGCCTTCGAGTCTGCCAGGATCGGCCAGCCACCCAGGAACGGAGTGGCTGGATGCCGATGCTGAGCGCCCGTGAAGAGATCCGAGAGGAAGTATCGGAGAACTGTTGAGGTGCCGTGGAGAGGCCGAAGCACAGCCCTTGAACTGGTATACCCGCCTTCCAGGCGAACTCCAAAGTACTTCCTTGAAGATGGGTGAACCAGGACCGGAAGTACGAGACCTACCGGACCAGTGTACCCATGAAGACTTGTGGTCTCACCGCAAAGCTGACCGCGTCTGCTGTCGCTATGCTGGACAGAGACTGTTTGACAACCCTGTACAGAGTCGAGGAGGTAAGGAGGCGACTACGGAAGCCTCGAAAACCATGGACTGGACTTCCGCCCGGAGGACCCGTCCCCTCACCGATCCCTACCCAGGGAGGAGGGAGGGGCTCGAAACCAACCGGGACTGTTGAAGGAGACAAGCTCGGAGAGCTGGCCCTTGGCCTAGTCTCTGGCGCTCCCCATTCCCTGAGACCAGGGCAAGCTGCACTGGTGTAAGGGAGCCCTTGGGTGAGTAGAACTCGGTCCAGGACCGAATCCTTCCTTTACCGAAGAGGAATCTCTGAATCTGGGATCCCCTTGAGGTTTCTCCTGAGGGCCAGAACCTGCCAGAACGCAAGTTTTGACCCCTGGAGCTCATCCTCCTGAAGGACTGGCAGAAAGGTCTCCCATTCCCGGAGGCTCTTCCTGGGAGACTCGTAGACATGCCCCAAGGGTCCAACTGGATCCTGTCGGATCCTTGCAGAAGACAGGGCCCCAGGATCCCTCCTAGGAGGGAAACAGGACCCCAGCGATGAAGGATGTAAGGCTTCGCCCCCTCCGCACGATAGGACCCTTAGGAAGAGGCGGAGATTCTCCCTATGGAGTGAAGGGGGAGAGGACCGGGTCTTCCGACCCTCCTGGGGATGGGCAAGGCTCATCCACGGGGGAGGGGAGATGGAGACTGAGGAGGGCTCATCACCTGCGTAAGGACTCGCGAAGGGACAGAATAGTCCTTGGGGAAGATACCATGCCAGGGATTCCTCTCACCCCCTTGAGGAAGCTGCTACTGATTAGTGACCCCAGTCAGAAGGCACAGGCTCATCGCCTGTTTGAGCGCTCTGACGACGGCATCCCACCAGGGATGCCGACCAACACTCGTGCTGACAGGGAGTCCCTCTGGAGGGAAGAGGACCGTTCGATCCTCTGGGGGAGATGACACATGAGGGTTCGCCCGTAGAGAAACTGCAGTGAAGGGAGAAGAGACCTTTGACCTGTCCGGAAACCTCCCCCCCCCCCCCCTCCGGAGAGGGCGCTGCTCTGCGCTGCGGGGGAGGGAAACACGGTGGTGGGCTGACTCACATGAGCCCTGATGTAAACAGGGCGCGGTCATGTCGGAGAACGGTGCGCCGATCACGCTGACGATCGCGCGAAAAGCTCAGATCTGGGTAGCGCGTGAATAAAGCATGCGTAGCAGATAACCGCGCCCGCATGCCCGCGAACCCACGTGAGCGTAGGCGTATCGGCGACCGCGTGAACGATCCCCGCGCCTCCGCGCGTATGAAAATCACTGGCGCTAGCGCGTGAAAGATCGTTGGCGAGGGAAACCATCCCACGCGCGAACGATCTCGGCGAAAAAAGATCGCCGGTGCTAGCGCCGATGGCGATTGCATGTGGGGAACCATCCCACGCGCGGGAGAATAACGCAGAAGAAACGCTGATGATCTTCGGTGCTTACGCGAGTATGAAGATCGTCGGCGCTAGCGCGAGAGAAAACTGTAGGAGACAGTGGGCGGGGACCCATAGTGCCCGCAGGCGAATGATCTCCAACTATGTAAGGCGATCGTCGGCGATTCGCGCGAGCCTGGACGATCTCCGATGCTCACGCGTTAGCGACGATTGTCGGAGCTCGCGCGCGAGAAGATAGTCGGCGATCACGAGCGGGAACCTCAGTGCCCACGCGCGGACGATCTACGACGATCGCGAGCGGGAAACCGCGCGCGGACGATCTGTGCGACGATTGCGTGAGCCTCAATGGTCGCGCGCGGGAAACTATCCCGCGAACGGAACGATCTTCGGCGCTCACGCGTACTGTGAAGGTCGTCGGCACTCGCGCACCTAGCGCCGAATCCGAAGATCAGCGGCAAACGGCCGTCGGTGGTCGCGTGCGGAGAACCGCGCGCGGATGGCCTCGTTCTCGTGCACGGGAAACCATCCCGCGCACAGAACGATCATCGGAGCCTAAGCGTACTAAGAAGATCGTCGGCGCTTCAGCTTAGCGCCGGATCCAAAGATCGCCAGCTAACGGCCTTCGATGATCGCGTGCGGAAAAACCGCGCGCGGGAAACCATCCCGCGCACAGACCGATCCTCGGCGCTTATGCACACTAAGAAGATAGGGATGACGATCGCGAGCGGAAGGGCCTTGAAGGTCGCGCTCGGGATAGTTTCCCGCGTGGAGGCGATCATCAACACTTACGCGTTAGCGCGAACAGAAGATAGTCGGCTAACGACCCTCGACGATCACGAGATCGCGCGTAGGAAACCATCCCGCGCACGGGCGATCATCAACACTTACGCGTTAGCGCGAACAGAAGATCGTCGGCTAACATTCGTCGACGATCGCGCGTCCCTCGACAATCGCGAGATCGCGCGTCCCTCGACAATCGCGAGATCGCGCGAGGGAAACCATCCCGCGCGCGAGCGATCATCAACGCTTACTCGTTAGCGCGAACAGAAGATCGTCGGCTAAACCGTCGACGACTGCGAGGTCGCGGGCGGTCTTCAGCGCTTATGCGTGAGTGATGATCGTAGGCTCCTGCACAACAGAAGATTGTCGGAAATGGTTGAAGGATCGCTAACTCGTAGATCAGGAACTGGATATGTCCCTAAAAGGGAGAGCATCCCCTGAAGAGGTCCAGGAGGTCTACTTCAGTGCCGACGATCAACTGAAGGACTGCTAAATACTCCGAGGAGTGGTCTCTGTGAGGTACCTTTCCCGCGAACAGGAGAGGTGGCCTTCGTAGAAGAGACTTAGAGACACCGAAGGCTGAACTGCTGGTGAGCGCCAGTGCACTATCTCAGGAACCCCAACGATGTGCGCAAATGCGCAGGGAACATTGGTAGCAGCCTAACTGGATACTGGAACCGGGAGTCTCTAAGGCAGTCTTAGGAACAGCAGGAACAGCAGTCGAGCGCTAGCGCGTAAGGGAACGTTGGCGCGCAGGTGATACCTGGCACTTAAGGGACTTACTCAAGGTGTGAGAAAGTCTCTCCTGCCCCGAAGGGAGGAGCCCTTTAGATAACGGGGCGTAGGCGCCCAAGGCGCGTCTGCAGTCAGCAACGGATACAGCAGGCAACAGGAACACTGAGGGACGAGAGACCAAGGGTCTAACGTAGCCTGAGTAGCGAGGCCCCGAGGGGATAGTTGCAAGACCCCGAAGGGTCAAAGCAACAGAAACCGAAGTTCCTCCGTCACTAAACACCGAAGCGTAGAAGTGACTAAAGTTACGAGAGCCCGAGGGAACTCCGTAACTAAGATCCGAGACCCCGAAGGGTCAGGGAAATAGAGAAACCGAAGTTTCCCTGACACTAACACCGAAGTGCTAGTGACTGAACAGCAAGCTGTTGATGACAGGAACAATCCTCCGAAGAGGAGTCTCTATGAGTGGTCTCTCTCGCGAACGAGAGAGGTGAGCACTTCGTAGAAGAGACGTGAAGGAGCCCCAAAAGGCCGTGAGATCAGCAGACGTAAACAGGAACAATCCTCCGAAGAGGAGTCTCTGTGAGTGTCCTCTCACGCGAACGGGAGGGGACACTTCGTAGAAGAGACAAAAGGAGCGATCCTCCGAGGAGGAGCCCTTAGTGCGGCCTCCCTCGCGAACGAGAGAGGGCCGGACAGATCCTGCAGCTGCTCAGCCCCTTGAGCGTAGCTACAGAAGCGACCGCTCAGCCCCGAAAGCATAGTCGCTAGTACCATGGTCTAGCCTTGCAATCGCTCAGCCCCTTGAGCAAGTCACAAGGGCGGTCGCTCAGCCCCAAGAGCATAACCGCCAAGGACCTAGGAAAAGTAAAAGGGAAGTTAACTAACTACCCTGAAGGCGAACCTCCTTATCGTTCTAGGATGCAAAAAAGAGCTGGCAATAATCACGGGGGAACCTCTAAGAGAAGGGAACGCCCCTGACAAATGCCTGAGAGACGGCGGCGAAGCCGATTCCCCAGGATAAACAGGACAGCTCTGTTTCGAAGGCACACACAACAGGCACGAAGAAACAGCATCGTAAACTGGAAAATAAAACAGAATAATTATTTAACAGAAAATTCCCCCGGGTGAAACTCCGAAGAGAAACCCCGAGGGGAAGAACATAAGAACGAAAGAAGGTATGCGGCCCCCCTCCCCCACCCGGCATGCCCAGGTGAGGGGGGGGACGAAAGTTAACAAAACAGAATTATAACATGATAATTATGCAACTGACTTTGAATGTTCCAAGGATCACCGACCCCCGAAGGGACGTGACCCCTGAGCTGAAAAGTTAAAACACAATTATATTCGTAAAAATAATTGAGACAAAAAAGACGAAATAGCGACTCGGTTCTGAGAAGCTATCGAAAGCGTAGTACGGAGTAAGAGGTGAACGACCTCAAGAGAAGGGCCGGACTCCACGAAAGGCAACCATGGTGGCCTAGAAGTGCAAGGCCGTGATCACGGAAAGATCGTGGTGGCCTAAGCCGGCGAGCTCTAGCAGACGTACACAATACACACCGCACAACACCGAAAGCAAAGGAAACTTACATTTTCTATACACAAAAATATATATGAATATCAGAAATGTTTAAATATATCCAGTATAAGAAAAGGTAAGTTAAAAGACAAAACAATAATGGCCGTCAAGAGAGCATAGGAGCGGAAACCTCCGATCACTATGCGAGCCAAAAGTAAAGTGGAGTATTCTCCGGTGTGTGTGAGGGGGAGGGGTAGCTAGCTACCCCTCCCTATCCCCCCCCCCCCCTCTAACTAGTGGTGGGGTAGGAAACCCTTGTTAAAACTTTATGGCTCGTCATCGGCTGCGCCGAAGTAATCACCCCGTGTAAATAGCGTGGTTTGTATTCAGTTACGGAACAAATAAGAGTTGGTAAGGTAAGGCTAAGTAAAATAAGTAGGTAAAGTATGGGTAGGCACTGTATGAATTAGTGGTAAATTTGTATTGTATTACAGGGTGTGATTTCGAACAGAAAATATATTATTTTCCTATGGTAAATAACATGATTTAACCACATTTGACCTTCATTTCACTCGCAAACAAACAGATCAACCAATTCGGCTAACTTTAAGTTGTCGAATTGGTTGATGTTATTACGCATGAAATGAAGGTGAAAACCGGTTAAATCACGATATTTCCTACAGGAAAACATATATTTTCTGTTAAAATTGTTAAACATAAACAATGTTGTCATATACGATGGGTTAAAATATTTAAATATAAACACTTCCCTTACGGATGTGATGCGAACGATAACATTAGCAACGTTACCAATGATACACAGTGTTACCGACGATGACGAATGGTACACAGAGTTACCAACGGTACGATGACATTACTAGCGATAGCAATGCTAGATATTTGCATAGGTATTTCAAATAATTTTTCCATATAAGTTTTACACAATATATAAAATGTACAAAAAGGGCACAGAACCTAACAAACCCACCTAACCTAACCTAGTAGTATGACAGGTCACATATCTCAGGTATTTACTGAGAACGGTAAAATTCTCCATGTTACGAATGATACACAGCGTTACCAACGGTACGGTGACATTACTAGCGATAGTAATGCTAGATATTTCCATACGTATTCTAAATAATTTTCCCATATAAGTTTTACACAATATATAAAAAGTATAAAAAGGGCACAGAACCTAACAAACCCACCTAACCTAACCTAGGAGTTCCCCGGTCACAAAATACATATAATGACTATTGACGAATGACTTACCTTTTTGCAATTAATATTATCTTCCATGGGGGTAGACGACTTTTTCCGAAAAATGTACCTTTATAATAAGTAACAGCATAACCACAACGACTTTTCTTTTTGGTTTTAGGAATGATGGTTACGTTATTACAATAAAATACGTGAATGTCTTTCCTGTAAGATAGGAGGGAAACGGCACTTGGGGCACTGTAAGGGATGAGGAATTACGATGTGTGATTTCAGGAAATTATAACCATTGGCTGAAGAATAGTAAAAATCACCATGGAATTTAGCAAATGTTTTAGGAACGGAATACTGAAGCCGTTATAAGTATCTATAACTTCCTCCATCGCAAAATACGAAAAAATAAACCTCACTTGAAATGCCGGACACCTTACTAGGTCAAAGGTTACAAGTGAAAAGGATTTGGTATGAACAGACCACTTAAAGAGACAAAGGAAGGGGGTAGGGAAATATCAGTGACAACCCCCTTTTGTAAACTTTGAATAGGTACCCGTTCGTGATTAGTTAACAGAAAAACCACGGAGTGTAGAAGGTAAACATGAATGAACTGTATTGGGAAAATAGTCCAGAGAAAGTATTCATGTATGATAAATAATATAGAATGGGAATATAAAATGAGATGATTTTAAAAGGAATAGGATAATAAAAACGAGTAATAGGTAGGGGAAAAGCTTCTGCGCAGGGGGGAGGGGTTTCTGCACAGGACGATACTGTTATGCACGAACGAACGAACGTACGGGTGATGATGGTAGCATGCAGGGCTGCCAGGTTGGCCTTTTTCGTGCCAAAAAAATCAATGCTAGATACCTAAATTTGACCTATTTCAAATTGGTTAGACTTAAATGCTATATATTCGACCTTTTCCTAGTATCAGGGTGGCCTTTTAAAGGCGCAATTGATCAGACGTTGGCCTTTTCTCATTTGGAAAACCTGCTAACCCCGATAGAATGGAAAGGTAAAATTTTATCTACATCAGACGTTGGCAGCACTGGTTACTGTATTTTTTCATGAGACAATCTTTGCAACGGCACCTTCAAAGTTTATTAAGATATACTGGTTTGTATTTTCCTCCGATTACTATACATTCAAGAAGTTAATGTATAGAGAAGAAAAGGCTTGTTTTAAGGTTATATATCGTTTCCCCACCCAAAACCCCAGTTCCCACTGGGGGTCCCCCATTATCGTAGGATATAGATGTATATATATTTCTGAAACTATTCATTTGCGACGGGAACGAGTATCATTTTCGAAGAGAGCGTAATTTTTTTCTATAAGAAAAAGTAGTATTTTCCCTAGGTTACATTGCCCTGTAATACACTACAATAAAACCGAATTAGTAAAGTAAGGGCAAGTAAAGTGCAAGGTAAGGCTAAGTAAGGTAAGGGCAGGAAAGGTGAAGTTGGGCAGGAAAGGTGAAGTTAGGCAGGGCAAGGATAAGTAAGGTAAAAATGTGCAAAGTGAGGTTAGGCAAGGCAAGGATAGGCTGCATAATGTGAAGTTAATTAAGGAGTGGGGAGGTAAAGTGAGGTTAGGTAAGATAAGAGTATATAAAGTGAGGTTAGGTAAGGTTAATGAAATAGATGGTAGACATGGTATGGGTAGGCAAATTATGAGTAGGTAAGGTAAGAATAGGTAAGGTAAGGGTAGGGTAAGAGTAGATAAGAGTAGTAAGATAAGAGTAGGTAAGATAATGGTAGGTAAGGTAAGAGTAGGTAAGATAATGGTAGGTAAGGTAAGAGTAGGTAAGATAATGGTAGGTAAGGTAAGAGTAGGTAAGATAATGGTAGGTAAGGTAAGAGCAGGTCTCTGCTTTATTACATCTTTAGATCCTTTTTCAAAAAATTCATAGGTAGTCCTACTCAAATCTGTACTGCCAATCTTACTCAGAGAGCAGGCGTTGCTAGATCTTAGAATAGGCCTAGGCTATTATATACTTCAGGAAAAAAACACCACTTTAACTCTAAAATCATTTGAATAGAAAAAATGTATAATTTATTACCTTCACATCAATGTGGAACACAAGACTTGCACAGCATAATTTAATGTATAGTCGTTTCTTGTTGCCAGGGAGGAGTAACAAGTGACGAGAGGTATTTCTGTTCCAAACATTCAGGAACAGCTTGCACTCTCTAAAAGGTTCCAAAAATGTTCAGCCAAATTTAACGTTTTTTGTTTCACTTATTCCTTCCCTAATCTCAATAATTTTGACCAGCCCATTTCAATAAAATCTGCATGAATTGCGGAAATAAACTAGAAATAAAACTAGCTGTAGTGTGGATGATAGTAGTAGCTAAAGACTTTATACTGAAAGAAGATAGGAAGGCTCAAAATAGAATGTTAATACGCTAGTTGGCAATTCCAAAGTGAACACAATAGTTGACTGCTCCGATTTCAGATGGCGTTGTAGGTATACATCGTTTGTCGTCTGTTTGTTTATATTCAGAATTTGACAGTTGACTCAAACGAAACCATGGCGCCGACAGTAAAGAAGTCACACAAGTGTGTTGTATGCCATAAACAAAAAGAAACCGATCCTCATTTGGTATTTCACAGGTTCACTGAGGACAAAGAATGGTGAGTACAAACAGCATAATACATGCAGTATGTGCTGCTAATGAGTAAGCCCCACTGATATTGGATGTAAGATTAAGGCAAGGCATCCACAGTAAATCTTTTTATTTTTTTCATTTTTTGTTGGCTTGTATGCTACCTTATTTTTATTTCCAACCCCCTATTCATTATTTTTGTGTGTGATACAATTTTGTGTTATTTTGATCCTTTTGATTGTACATTTATACATTTATTAGTTTATAATACTAAACTATACATGAGTGCATCATGCTTTTCCATTTCAATAAAGAATAAAATACAATTGTGTTTTTATCCACCTATTATCTCTCCATCTTACAGTGGCCTACAAACTGTAATTAAATGTATGCCTACACATAAGCATTTGTGGCTAAGTTTAACAAATCAGATATACAGTATGTTTTAATTTATCCGAATGTGGTATTGTATAGAACCTTTAAAAATGGTAGTAATATACTGTACAATACTTAAATTTGCAAGAAAATTAACTAAATCATAAGAGATATAGCTATTGAATTTCTGAAAAATAGACTGAGAAACATAATTTGCAATTTAGTTACCTAAAATTTAAGAATATCATGAATATATGAGTAAAGTATACTGACATAGTAATGCAAATTATGAACAAATATGTCGCAAAATTTACAATCGAATTCCATCCTATATACCCGTAAGCATTACCGCTCTGAATGTTTGGCTGCTCGCTCAACAGATGGAGCCATTCGTTTCGCATGGGAGTATCTGGCATCTTTTCATAGCACACTCATTTGTGTTAAAAGCCTGAGCCTTCCTTCCAATAATGTCTCCACCCTGCAGACAGAGCTTGTTGCAATACAGCAAGCATTAAAATACTCTATTGAAAATGAGGAGGGACCAGTAGTCATTCATACTGATTCACGATCCTCAGTGCAAGCCCTACAGCAGAACAAAAACAAAGAAAACAAATCCCTGATAGCAGACATTAAAATCCTCTTAAATCAGCATAAAGAAAGGAACAGACTAGTAACACTAAACTGGATCCCCAGTCACATCGGGATACCATGGAATGAAAAGGCTGATGAGCTAGCCAAAAGCACCAAATACATTCACAATGTACAGGTGCACATACAGCCTGCACTGCAACAAATCAAAACCAAAATAAAGACACAGCTCAAGGACAACCTAATCAAGGAACTACATATGAGGATAGAGAATGGCTCTCCCTCTACAACATGGTACAAATGGGCCACGGAACTAGAACCTCCTCTCATAGACAGACACACCCCAAGGAAACAGGCTGTATGTATACACAGACTCCGGCTGGGATACAAAGCAAACTGGGAACTAGCAGATGACATCCAGAGAAGGTGTGAACACTGTGATGTCATACCACAACAAGCCCTCCTGCACTATCTACTAGAATGCAGAGAAACAGCACAGCTACGAGGTGATCTACATGTAGACACCAACTCACAACAGGCTGTGAAAGAAGCGGCCACACTGGCAAAAGAAATTGTCGAAAGCATAGACGCACACGCACAGTTGCTTTCAACACTACCTCCACCAAGGTAAGACCTCATCATTTCATGCACCATCTCATCCCCTCATTGTAAGGCTCTATTCACATCATCCCCTTTAACTTCTCAACTAACCTACCACTAAAAATCTCTCCGCAGAGACCCTAGGGAGTAAAGGGTTGGACAACCCCACCTGCACAGTTTTTCTCTAATCTTCAAAAGCCTTACACCCCCAATTTTCAAACTAACACTATCCGAGAAATGATGGCCCTCTACCACTACCACCATCATCCTTACCCTATCCACATCTTTTTCTACTACTAAAAACCTTTCAAATTTCCATTAATGCAATCACCTTAGAATTTTTACAGATCACCTACGGGCCAACCAAGGGAAAGGCCCGTGCCAACAACAAGTGTTGGCTTTAATACCCCAAGAAGAAGAAGATACCTTCCTTCAGTATATAGTCTTTGGTAGTAGCGTTAATCAATGTTATTGAGAGATAGATAGAACGACTTCGAAAGAAGAAAGAGGCGATTGTTGCATACATAGAAAGCAGATCAATGAGAATTAATATATCTTTCAATAACAATAATTCATTCTACTACTATCAACATTACTACTGTTAATTCTAGTTCAAGGAGAGAGAGAGAGAATGGTTGGTAGACATGATAAATTAAAGAGGCCCTATGCCATCCTGGGTACATGCCCTAAGTGTTATAAGATAGAGGGAAGGGTGTTTATGTGAGTGAATAATGTGAAGTCTGATGTGGACCTATAGACCATGAACAACATATGCCTCCTTTTAATATCATTAATAAAAGTCGCAACTAGGCCTATAGAGACCACCCATCACTCACCATCCTTCAACATCAAACCTCATTTAAGAGAATAAGAATAAGCGCAGTTAGATTTTTTCCTCCAAAATGATCATTATGTTGTAAAGTGAGAAAAATATGGTGGGCTACTAATACGAAAACTTTTAATGTTTATGAAGTAAACCTGTATTCTCTCATCATCCACTGTTATGACAAGTCTCGAATAATTCATAAATTAAGCAATATGAGAACTCAAAATCAAAACGTAAATCCATTTTGGATATAAATATGTGGGCATCAGGGCCCTATTTGGGATTTTGGAAATTGAGATTATTGTATATTTGTTTAGAGAGACGTCTATATTTCGTGTCTTAAATAGCATTTTTGATAAAAAAATAATTCGTTTTATTGCTAAAAACTCCTTTATATGAATTTAAACAAGTGCATCTGGTCCCGTACGCAGCAATTTTCTAGTCTGGGTACCTATTTATATAATTTTTATAATAAAGAATTCCATGGAAAGATATCTATTTTAGTATCCCATATAATCATCTACGTCTATTGACGCAAAGGGCCTTGATACTTTTTTAAGAAATAAAAAGTATCCCATATACAGTAAAACTACTATTTTCTTTGGTTTCCAAAAGAGTAAATTGTCATTTTTTTATTCTCTATGGTTTGCTGCAAGCCTCTCTAAGTTATGTTCATCGTATTTGTTTGCCTGTTCCTTTATATATTTACAATTTCTACGTTGAGATTACGCCGAAAGATTAATAAAATGTCAGAGACGATAGATAGATGTGCCAAAAGAATAAAATTAGCCATCAAAAATACGCAGATGAGGATATATTATGCTAGCCAAGGTCTTTGGTGCTAACCATGTTTTGCTCATGTGCGCGCATTTGGCATATAGGGTAAATATTTCTGGGTTTGTTAAAAGGGTCTCACAACTCCTAAGTAACTAATAAAAAAAATATAGTTGTTAAGTCCTTATGATCCCAATAGCGAAAATAATTACTGCTAGATTCAAACTTAAACATATTTAAGTCTGTTGAATCAATCTTTACCCAAAAAAAAAGAAAAAAAAAAGAAAAAAAAAGAAAAAAAAATTAAACCAGATTTCTCAAAACATGGAAATTTAGGCGAATAATTATGGCTGCCATTTTTTTGCCCATTGATCATTTATTGTCATTCAAATATGGAAAATAGGGAATTCCACAGCTTACGATTTATACATTTACTTTCCGAACACAAAAAACTTCCAATTAAAAATAGTCCATTTTTAAAGTGACCTCTATACATTGTTAAAACAATACATATTACAAAAATGAAAAGGCTAAGGCAATTTTCAAAGTACAACTTTTAAAACGAAAATAATTGGTTGAGAAACTAAAATATAGGAGTTTGTAGTAACCCTAAAATAACATTGTTTTGGGACCAAGTATCGCCCCTTTATGCCGTTTTCCTAGTTGACAAATTAATTAACATCCACCACATTCCTTTCATGAGTTAAAATACTTTGTCCTTCAAAATTTTTAACGTTTCTTTGAAAGATACCCCTAAGCATATTCTTCGAATTTCACAACGATTTTACTTCGACCTAATTGCTGAATACTATGTATGTTGTCTTTATTTACATAATTTTTCTCCCAGCACACAA